>NW_020194030.1:0-375635 GCF_002847045.1 Aspergillus candidus | reverse complement strand
TTTTCCCTCTATCTTTGGCCTCGGATGCGGGGTTCGATAATCTGTCCCACGCGGGTGGCATCGGGCTATTGTAATTTGGGCTACCTCGACGGACCATCTCCTTAGCCGCATATTTTGCACTTGCAACATGCAACGTCACGGCCTCGACCGCCGGTCTCCACTCAACCCGTCCCTTTATAGAGTGGAAGGTGTGATCTATTTCCCTTCGATGTATCCTATCCGATACATTTCCCATTCTCTCGGTATGGTTCGAGACTGGCTGAAGAAACAGCACGGTTGTAAGAACGACTGGAAGGAAGCTGTGTCCAGAACGAAATGTTCTAGAGTTACCCTACGATAGATAATGATAAAGAGCAATGACGAATACCGTGGCTGATCTATAACATGCGCCTCTTCAACCGATCTCCCCGTAAAGCAAACAGTCGTACCGACCTACTCCCTCGGAATATAAGGCCTCATAACCTCCTCCGCCCACTTCGCCGGAAACCCCAACGTCTCCGCCTCAGAGATAGCCCTGTTCATGCGCGCAATATACTCCTTATAAGGCGGCCCACACCTGACCCTCTCCTCATCAACATACACCAACGTCATCACCTCATCCTCTCCCCCCTTATCCGCATCCGCATCCCCATCCCCATCAAACCACCTCACAACCCTAGCCCCCACAACCCACTTATTGTAATCCCCCCGTCCCTGCTCCCTAGGCCTCACATCCAACGGAACCCTCCCCCCCTCCCTCGACACAGGCGCACAGCGATCCACCCCCTCGTACCCATCCAGCAACCTCTCATCCCTAACATCCATATCATACAGCACGCCGAACACGGCGTCTTCTTCACCGGACACGGGGACCTTCTCCCCCTCGGAGATCTGTTTCCCGACGCGCAGGGAAGACGGCGGGATGACGTTCGCGTACCCGCTTTCGCAGATCAGCCAGCGCCAGTGCGGGAGGGAGGCTATTGCGACGGGGTGGCTGCTGCGGGTGGGGTTTTGGGTGCAGCGGTGGCGCATTTGGGTGGGGGAGAGGTTGGAGCCGTAGGCGAAGTAGAGGGGGCGTTGCTTCTCTTTTTGTTGTGGGGGGGAGGACGGTGGGGAGGATGGGGTGGTGGTGGGTTTGTGGGTGAGGGTTATGTTTAGGTTGGAGGATTGAAGGTCTTCGGGCGCTGGGATGCTGCCTGGGGAGGACTCGGTTTCTTTGAGATGCATTGTTGTGGTTTATGGTTTATGGTTTATGGTTTATGTTGAGGGGGAGAGGTAGGTAGGTTGGGGGTTGGTAGGTTGTGTTGTGTTGTGTTGTGTTTGTAAAAGGTAGGCGTGTATAAGGGAGAGTTGTAAGAGTGTATACAGTACACTAAGAGAGAGAAAGTAAGAGAGTGTGTGTATGAGTGGCAACAGGGACAGAAACAGAGACACAAAAGAGGCCAAGGAACAGTGGATCCAAGTCATGTGGGGAAGAGGGGAAAAGAAAAGGAAAAGAATTCCATTCCATGGTTGAGTTTCCGGGCCGAAAGCGGCATTCTTCTTACTTCTTATGGTTCATTCTCTGGTCACTCATGATATACCTACATATACGGAGTACCATATATGTTGTATAGATCTGTGTATAGTCATATAGTACATATTACAATCAAAAACTGACCAAGAGCCAGTCCTCTAAAACACCTACTTACAAAATAAAGTATTAAACTACATACACATTCTTAATCGGCACCCCCTGCGACTGCACCGTATACCGTCTTTTCACACCAACGCCCCTCGCCCTCCTCAGCAGCTCAAACGTCTCCGCGCCACCCCCAACCATAACCATACTGATAAGATGGCGTCGGGGGATGCCCCCAGCCGTCATCTGCAGTTCTTCCAGACGCGGACGAGCAAGGTACGGTTCGGCGCGTATGGCGGCCAGCCCGAAGTGCAGGGCTGGCTCCCCTGGTGGTACTGAGACCGGCTCTTCGTCGCTGACGACGATCACGAGTTTCAGTGCACGTCGCGACGGCGGATAGGCGGCGATGTTGCGCAACTTGTGCGAGAAGCTGCACCCGCCGCGGCGGACGACCAGGACTTGGTGGTTCTGTGTGACGTCGCGCGGGATGCGGCTGTCGCAGAGGTCGTCGTCGGCGAAGTAGATGCTTGACCAGGGGAGGCGGCGCTTGGAGATTTCTCCTGTTGCCGAGAAGGTGAGTGCGTCTTCCACGTCTGGGAACGGGGTGGATCCGAGCCCTGTGGATATTGAGGCCGGGAGGCTTAGTCGTAGGGGAGATGTGTTTTGGGCCGGGGCGCCGCCGGTGGGGGTGTCATCTCTGAGGAGGGAGGAGACGGAGTTGAAGAGGTTTGATAGGACGGTTCTCATCCCGGAGACGGATGGGTCGGGGGTTGCGGGCTTGTCGCCGTCGGCTGGGGAAGATCTGGAAACAGCAGGATCTGCTCCGCGACCTCCTGCAGCTGGAGCGCGAGAATCTCCTGAATAATTTCCTCGACGGGCGATAGGCTCTGGGAGGACGTCAATGACGATGTCAACCATGGCAAAGTCGTGGATGCGGGTGAAGTTTGGATCGGTGGGATCGAGGACGTCGAATGTGACGTCCCGCGAGAGATATACCTTCTCATCTTTGCCAAGGGGCACGTTGTTGATCACCTGCACTCGGTATTCGTCTCCGTGGTGGGGGTGCCCGGATGACGAAGGGACGTCCCGCACCATGCTCAGACGGAGTCCCCCTACGGTTTTGATGAGAATGCCATCTCGGACGCGTTCCAATGACCCGCTGCCTAGGAGCATGCCGGGGATACTGGGGAAGGAGATGTCGAGGGTTGGACGGATGTTCATGGGCGAGCTGGTGGCGTTGACGGGCACTAGCTCGGGGGGGAGTGTCCATGGGAAGAAGGTGTAGTTGGTGGGTGACGTCAGGTCTGAGAGCGACACCCGCGGGTGATCCATGGCGTAGTCCAGTAGAGGCCCCTCTACCGGGCCCCGGCTAGGCATTAAATGAAGCCGAGCTAGACTCGCGGCGTGGAAGACGTCCGGACGGGCTGCGGTTGACGAGAGACCGAACGTCGGGGGCACAGGTGCCGTCTGGCAGACCGGGGGGTTGGCGGGATAGTCGCTTGGCTGCCGCTCCGGCTTGGATGACGGCGACTTTGCGCTCTTCGGTATAATCAACGGATGCGCCTCCGTAGAAAAGACAAACGGCTGGTCCATGTGGTTGAGAGGGTGTTCTGGCTCGTACATCAGGAACATGTACTTGGCAGTCTCTCCTATAAAGAAGCTCTCCATCCTGTCGCTGAGTTCACCATTCCGGACGTCGTGAATGCCCGCCAACCCACACTTGGTCCAACACCGCCGTTTCAAGTCCCGCAGCACCATCTCCCCGACATGCAAGTACCACGGATCTTTCGTAGCCCGATAGAGGTAATACGTGGACTCGATAAACTCGGGCCGGCCACCGTACCATGTAAGCCCCCCTTCAATATTGCCGGTAGCAACGTTCCATCTCTCAGGGAGGCCCGAGAACCGGGTCCATATCGCCGTCGTCAACAGGTGGATGCCTATCGCCTCGTCCAGATCCCCGGACAGGGTGAGCAGACCGGGGTAGAATGCGCTCAAGCTGTCTATCCAGTACGCGCGTGTGGCACCTGTGAAGGCGTCTCCCTGGATCAGGTGCGGATGCTGGTAGCCTTCGCCTCGGTAGAGGTGGCGTTTGATAGACGCGTGCGAGGCATGCCACACGTCTAAGAAAGCCTCTGCCGAGTGTTCGTACTCGTCTAAGGGCGGAAAATAATCATCTAGGGGATGCCAAGGGCTATGGGGGTCGTGCGGGGGACGCTCTCCCGAGGACAGCAGGACGTAAGACTTGACCGCGTACTCAAAAAAGCTATCGACGCCTGCACCGATCTGCGCACCGACCTATTAGCTCCAAATACGAGTGCGCGATTGTGGAATTGACGTACCCCCGTATAAGAGTGAATCCACCGGCCCGACTCCACATCAATAGCATTGCCAATCAGCCCAATCTCACTCCTCCTCTTCCAAACCGCCCAGAAGGCTCGCTTTGCCATCTCCTCGTACCGCCCATCACCCGTGAGCCTGCTCAACACCGTAAACTCCAAGACCAAACTCCCAGCGCCTGCGCTGCAAGATTCCGTTGTCTCTGCTGACGTCCCGAACCGGCGAGATTTCGGACAAGGTTCCGCACCCCCACAAGTTCGATCTGCATTCAGGGGAGAGTTCGCGTAAAAGGGATGTCGCTGCACGCCGTACCTCAAATTGACTCGAGGGTAAGGAAGGCCGGTGTCGGTGTAGAATGCGGGGATAATGCGATTCGCTAGATCCATCGCAAGGCGCAGAAATTGGCCATCATAAACAAACCCATTCTCCCACTGAATACCGTGTTGACCATCAGGAAACTCCGTCTTGTCCCACGCCTTCGCGAACGCAGCCTCCATCTCCGGAGGATGGTATCCTGTGATAGGTAGATCGCCGACGGCAAAAAGATGAGCGCTCAACAGCCCGCCTGTAGAAGTACTCATGTTAGGGATAAGCCGTGAATTCCATCAATTCCAGGGCGAGGCGCACCTAATCCTCTAATGACCGTCTCAAACACCTGGACTTTGCTATCCAGATCAAAGCCTCTTGCCTTCTCGCCCTGGCCACCAGGGCCATCAGACCCATCCCCATACAGCCGAACAAAGTCCTGTATCCCATTTTGAAAGTGCGTCCAAGCGTGCGCGCCATCCTCGGGATCCGAGGCGAGAATGGCCAGGGACGACAGGCTGTCGATCAACGTCAGGGAATAGTTCCCTAGGACATCGTTCAAGGCGGCATTGCCGGGAGAGTCACGGTCGCGCGTCAACGGAGTGCAGGTCAGCGGGCGCAGTTCGTCTTCGGGGAATGCGTATTTCATATAATTGTCGTATCCGTGGTAGAATAGATGTTGGGTTTCCTTTCTAGAGACCGCGTGGTTAGATAAGACACAAAATCAGAGGCCACCGTGGCCAGGAAGCCAGGACACAATAGATTAATAGCAACATACCGCAACTCCCTAATCTGCTCCGTCCTCATACCCTGAGCCAAACCAAGCCATAGCGACAGCAGCAAGATCCAGGTCATCATCCATGAGGAAGGGAGGTCGCACATCCGACACCACCAACATCCCGAGCGCATTACCGCAGACGCGAGACGGCCACAGGAGGCATGGGATCCGGACACGAAAATGTCTAAGAAAGAGTTCGTCGTCCGTCACAATAGGAAGCTTCAAATCCGGGGAAGTTGGCGAGGTAGTTGGAGGGGGAGAGCAACGCCGTCGCACGTGAGATTGAATGGGGTAGCGGAACCGAAGCAGGCCAGGCCAGATATGTCATTCCGCCGCAGATGTCATGCACGATCCACTTTGGCTCTCTGCTACTTATGTTGATTCGCAATTTTACTTATATGTTTTTATATTGACCGGAAATGATCCTGTCATTTTATCGATAATATCAAGCAAATTCAATAACGCTACATAGAAATCATCGCTATATCTATGCAAATGCCAACGCCGTTCTTAAATATGATATCGAGAAGTCCCAAGGAAATGACAGAACGCCTCTGATGATGGAAAAGCTGAGATAGAAGAGGTCGAGTAACCAAATACGCACTGAGGGCTAGTGGCGCACCGAATCTTCAGACCCAGGCTGTTGCGCCAGCGACCGAGGTTGCGCGTCAACCACATAGTCGATCCCATCGTCAGAGGTATAGCTAGGAGGCCGGGGCGCAGTGGTCTTATTTGCACCTCTCGAGGCTCTATCCGCCTTTTTGGATGAGCGCGCGCGCTCCTCCACACGCTGCCAATACAGCAGATCGGGGTTGATTCTCTGCAAAAATAGTGAGCTACTGGCTGGAAGAACGGCACTTGAGGCTGGTACTTACCACGCTACTTCTCCAGAGACCGTAGGCCGGTGGAGGGGGAGGGACTTTTTCTTGGGCGGAACGATGGCTCTCTGCTAGGAGCTCTTCGTCTCCCGCGAGAACGACGGGGATGGGCCGCTCTGGCTGGGCGTAACCAGATGGTCCTACATTGTGCGGTATGTGATTACCGGTGAGCTGTGACCCTCGCCCGATAGCCATGAAGAAGCGGATCAATGAGTGGAAGAAGACAATCGACAGGATCAGGAGCATGAATATCAAGAGGATGTAGAGCTCCTGGCCGAGGTTGGAGTTGGCGACCGAGAATGCCAGGACTGTTTTTTGTCAGAATAAAGTGAGTGTCACAGATTCGGGGTTCACCTACAGACTGCGAGGACGACAATGAGGAAAGCCGCCGAAGCGACAAGGGTGATGAGCTTCTTTCTGTATGCCTTTGCCCGCAGGATGGAGCCAGACGACCGGTAAGGCGAGTCGAGGCTCAATAGTTCGCGCCACCAGTGTGCGAAATGCCCCCACCATCCCACCGGACGTTGTCGAACACCACCACGATTGCTGTCTGCAGTCGGCTGATAGTCGAGTTGAGCGTAAGGACCTCGTGGCCCATCAGCCGTGGGGTTGGTATCAACGACCGGACGAGGCGACGACAGCATAGATCTCGATATTCGATCCTCGACACGACCTCTCAGACCTGCGAGTCCCGCGCCACTGCGGCGGCCACTTCGAGAATTTCCACCGGTATGGGTATCATTGTCGTCGATTTCGAGAACATGAGTAGGCAGCGTGCGAGAAGCCGCAGGAGACGAATACGACGGCGAAGGCTGAGGCAGGGAAGCCGATTCCATGTCGAATAAAACAATAGCCTTTCAACCACGGAATAGCATTTGGACCGCCAGGCAATAGAGTTGAAGATGACCTCTTTCCCTTCTAGCTCCAAGCATCCACTATGAGGCGCGCTGGTACCAGTCTCAAGGCGTCAACATATCCCAACGATCCACCCGACTTGAATGTTTCCTGCGGGTTGGGTTGTCTGCGATGACTTGTCCGGCGTCCACTATGCGAGTTCCGACTGGACGATCCGCGAGTATAGTCAGATAGACCTCGGATAAGATTCGTGGAGAGAGAGGACGGGTCGACTATTATAAATCGTTTCTGCGCGTTTGCGATTGGATTGGATGGTTTGGCACTGCTATACAGTCATAGTGCTATATCGAATTGGCTGGCTCTAGGTGGTAGACCCAGAAAAGGAGGATGCGCGGGCGTAACAAATAAAGAGTCGAGAGACAAAGCTGGAAGCTTGGTAGCGATAACTTCAAAAATAAAAAAGAGAGTATACAGGATATGCAGGTAAGAATTAAGGGGCACCAGGCCGCCTTGTAGACGTTAAAAAATAATAAGTATTATCAAAGAAACAAGTAGTTATAAACGAGAGAAACTGTCCTACCAACAGTGAATGACCAATAAAGTAGTGTGAAAGTAACGAGCGACAGCAATCAGATCATAAGGAGTGAGGAGGAGGAAGAAGAAGAAGATGAAAGAACAAAACAGACAGTAAGTAGCTGAGAAGGAAGATAACTAGTGGACGATTTAGCCCACACGAAACCAATATGATCGCGATCCATTGATCCTGATCCTGGTTCCTATTCGAGTGCTCTCATATCTATTATTATAAGGAGACAGGTAGGACGAACTACTCCATTTGCCTCTTAGTTTCTCCCCTGATTGACCCACGTTTGCCGGTCCAGACTCCTGCACATCACCCTACGCAGCTTGGCCTTGGATTCATTTGACCTGTACGCAGGATAGGGTGGTTTCTGCTTCCCTTGAAGTTGATTATCCTTTCCAATTCAACAGGAATCAATTGTTGATGGAAATTCAATGGTAGTGACTCGGTGTTGTAGGATTCCGACGTAGTAGATACTAGACAGCAGACAGTATTGGTTGCAGTCAGGAGAAGACCCACTCTGACCTGATACGTATACCTCCTACCTACTAGTCGGTCCGTGTTTCGGATTTCGGTCTAAGCTTGAGATCAATCATGAGGGGCGCCATGAAGGGTTCTCAGCTACTAACTAGCAGGGATCTACTGAGACTGCGACTGAGTAGGCACTTGGACAGATGATGTTGTTATTCGCCACATGCCCTAAATTAATCCCAGACATGGTCAAAATATGGGAAGATATGATTACATGAAACACTCAATGCTGATAAACTCGACCCGTATTTTCTCCCGCATGAATTGCAATACCCTGACTCCGTTTCCAGGTCCGCTGAAACCGTTGATGACTCGACAGAGTCCGACTTGCACGCGAGATGATGCGCACAAGGCCACTTGCATGTAATGTGGCACTGACTGACAGGGTTCCCGGTTGTATGACTGAGAATGGCCACCTCCCTGGTCGCAACATTCGAGGTTTACTGCGTCTGAGACTGGGACTTCAAAATACTTGTGTGACTAGACAGTGTGGTAGACCGACAGTTCAGATGATATGGTGGGAAAATATGTTCACTTGCCCAGTTCACCAAGCATGAGAGTCCGATCAGACGAGCCAGAGACAACTGGGATTATTAGCATGGGAAGTAGGGAAAGATGGAACAACAGTTTAAAAACAGGCAAGACTTACTGATAGGCTCGTTGTTCGGCGAGAACCGCACATCATTAACAGTCCCCTTATGCCCAGGAAGCTTGTACAATAACTTCCCGGTCTTGGAGTCCCACACCACAACGCTCCGGTCTCCGCTTCCTGCAGCAATCTTGGCACCCGAGCGGTCCCAGCTAGCCCGGATGAGGTTCTTCTCGAGACCGATCGGGGCACCGTCAAATGTCCTGACGTGCCGATTGGCAGGCGCAAACGGCCGGATATCCCATGTCCGTACCGTCGAATCATGCGAGTTGGACAATAAAGTCTGGGAGTCGGGCGAAATCTCAAGCGAAGTGATGGTATCGGCGTGGCCGTGCATGGAGTAAGCCACGGACTTCTTCCGCAGATCCCACACATGTATAGTGTTGTCGATTCCACCGCTGTAGATCTCGTTTCCTGCCTCCGACATAGCAGCGGCTGTGACGGGCAGCTCCGTTTCCAGGTAGTCAATGGCCTCCTTTTGTCGGGGATCCCAGATCCCGATGGTGCCGTCGTCGCTTGCGCTGACCAGCAGTTCCTGGCCTCGTTTGCTGATGTCCAAAGAGTTAATGATTTCCTCGTGGCCCTCGTGGCGACGAATCCTTTGCCCGGTCTCCAAATCCCAGCTTGCA
Source organism: Aspergillus candidus (assembly GCF_002847045.1). Lineage (NCBI taxonomy): Eukaryota > Fungi > Ascomycota > Eurotiomycetes > Eurotiales > Aspergillaceae > Aspergillus > Aspergillus candidus. The sequence goes on along the minus strand of NW_020194030.1, from coordinate 366,489 downwards.
AGTGTCATATCCGCGGAGGCGGAAAATAACGATTTCGAATCTCGCGACCATTGTAGATCGAGGACCGCGCCGCGATGGCCCGATAGAACGCCAAAGTTTTCACACTGCCCGTATGTATTCCAAAGTACTGCAATCGATCCTAGTTAGCTCGAATCTGGTGGGCGGTATCGTGGAGTGACATACGGATGGACCTATCCATCGAACCGGATGCGATGTGCTGCGCAGAAGGATCGAATCGCACGGCGAAGACTTCACCGGAATGGCCTGCCACATTGTTAGCTTACCATCTCTCAAGATATCCGCAGAACAAACATACCCGTCAATTCCATAATCGGCGCGTCGAGCCCACTGGTGCGGGGGACCTGCGAGCACGATCAGCAAAGAACCGGAGTCAAGCTCCCCTGTCAGCGTAGAGGAAACCTACCGATTGAATAAGAGCCCCATTCTGCGATGATCCCTTCACAACAGCCGAACCAGTATTCAAATCCCCATCGGACTTCTTGCGCTTCACGACAAGCTGGTTCGCCGACCCGAAGGCCTCTTGAGCAGGCCGTTTCTCTCCGGACATTTCGCCGATGTGGGATTGGCGGGAAACAAACACGGAATCGAGCGGTATATAGCGAGAAGAATAGATATGGTTATTATGTAGATATGGTACAAAGAGTTGCGATCGAGTGCTGTGTCGAGTAGAAAATACCCTGCAGACATGTGAGCCGTGTGGATGTTCTTTGGATGTTGGATTCCGCTAGCCGCGCTAGACGCCCGACGGTGGTCCACCAAGCGCGAGAAGCTCCGCCCTCCGAACCCCCCGATCCACCGACTCGAGCGGGGAGCATGTTGTAAACAGTTGTTTGTTCAGTTTTACCATCGCTTTACTGAAGAGTGGGATTACACAAGATATTTTGCAAAGATGTCATCTGCAACTAAGACGTCGAGAATCGGCGAAGAGTAAGTTTACAGAATGCGTTAATTGATGGATGCCTGCTAACACATCATGCCCCAGATTATGGAAGTCAGTAAGCGGAACAGCACCGACCCGACACCCGATCCGACAATGTGACCAGAAGCGGATGGACGATGACTGACAGACGCAGAACACGGGTTGACAAGGTCAACGCGGAGCTGGTGACGCTCACCTACGGCACAATCGTCGCGCAGCTATGCCAAGACTACGATAGCAATTACCAGGAGGTAAACCGACAGCTGGAGAAGATGGGCTACAACATCGGGATGCGCCTCATTGAGGACTTCCTGGCGAAGACGGGAGCGGGCCGGTGTGCGAATTTCCGGGACACGGCCGATATGATCTCGAAGGTATGCGGTATCTACCCCTGATGGATTAGAGTGGTGGGCTAGATTCGTTTTTCTGACACATGATCCGTGGACTAGGTTGGATTCAAGATCTTCCTCAACATCTCGCCCAACGTGACCAACTGGACGAGCGACAATAACCAGTTCTCGCTCATCTTCGACGAGAACCCCCTGGCGGACTTTGTGGAGTTACCAGATGACGGGAGGGCGCAGGATGAATTGTGGTTTTCGAACATTTTGTGCGGTGTACTGCGTGGTGCTTTGGAGATGGTATGTCTTGTCTACGGACTGGATGGACACCGGAGATTGTGGAATGATGGCTAATACGATTCAGGTGCAAATGCAAGTCGAGGCGCGGTTTGTGAGCGACGTGTTGCGCGGGGACGATACGACGGAGATGCGGGTCTCGCTTGTGAGATATATCGAGGACGAGATGCCACCGGAGGAGGAATAGAGGGGGTGGAATTTCTTGGATTGGCGTGACCGGCGTTTGGGATCTACCTCCGTATATGTGTATCTACGTTATTGCAGAGCAAGACGTATAAATCAATCAAACGTAATTTCAAGGGTATAACGGGTAGATGGGATGAATAGGTATAAAGGATTATAGTCATTCGGTGGTTATTCAGGGCGTACCTGATTGATATGCTCGGTGGCTGGCGGTTGCTGGTCGAAGGGAAATTGATATATACAGTGTTGAGGAGACGGAAGCCATGGTGGAGACGTAGGTTATTCTATCCCGTCTCCACCATGCAACAAGCTCTACGACAGGAACAAAGTAATACACCCATATTTTTCCGATTGTACGAATCTATGCATAGATTCTATATAACCAGAACCACTAGGTAGTAGTATAACGGTAGACAGGATCATTGTTCTACTCAATGTACATTGTACGGTATGTAGATACACCTACAATGAGTGAATACACATTCATCCCAAAGCCTGGATAGAATAAACAGAGTGGTGATTGATAGTGACAGGTAATAACAGTATTAGCAGTATGAGAGTAACAGATCAATGACTACTAAGATAGTGGGCCAGGATAGAATCTCAAGAGCGGGAAAGCCGAAGGATCATCCCATTCCAGCTAGCTGATCGCCCTACCGAAGTTTATATATCGATTGATCTGGGGAACCTGTCACTGTATACAGAGGAGTTAGGGTTGTTAAACACAGATGGCATGTTGTCATATACATCTATCTCTTACATTCTTGTAATATAGGATCCAAACAGTCCAAGTTAGGTAGTGATGGGGATTGATGACACGTGACACACAGTAGAGATGAGCTGTCCATAGAGTAAGAAGGATCACTCAGTTGATACATCATCTGGGACTGGTCGGATTGTAGTGATGATCTGTCCATATTATTGTCTTCTTCATCTTGACCAGTATATAAATATCAGTCATCAATACAAAATCATACAATCCAAATAAGAACAACAACAATGACAGTAGTATCAATAAGAATCAAGGATGAAGACGATAGATATATACTATGTAACCGTACCGTATACTGCATACTGTATATCCGGTGGGAGAAGATTCTGCGATACCAAGTAAATTACATACATTACAGGCGCGCATGTATGGTACGGTATCCTGCCACTTGATTTCCGCCTCTACCAATCTTGGTCAACGGATTGATTTGATCAGAAATATCTCAAAAGATCCTACACATCATCCGTCACTTATGATTCTTCTTGGATTGATTTCTATCATTTTTCCTATTTTTTTTCTGGTAATTTGGCGACTGTTTTGTTGTGTTCTGTTCTGTCCATGCTGAGGAATACGCAGGACTCCGCACCTCCCAGCCCCGTCCGAACAGATAATCCGAGCCGAACAAGCGACTTCCCGTGACGGAGCAGAAAGAACGAGAGTGAGAGTAAGTGAGAAAGAGAGAGAGAGAGAGAGACAGAGAGAAAGAGAGAAAGAAAGAGGATTGATTCACTCCAGCCCAGACACTCCTCAAGATCCACCGCTACACCTACACTCCTTCTTGCCTCTCTCCTCCCCTCCCTCCCATCCCCGACTCTCTCGTCGGTTCACTACCACTGCTTTTTACTTTTGACAAAGGTCTTTGTAAGATACCTTGGTCTTTTTCTTTTCCCTCTTCTCTTTCGCCTCCCAAAAGTTCCCTGTTCCTTTCCATCTTGCAAATACCCCCCCCCTCGTGGTGGCCATCAAATCTGCCTTGGCCCACCCGTCCTCTCCTAAACGCCGCCTCTTTCCCCCCCGTCCTTTTTCCACTCGCCTTGGGTCGCTTGTCGCCGCCCACTCCTCTCCTCCACCCCTCCCCCTCTAGTTATATCCCATACTCCTCCCCCCACCCTTCATCGCAAACCTCTACTGGAGTATCCGGTCCGACCGATCGTGTCTGTCCGTGCCGTGAAATCTCCCGTGCCAGAACGCGCCCGATCATCCCCAATCTGCGCTTTGATAGCGACAGCGGCGGATGCTTCGCTTTGATACGGGTCTCTCGAACAAGAGAAACTCCCCCCGGTCTGGTCATGTGAGTATTCACCACACCCCCTCTCTCTTCCCTGTATCGTCCCGATGTGTTGTCGTCAACCGATGGGGCCACTGGGGCCACCTGGACGCCCGTCCACCCTGAAACGTTGCCTGAGGCTTATATACCCTTTAGTTCTCGCGTCAGATCTGCCCGACCCCCTCGCGCTAACGTGTCCCTCGTCCCGTTGGCATTTTTTTTTATTATCAAATCTCCCTTTTCGATTCCTTCTCTTCGCCTTACTTGGAGTTCGTCGATCACTACGCGCGCCTCGCCTTTGCCTTGTGGTGAGCTCCCTCGCCGCGAGACGGTGGATGCGCGTTGAAGTTGTTTAATTCTCGACGCTTCCCCATCGAGCACAAGCACTAGCTGAGGGTGGCTGAAACCCGCAAGTGCCACCGATGAACCAGATCAACATGGCTGGGATGAATTCCGGGGTAGGGGGCCCCGTCGGCGGCGTCCCCATGATGAACAACGGTTCCGCCCCCCCCCGGAACGATGGAAACATCAATGCTATCCCCGAGACCATGATCGTCAACCTCAACACCTACATCTATGATTATTTCTTGAAGCGCGGCTATCATGACTGTGCCAGAGCCTTGGTCAAGGACGAGTCCATCAAGTTGAACACCGAACCTCCTATAAAGACGAGTCCCGGTCACCGTCGTGATGCTGACGCCAACGGCATCGAAGGGGACGGAATGATGACCGACGGCAAGGACGGGGAAAAGATCAAAGTCCCCGATGATCTCCCCCGACCCAACCTGGCCAGCGAGAGCCAACAATCTGCCTTCCTCCTCGACTGGTTCAGTCTTTTCTGGGATTTCTTCTGGGCCCAGCGCAAGAAGGGGAATAGCAACGATGTGAAAAATTATCTTCAGCATACACAGGTACGTCCGCTTTTCTCGTGTCGGACTCTGGATTTCTGACGGTGATGTAGAATATTATGCGCATGCGGGAACAGCAGCATAACCAGTTTTTACGCCAACCCCAGATGATGCCCGGTCAGATGGGCCAACTCAACGTTCGCCGGAACGGTGTCGTTCCCAACCTCCAGAAAACTGTCCTGCAGAACAACCAGTCCGGCCTGTACGTTTCTCTCTCTCTCTCTCTCTCTCTCTCTATGTCGTGCGCCTATCTTTTGGGTGTCATACCGATGTGTGTGTGTCCACAAGCTAATTAGATATCAGCTCCCAGCAGCAAATGGTCAACCTGCAGAAGAACCAGCAGCAAGTCCAAATGATGCACCAAATGCAGAGAGAGCAATCGGATATGGATATGAACGGCCACCGCCCCCAGTCGCCCGCCTCCACCGACAACGCCCCCTCTCCGTCCAAGCGACCGCGCCTGGAAAGCGGCCATATGAACGGTCAGCAGCTGGCTCCCAACGGACGCGGCCAGGCGCAGGGCATGCCCGGTCAACCGAACCCGCAGGCGCTGCTGATGCAGAACGGCGCCCTCAACCCGCGCATGAACCCCGCGCAGTTCCAGCAGGCGTTCCAGCAGTCGGGACCTGCCGCGCAGCAGAAATCAATCCAGGTATATGCTCAGAACCTGGCTCTACACCACTCACGCTCAGCAATGAATAACCAGGCAATGCCCAATGGCATGATGAATCCCGGTGTCATGGCGAACCAGACGGACCTGGTCCCGATGGCCGACAACCAGGGTATGTACATGAACGGTGGCGAATACTATCCGAACGGCCAGATGAACCAGGTCCGCGCGGGGATGCCGACCCCCGGCAGTCAGCCCTGGAACCATGCTCTCCAGGATTATCAGATGCAGCTCATGCTCCTGGAGCAGCAGAACAAGCGGCGTCTGATGATGGCTCGTCAAGAGCAGGACAGCATGGCCCGTCCTGACGGCCAGCCGATGCCTGGGCAGCAGCAGGGGTTGCCACCGGGCACCTCCCCCCAGGGCAGTCGGGCGGGCGCGTCCCCCAACCCCAGCGAACAGATGAAGAGGGCCACCCCGAAGATCCCGCAGACCGGTCTCCCCGGTTCCCCGAGCACCGCCGACCCCATGGCCCAGGGCCGCGGATCCCCGGCCTCGATGAATTTCAACCCCGGCCAGATGCCCCCGGACATGGCCGGCGGCCCGTCCTTCTTCATGAAGGGCATGCCGGACGGCATGGTCGGTCCCAACGGTATGCGGCCCCCTAGCTCCAACCCATCCTTTAGTGGGCCCCAGATGGGGCAGCCGATCTCCGCGGGGGCTGGGGCGCGCGTGCCCAGCTGGCAGCCACAGCAGGGCGGACCCCAGGGGCAGCCCATGGCGCCGCATCAGTCGCCCGCGACCCAATCGCAGACCACCGGCACTCCCCAGGATCGCAACCCGATGCCTCCGCCCCAGGCGCCTCCCGCCGCGGGAGCCAACGCTGGTCGCGCCCAACCTCCGTCACCCCAGACCGGTGCCGCCGCCCCTCCCACGCCCCAGCAGGCCACCAAGCCGGCACAGAAGGGCAAGAAGGGCAAAGATGACACGACCCGCAAGGTAAGTAACTTGCACACCTCCCCCTCAACTTCCTTTCATCGTGGGCTTCCCCTTGCAATCCCCGGACTTGAAGTTAAACGTTTGGTTACTAGCGACCGAAGAAACAAGCCGCTGCCGCTGCCAATGCGAATACCGCGGCCACTCCATCCTCTGAAGCCGAGCATCCACCCACGCCTACTCCGCCCACCCCCATCACCCCTCAGCATCCCAACTCGTTTAACAAGACCGGGGCGAACGCCACGACGGCCGCGGCACCGCAGCCCACGTCGGCCCCAGCGCCCCAGCCGCTGGTCCAACAACCCCCGCTCGACCAGAACCCGCAACAGCCGTTTAATGATATCAACATGACTGATGTAGGTCTCCCTATGTGGCTATCTTTCCTTCTATCTTCTTCTTTGTTCTTCCTACTAACCCACCCAGTCATCTGCTTTCAACCTCGACTTCAGCGCCTTGGAGAACCCGGACATCCTGGAGAATTTCGACTTCGACACGTTCCTGAACACGGATGCGGATACGGCAGGATTCGGATTTGATCCAAGTATTTCGTATTCCACCGAGGGGGTCGAGACCGGTACCGGAGAGGGCTTATAAACAAGTCCGATGGTTTCTAGTTCATATCTCATATACCCTTGATTTGTACAGTTCCGAGGTTCACTTGGCTTGTCATTTCTACTGTTTCCAATTCGTTGATCGTTCTTCCTTCTTTATCCTATTCCCCTTCATTTCATTTTTCCTTGTCTTCTTTCATTGACATGAACTGGATATGTGCCCGTGAGGATGGCGTTGGTGTGACCGTTTCTTGCATATCCTTTCATCAAACTGCGAATATTCCGAATTGGCAAGCGAGGAAACAACCTACTTGTCATTAATCAAGCCCTCTGCGCGTGTCTTTTGATTCAACTCGGTTCTCTTCTATCTGATTATTATTACTACTATTATTATTTTATTACTTGCTTAATACTTGTTTTCCGTTCACGAAGGAACGTGTCATCAAGTGATCGCGAGCGAGCGAGCTAGACTTTCTCTTCCACTCCCAAGAGACAACACTCACAGGTGTACCCTTTGCCATGTCATCACCTGCTTCTTTCCTTATTCTCATTGCCTTGCCTGCTTTTCATTCCAGTCTATTTCAATCCGTCTTCTCCTTTGTCATTATCTATTTCCTTTGTCACGCGCCTGTAAGGTGTTCACTACTGGTACTACCATCTACCATCTACCCACATACAACCTACCACCTGTCTCCTACTTTCCATACTAGCTATTGTGAATTACTCCCCGGGAATGAATGAATGGACGCTCCATGAATCCAATCATCAATTCAGTTTACTTTTTTGATTTGAACAAAGACCCAAACATTCCGTTTTTCACCTGTCTCTGCATTTATCTCATTTCATTATGTCTCTTTTCCATTTTGTTTCCTGTCTCCAATTGAATCTAACTAGAATCTCCACATCTAGTTTTCTATTCCTATCATGTTTTCTTTTCCCTTCCACGAAGGAAGAAAGAAATTGTTTGGGAGGTTTTCTTCGTTTACGCCTGCTGATATCATCTCATTACATACTCATTCATCCACTTCTATCCACGTTCATCTATTTACTATTTATTCAGTATGTGGTGTGTTAGGTAGATAGTAAATACTGTAGAGATAGTGTCTTGTACTTTAATCAGGCTGTGATATACCCACGAGCCAGTTGTCTACTCATGAGGTACTTACTATACTACTGTACTACTAACAGTGACCATCTGTCTGAGTCTAGTCAGATCGATGTCCTGCATACTCTATGATTCTAATATAAGCAATGGTAGTAAAATCAACAGAAGGAAATACACTTCCCATCTCCCTACCCCACGAACCAGCCCTCCAGGGAAATCTACACTTCTAGGCTATATAGAACAAAGACAACCTGACCATGCTATACATACTATATCATATAATATCAAACCTAACCCACGCCGTGAAACCCAACTAGTCAATCAATCACTCAATCTCTCATCCCTCAATCCCTCAACTCAACTACCACCAAATAAACCCCCCCCAATGACCTATAAACTAAGACTTAGAACTCCCCAACACTCCCCCCTCCTCCCTCTCCATCTCCCTCTCCCTCTCCCTCTCCCTCTCCTTCTTCCTAGCTTTATACCTCGCCCTCTTCAACCGCTTATTCGTCTTCGGTTGTGTTCGCGATTGTGTCTGCGTCCGCGTCTCTGCCAGCGGCGCCTTCCTTTTCTTATTTTTCAGTAGACAGGCATTCCCGGAGACAGGGGGAGTATTTTCCGAACAGACGGGGAAGACGACGGCAGGGACAGGGACAGGGACAGGGACAGAGGCGTGAGTCGCCTGGAATCGAGAATGAGAACCGCGAGGAACAGCAGGGTCCGCACAACACCGGGAAGGGGAAATGGCGGCAGAGACAGAGGGACGGACAGCATGACCACCATCTCTCAACCCACCCCGTCCAAACCCCATCCCCAACTCCAACCGGAAGATCCCCGGCGCCTCCCTTCTCAACACCGGAACCATGCATTGCGTCGTTTGCTTCTCGTCATCCTGTTGGCGGATCTCGTCCGGCCTGGACAACTCCTTTGGGGTCGAGATCGGAGGAATGGAGGGGGTGGAGGGGGTAGTATGCGGGGGGATGATGGACCAGAAGGGAGATGTAGTATAGGCCCAGTGGGCGTATCCGGTTGGGAGGGGGAAGACTGGTGATATTGGGGGTTCGTATGGATCGTTCATGGTCTGGTATTAGGGCGTGTTAGTTAGTTTGAATAGATAGATAGATAGATAGATAGATAGATAGGATATATTGGGGGAGATGGGAGAGGAGAGATTAAGGATTGTAATACCGATTGCGTACTGAGTGTATGTCTATCTATCTTTGGTTATCCAGGTGCTGAGAGAAGGTTCTCAAATGAAGTTGATGAGGTGTGGGATGAAGGAGCTAAACATGGACAAGGTAAGGTGAAGAAATGAGACTTGCAAGGCACGAGGTCACGATCTCTATACCTAAGACCAGGCACCTTCCGAGAGAGCAAGAGATTCACAACTTATGTTCATGTATAATCAGAAACCCTCCTTGAATGGTTGAAATGAATAATGTCCATGTATTGTAAGTCCTAGTTAACAGACACCATACTCCCTGATGCCTTCTTTTTTTATATCTTATCCTTTTTACCTTTTTTCCTTCTTTTCTTTCCTTATAGTAATGAACGCCAGAGATATACCTCATCCGCACAAAGAGTGTCGTGTCAAACAATACAAGTATTATATAGGGCAAAACGAGTCATAGGCTTGACACCTCGTAACATGAACAGGGAATGATATAGAAATGCCGAGCTCTCTCCGAGAAAGGTTGCCATAGCTTGTAAGAGATAAGTTGAGAATGGGACAAGGGAAACTGCCAAATTGGCAGTCATTCAATCTCCGCAGCTTCAGTCGTCGAACTCACGACATTGTCGATGGCTGGTTGAGCAACATCTCCAATGTTGGTCAAATCCAGGACAGGTGAAAGTAAAACAGGCTCCCCCTTGGGAATACTAGTGCTCCCACGGCGAGAGCCCGCGGACCGTTTCACCCTGGGGTCAACGGGTGCCTCCAGATTTGTGCTGGTACGCGCGGGCGTCGCTTTAGTTGGGGTAGGGGTGAGTCTATCAATATCTCGTCGGGCAGCTTCGGCAGTTTCGTTTTCCTTATCTTGTGGCAGTCTCTCCTTTCTACCCTTGACCTGCGCACTGGGACTGGCGCGAGGCTTACCGGTTGCTGGGATTTCTGCCATCAGTTCAGGCGGCAGGGTGGACTTGACGCTAGATTCGGACACCTCTCGGCTCGGGGGATTCGAAATGTTTTTCAGAACAGAGGTACCTTTGCTAGGCTTAGCGTAGGATGCCGAGCGTGCTTCTGCTGCGGCGGATAGCTTGGTTCCCATGGGCAACGACGCGCCGGATGGCGTGTTGGCCGGCGCATGAGTTCCACTGGCCAGCGGCTTCGGAGGGCTCAGAGCCTCGACAAACTGAGTGTACGACTCCTCATCAATCGGCGTGACAAGACTGGGGTTTTTACTATGCTCATAGCTTACTCCAGTCATGCTGGACAACGCTCGGCTGCTGCCAGAGCTGGGAGCGTAATCTGGCATAGAGACATCCTCCCACGATGGCCTTGCCCCCCGATGACGAGCGGACGGATCCAGCATGTATGGATCAATGAAGGGATCGGGCATGAATGATTCTGGTGGCGCTATCCTAGGTTCCGCCTGGTTACCTTGCCATTGAGGAGCCGGACCAAGGCTCGAATAGTAGTAGTCTCGATACGGCCAAGTATTCCGGACAGCCGAGCTGCTGGCTTGACTGTTTGCAAGGGCCACCTGTCGAAGACCATGTCTAGTTGGGGAGTGGGCGTGAGAATCATCTAGTTCTTTCTTATCAACCAAACCACTTCCTGTGTTGTATTTGAAGAGACGAGCTTCCCGACTCCACATGGAAGCGTTGGGCCAGGCAATACTAGAATACTCCAACACATCTGTCTGTCATTAGACGGGCCAGAGACAAAATCCAGAGGAAAGGGACCACTTACGCAAAGGAGCATGCTGGAATGCAAACACTATAAGATCCTTGACTCGTTCAAACGGCGGCGAACGATGGGGCCGAGAGAAGCCTTCGGAGATCACTATTCTGACCCTACCATGAAGATCCCCAGCGTCCCAATGCCGCTGCTCTAAGATATCCGAATGGAAAGGCGGGAAGCGAAGATAATCCTGATTGCCACTTTTATCGATATCTAGTCAGGTATTAGCACTGCCCAGAGCGGAAAAAAGGGTTGCGGAAACGTACAGGAGCTTAGGTCTGGCCGAGGGTTCCAAGGGTCAGCCATCCATATAAACACAGAATTGCAGCCATGGATTTCCATTCTCACCGATAACATGAGGCCAACTTGTTCTTTGGCTGAAGACGCTGCCCCTGAACACGAAGAGACCCCATTTTAGCAGACGGCAAGTGACCCTGTCCAGAGACGAAAAAAAAACTTACGAAACACATAGCCCATCAATGAAGATCCGAATCTCAAAGAGTAGGGAGTCATCCGGCTGCAACATGGTTTCCATCAACCGGCTAGCCCGGGGCTTGTCCCAGCTATGGATGGACACGCGGAAGGGGGAATTCTGTTGCAAGCTGGGAATGAACGTCGTGAGAACCGGTAGCAGCCCTACGGTGCTTTGTGATGGCAAGTATGAGAGGATATCGAGGGACGGGTTGTGTAGATAAGGAGAATCTGTGACTGACGTTCAGTCTCTGCCTTGACACGCTTATAGACTGAATCTTAGCGTACCACGATCTTTAGTCACAAAGCACTGCGTCTTAAACTCCTGAATCGGTATCTTCGAGGTATCAGGGAACAAGAGCACATCCCAGTTCTCGTAACGCATCTTGGCAGCTGTATGAGTGATTCGGAGAGAGATAAATGAGACAATGGAGGATCTGGAATTAGAGTATATCAAGCGTAATGAAATCGCATTTCACAAATACGTAAAAAGGCACTGGAGTAAGGAAGTCAACCGAAGACAGAGGAGACCTGCAGGAGTAGCGAAAGTGGGATGATGGATGATACTATGGGATGAATGACAGGATAGGGAACCATGCAGGAGGACAGGTCTGGTGCTACCTGGATAGGTTGCATTGGAGATGCGGACGCTCCTGCCTCGTCGGTTGTTGCAATACTGATATAGAGAAAAGAACAAGTTGGAAGAAAGAGGGGGAGGAAAGGAAGAGAAAGAAGACTTGAACCTGAGGCAGGCGTGACTCGGCCGGATCCTGCATGCAATCATAGTCATATTGGAGTATAGACATACCACTTGTTTTTCTATTTTTCATGTTCTCTATAGACAAACACCAACTCCACACACCTTGGCAAGGGTAAAAAGATGCGACACTGTCATTGCCCTTTCGATTTGAAATCACATATCAGACTAAACCACAGTACAGACGGAGCACAACGAAGCCCACGACATAGCGAAAGGGGGAATCATCCACGAGAATATGCGCCAAGTGAAACTGGAAGAACCCAGATGCATCTGAAAGAAAAACATTCTCCAGAACAAAAGAACGGGGAACCTTACGAAAGACTTGCCATCACAGACGCCGCCCATAACTAACTGCCACGGAGGGATTTCTCCAACGCTGCACGCAACGCAACAAATCCTTCTACCCTGTCCCCAATCCACTGGCTACAGTCAGGGGTAGCAATCCATAACCTTGCATGCGCAGGAACCCGAGTCGACAGCCGGTCGACCGGGTAATGGGCAGCATTGACCCGACCCAGGGAGACAGCGTGCCTGCGAAGGCAACAGAAGATAGTAAAAAAACGAGAGAAAGCGTCATGTTCCATAGATGAATTGATTCTGCGATGTCAAAGCAAAGGCAAAAGATAGGAAAGACAATGTTGTACAGGTCACTGGTCTAAAGGAAAAGCATGACAGAACATCCTTGGGGTGAAACTCAATTTAATTGCTTCGTGGAAAGACCTGAGACGATGAACTTTTGCGCAAATTGCCTGCCCAGGGAGTATATGGTAAAACAACGCAACGCGCAGAAACAGATCAAATTGGTGTCATATGCGTAAAAGACCTAGGGACCGGATGAGGAGAAGTCGAGGAGGGGGCGAGGATGCTTTAAGGGGATAGAAGAGTGGAAAAGTAGATAGCAAAGGTTGATTGCAAGCAAGAAGAGAAAGAAAGAAAATAAAGGTAAGAATTGAAATAGAAGAGGAACAGAAGAATTTGGAATAACAGAATACGTTGCGGCAAAGCGAAGAAAACAGTCTCATCGAAAACAAGAAAAAAAGAGCTCAAATCTTGCTAATTGGCAGCGCTCACATATAATGAAGTACGTATCACAGGAGGAAATGCCCATCAAGAGGCTATAGAGGGAAACTTTCGCAGCAGTAAAAATAAACTTATGACACAAAAGACCCATCATTTGGTTGTAATGACGCAAAAACTCCTGCGGTTGCTTTCAAAAAAAGGAACGCTTTTTTTACTGAAAATCTTCGTTAACATACTGAAAGGTCGTTAGAGACGGGGAAAACGGTCTCCAAGAACGGATTCAAGGGAGGAGGATGGGGGAACTAACCTTCATAGGCGCAAAGCCACCATACTGGTGGGCAGCGGGGGGCATGCCCATCGAGGGGTACATGGGAGGAGGGGGAGGAGCGGGACGGTAGGGGCTGCCAGCGGGGCCGGAGTTGTTCTGGGAGCGACCCCAGCTCAGGCGCACGCGCGAGTTACCGATGGGGTAGCCCTGCATCTGGTTGATGGCCATCTCCGCAGCGTGGCGCTGGACGAACTGAACGAAGCCACAGCCCTTTCCGGGGGGGATCTTGACGTAGGTGATCTCGCCGAATCCCTGGAAAAACGAGCGGAGCTCGTCCTCGGTGACGTAGCCGGAAAGTCCGCCGACGAAGACCGTGGTGTTGTTGGGGTCGGTGAACTGGTTCATGGGCTGGGGAGCGCCATAGAAGCCCATGGGAGGCGCGCCCATGGGGGGGTAGATGCCGGCCGGGCCGGGCATACCCATGGCACCGGGGACGACACCAGGGCCCTTGTTCTTGGGAGTGGCGGTGGAGATACGCATGGGGCGGTTGCCGCAGTAGACACCCTGCATCTCGCTCAGGGCACGCTGCTGGTCGTTCTCGTCGGAGAAGCGCACGAAACCGTAACCGCGGGACATGCCGCTGATGGGGTCGGTCATGATCTTGGCGGACTTGCAGGACGGGAAGCGGCTCTGGAAGAGAGAAACGAGGACGTATTCGTTGACCTCGGGGCCGAGGTCACCCACGAAGATGGAGTACTCGGGGCCACGGTCATCACGGCTGTGCACGACCGGTGTTAGCATAGATCCGCCAATCGTCTCCCATTTTGAGAGTCGGGTGTTGGGCTCTTACCTGCGATCAGCCAGGCCGCCACCGGTAGCCCAGTTCAGCTTGAACAGACGGTTGGTGTTGGGCATGGGAGAGCCGTTGAGAGACAGAGCCTTGGCGGCAGCGGCGGGCGACGTGAAATCGACGAAGCAGTAGCCGGCGTTGCTCCTACTACCAACATTAGGATCGCCTTCTAAATCACAGGGAGGATCGTGATTTACTCACCCAGAGAACTTGTCACGGATCATCTTCACGTTGACCTGCTCACCCATCTGGAACCACAGGTTGCGGACGAAGTTCTCATCAATCCAAGGCTCAAGCTCACCCATCCTGTCGGTCAAGGTTAGAAATCGAATGAGATCTGGGTGGTGTGGATGCGTACCAGAGAGTGGTCTTGCCCTCGGCGGGCTGCTGAGAAGCAGCGGCGTTGGGCTCGCCGGGAGCAGGACCCTGGAAAGACGCGGTAGCGGGGTCGGCCTGGCCGGTCATGGCGGTATCCGCGGTCGCGGGAGCGCCAGACGCGGCGGCGGCGGCGTCAGCAGCGGGGTGCTGGTTTTGGAACGAATCGAAGTTCTGGAAAGACATATTGGCGGAGATTGAAGCCGAAATTTCGTGAAGACAACAGGAGCGCGAACGATATCTGTATAGATATTAGTGTGGGCTCAGGATCGCGTCTTGACTGTCCCCAGCAAAGGCCGTCCAGCCACCCCAACTCGTCATTGGCGCGTACCTTTTCAAAGAGCAAAACCCGAACAAGACAAACTTTTCTATTCCGTAACGGCCAGGATGACTTGAAATTCGTTGGAGTCGTCAAGCAAAGAAGCGTACGGTCGTTGATACTTGGAAATGATCGAAAGGGTATTCAATTCCTAAGAGCAGGGAAGGATTAGTATGGAAGATGGCAATCAATGAGCCGAGACGATCGCAACAGAGAAGATCGACCAAAGGAAAGAAAGATCGAAGAAGAAAGGCGAAGGCGAAGAAAATCCGTCAATCCGAGAACCACGTTTTTGCCCCAATAATCCGCGCGATGCAGCGATTCCACAGGATCGAAATGGGATAAGCCAGACGATGAGAAGTGATCCGACCGCGATGAAAGATCCAAGGAAAACTGAAGACAACGGCGTCCGATTGCGAGGGGTTGACGAAGAAGCGATCGTTCCAGGTGAACCACTGGGGGAATTTTTTGACCCAGCACGGACCTGACGGGGTGATGAATTCAGAGGGCAGTGCACGGAGCCGCACAATGGCCGCATTCGGCCTCGGCACGAGCGCTGCGACCGTCTCAGTTGACTCTTCCGGCCAAACCCCAATTTGACCCAGTCATGCGACGACACGGTAGGATACTGGGTAGCTGAATTGGGACGCAAATTGATCGTGGTTCTGTCCTTGGGGGCAGGCGATTATCCCGGTTCCCGCTTGCGAAGAGATGGTGCAGCGATCGAGTTTTTCGGGTTGGCGCATCGCAGATACCGACATTCAAGGCATCGCATCACACAAGGGAACCCGTCGTGTGCTCCAGGGATTGAACAGGCAATGATCCAGGGATAGAAATGAAAACGCGGCTTCCTTCTTCTTCTTCTTCTTCTTCTTCTTCTTCTTCTTCTTCTTCTTTTTTCTTTTTCTTTTCTTTCTTTTTCTTTACCTTTTTCTTCTCGTACAAAGAATGAAGCGGTCTCGGCTCTAGAACCCAGCGAAAGAAATAACTTACCAGCAATATAAAACAAAAGCGGCCTTGAAACTAGCTTTCGCTGAAGAAAAAAGACGTCAAGGAGATACGTTGCTTTGGCGTGGCGCAAATCAAGGATGCGTGAAGACGAGGACGTGAGGCGACAACGCGACCAAGAACCGGATTGGAAATCGAGAAGAACTGCCGGAAAGTAGCGTCCAAGACTAAGGAAGAAAAAAAGGCGAGAAAAAAGGCAGAAAAGATACAAGAGTAACTATCCGCAAAAACCGACTCCGTCTTTTCCGATACGAACAAGGAATGGTACAAGGAGGGGAAGAGATGAGGTCAAAGGGAAAGAAAGGAAAAGGAAAAAGAAAAGGAAGAGGGGTAGAGGAAGAGGCGAATATTCTTCAGATGGAAGAGGGGGAGAGAAGAGAGGAAGAGAGGAAGAGAGAGGAAGAGAGAGAGAATGGATTGCTAACTAGGGCAGACCAGAGCGGGAGGAGAATCGATCATTAGACGAACGAACAAAATTCTAGTAAGGGACCAGGAAATAAAAAAAATAAAAAATAACATGATAAAAAATAGAATAAAAAAGGTAAAAAATAAAAACCATAATAATAATAAGGTAATGATAATAATCCAACCCACACAATCCAGACTAAAGAATGATTAGAATAATGACCCAACGACGTGCAGGACTGATTGAACCAACCATCAAGCACGCTGTGGGTGAGGAGGGGCGAAGCAGCCTCAGGCTTTTGCTACTACTGCCACAATGGGTGGGACGAAAGAGCCTTTTTTTTCCTTTGTCATTTGTATTTTGATTATTATTATATTAGTATTTTACTATTTTTCTTCCTTGTTCTGTTCCATTCTTCTTGTCTTTGGTTGAAAGGAAAGAAAAACCTTTTCGGCCCAGTTTAGTGAACCAGAAGAAGACTTGTAGATCTGGTGTTGATAATGTCGTCGGTATTACCGGGAGTTCTTGGATGTAAAATACATGGAAAGGGTATGGAATGCATATACTGATGGCTGATTATATGGTTTATTGTATGGCTTTTTGTATGGCTCATGGTGTGATCTGGATCAATGCAATACGGTATTGTTCTTCAAAACCACTAGTATTCAATACGGTAATAAACAGTGGGTCAATGGATATCTATCATCATCTCATGGTGACGATAGATGTCCTGATCCTCGATATCAAGTTACTGTCTTCCTCGACATACTATCTACCCGGATAGATATATATCTGGATATCTGGATATCTGGGTGGTTAGTAGGATGAAGTAAGATTACCCGTACGGATACATACCAAACCAATTGAACCCTGGAACAGATGACCACTGCATCCTGCGGGTTTGCAACTGACATGATTCTTATTTCCTCTGCATGCACCTGATTCTGGAGCTGTCTGGCTTTACTGGGAAGGATGTAGCTTTATGATCGGTATATATAAATATATACAACCAAGCAGAATCTCTAGACATACTATTATGAACCCAACGTGGGGACCGGCATAAGGACTACCCCAACTGATACTCTGAATCCCCTCAATTGACGCAGGGAGAACAGCATGGCATGGACAGTACATATGGATCATCTGGTGATGATCCAGGCAAGGCATCAGACAAGGGAGGCTGTTGGCCAAACCGGCATAATACTAACACGCACCAATCTGCAAGGATAGCTGAATGTTGCACCTGCAGACCAACCCTGGACGGTCTTGATGTTTTACTATTATATGATGTTTTATAATAAACTATAATATATTTACCTTGTTTTACATTTACATTTACATTCACAACTTACATCTCCAGAGTACAGAAACCAAGAGACCTTCAGGTTCAGCCCTCGACTCCAGTCCGAGCCCGGGCGATGACTCGTCGATTTCCAGTTCGCGTCCGTGGGCCCAATCGTCATAAGCGGGGACAAGATGGAGACTTAATTTATTTTTCTCTTTTTCTTTTTCTTTCTTTTTTTTTTTTTCGCTTTTCTTTTTCTCCCCTCTCGCTTTCTTTGCCAATTCTCATGTCTTATTGGTAGATTTGTCCCGTTCAGAGGTAGCCACGCCTCGTCTTTATTCTGTATCGACTGGATGATTGACATTGCTTACTCGACCTTTTTGAAAGACAGACTATCCACTGTCATCCTCTGACAGTGGGTATTTTTTTTTTTCTGAATCAACATGAAAAGGAACCAAAAGACAGGTTCCAAACGTCGAAACCCGAAAGGACAAGCCCCGCCGATGTGCCCCAGAAGTCAACCTTGGGTTTGCGATAACCAACATCATGTAAAAGGTACAACCGTGGATGGAGAAAGAGACAGGAGGTACCATACGGTAAACGTGTATATCCACAGCCTTGGCCGGACATGCTGATGATTCAATAATTGATAAATATCGTCAGTGCACCGGGGCGATGATATCTAATAGTAGCAAACAGGCGAGGTCAAAGCACTCTCTCTTCTACAAGTGGCTGGGGAGCAGCTCACTCAGACCTGAGTAATATAGACTCGACTCAGCCCAAGTGCCAACCCAACCAACAACACTCAGCTCTGAAAACCAGCAAGAAAGAACTCAGCTCCGAGATGTAGCCAGTAGCCACAGCCACATCCCCACTCGATAACCAGAACCATGGGAACCTCTACTCTAGTTCTCCCATTGGACTGATGCTAGTAATCTGTTACAGAAAGTAACAGGTACAGAACAGCTGAGCGTACCTTAAATCCGGCCCGCTAGTGCCATTTCTACTCCGTTCAATCCCGGTTCGTTGTACGCGTCCGCGACGCGATCGGCTGACTAGGGTTTCGTGTCTTCATATAACCAACTTGGGTCAATACCCGCTTGATACAGTGGATGACGTAAAATACATATCCAGACACGAGGTCGTGATCTGTAAGAAAGAGGAAAAGACTCAACAGCAGGGGAGGAGCTGGTATGAACAAGGGATGGATTTGACTCTTATCTTATTCTACAGTTCCCTTCATACTAATCTCTCCACGTCCTATCCCGTCAATCTTCATCTCAAGCACGCGGGAGATGACGGCCCCTACATCGCCCTTGCTTATACACATTACATACACATACATACTAATACCACGTACTACCCGTATATCCCGCACCATGGAAAGCCTTCATTACATATATTACATACTTTGTATTAACATACGGAGCATAAATCCTTGCGCGGGCTTAAGCGCATGCATGGATAATATAATATCCAGCGTATAACTGGATGTCCGCCAGTCCCTTGCAGATATAGATCCTCTTATCTCACTGCCTGATTTCATTCATGACCTCTAGATAGTAGAGTAGATATCTTGGGTACGTCTGTAGTAAAAAAATCAAAATATAACATGCCTCGTAGAAGAAATTGAAAACACACCACACATCTGATCTCAAAACTTCAGAGTTGGTAAAACTAGTTAGTAAAGCACGGATAGCCACCGGAACCCCGAACCATGGATCCAGATGGGCTCAACGTCCCCAACAGCCTAGGAGACTTGAAAAGCTGTAGCTCGGTATTATCTGATGTGATTCCATTCTCTTCTATCCGGATTGATTGATTCATTTCGTTACACATTTCATCATTATTATTATGCAAGAGTAATATCATTATGCAATGCCCATTCAAGACATCCCACTCAATCCTTACATCAACAAACTAGGCACCCCTCTATCCATCCACCCCAGGAATGCCCACCTTACCTGGAGCCATCTATGTTTATTTATTTATTCGCTGGGCCGCTGAGATCACGACACAACCTTAATCTCCACGAGCGTTGTTCGGAACATCTGTCCATCCTATCTCGTGGGGGGAGGTTGTCGGCAGACCAAGGCACGGTGGGGAGGGTGGCTTAGTTGATGTGGTAACTGGTAACCTTAGGTTGATCTGGTGGTTTATCTATGTATTCTTCTGGAAAGGTTGGCTGTTGGTAAGTTTCTAGCTGCCTAGGTAGGTAGCATGGTTTGTTGGACTAGATGATAAGGATCGATAGTGCTGTTTTGGTAGGACGTTGAGTAGGTAGGTAGCGATGGATATGGACTAGACATGGGCTCATACTAGTTAAAAGTATCAACAGAATAAGAACACAACTTTGAGGACACGCCCACAGACAGAAAACAGCAAAAGAGAAGAAGAAGAACTAACAAACCTCCCCAGACCCAATCTGATTATCCACAAACTCCCCCGCCTTCCCCAGCTCATCCCCCAGCAACTGAATCGTCTTCTCATAAACCTTAGCAGCCTCCATATCCCACCTTCCTAGAGCCTGATACTCCCCCGTCCCAGTGCCAAAGTCGTCGTCGTCGTCGTCGTCGTCATCATCATCCCCCCCATCGAGGCTATCTGCGCTCTCATCTGCCTCCTCGTCAACCTGCTCGCTGGCCTCCACGACAGCAACACGACACGTCTCAGCCAGACTTTTGATGCGGACTTTCTCCGTCATGGAGACGACGTTGTGTCGGCCTTCGAAGCCTGAAAGGGATTCGCCCGTGTCTGCGTCTTCGCCGAGGAGTAGCGATGCGAAGACGGAGTCGAGTTTTCTGAGCAGGCGGAAGGTTGAGCCCGGGCTGAGGGGGAAGTCGGGGAGGTATGAGTTGATCAGTCCGGCCACGGTGATCAGGTATGGGATTTGTATTGAAGCTGGACCAATAAGTAAACGGGAAAAAAAGAAAAACAAGCGTCAGTCGCTTTCTTGACACCGTGTGTGATTGAATAGTATATCATATATACCACCCATGAATAGAAGGAAAGAGGAGGAAGATGACATACGAGTCCCACTAACCCAAAGCACATCAATCACTCCATCAAGATCCTTAGCTACTTCCTTGAAGCTATCGTACCCGCGCTCTGACGCCTGCTGGCTTTGGTCGTCAAACGCGGAGCTGAACTTTTTAGCGTGTCGTCGGTTGACGCTCAGGAGGACCTTGTCAACGTGGTTGATCACAGTCGTTTCTTTCAAGGAGCCTGCGCGAAGCGGGTGCGCTCTTGGTTTGGGCAGACTGGATGGTGTTGCCGTTGATGTTGACGGCGCGGGGGAGAGGAGGGGGTTCTGGATAAACCCCCCGCCGGGAGTTTCTGCTGAGGCCATATCAAGTACAAGTGAATCAATCGATAGAAATGAAGAGCGGGGCTCGTCGCAACGAGGATTGCAAATCAAATTACGCGATTAGAGCTCTAGCAAGCTGTAAGTATATATGGTCGGTTGACGCGACATATGGACGGACCTGACTTGAGATAATAAGATATTTTATCCGAAAGTACAGTTCAGTTCAATCCTCGTGCTTTATTTGCGGAGACAGCCACTTCTCAAAAGGTCAAAAGGAAGAATACAACTTGGTTCGATGGGAGATGGTGAGCTCCGAGCTGGGATTCAAGATGTCATGCCAAGCCTGTGGCCCGTGCGTTATCGGATCCAGACCACCATCCAGTCGGAACTATAGAACTCAGGTACTATACTATAATGCAACATACAGATTGGCAGTGATATAGAAAGCGAACAGCTTGTATGTCTTTTTGAAAAAGGTCATACTCGTGCAAGCTATGTGCATTCTCTCTGTGGTACACACAGGGTAATTAGGACAGGAATCAGACGTCTACTACTACCACCGTACTATACTAGAGACGAAGACCAGGAAGAGGAACTGCACCGGTGAGAATATATACCTTACTCACTTCCATCAAGAGACTTTCTATTAACTACAGCCTAGCTCGCTCTTGGATCACTCTTGATCAACGGCCATGTATGCCTGGTTTGGACAGCATGGGGCGGGCGAGTGTCAGCCTTGCGAGCACTGGTCATGATCCATAAATAGCATCACACCCCACGTTGACCTCAGCCGTAGGATGACATCAATTTTCAATTCCCACGTCCGGTAGTACCGGTTACTCCCAAACAGGTATGTCCTGTCGTCCAGTCAATTGCTCCAGTGAAGCTCACGGAACACTGGAGCCTAATCCGGATGTCTCTGGGATTGGGGTAAGTAGGCATGGTGTTACTTTGCATGGAACACGATTAGACTGACGCTTGGAAAGATCATCACGGGCTTTCTCGCCACGGCCTGGGCCACCCTCGTGGCTCTGATATTCAACTATGTTGTCGCGCCAACCGAACCAACCACTGGTTCTTCGGAAACGCTCCCGATGGGGAATGCGTTGGATGATCCATTGCGGCGGTTTCTGCAGAAAATGCTGAAAAGGACCTTACCATCGCCGCAATGGGTGAAACCACTGAGGACTGTGAGTCCCAATATCTACCTGCAGCAACCGGGGGAGGCAGGGAACTAACAGGTCGGATCAAGGTCGTGATGGCAATGAGTGATCAGCAGCTCGTGACCGGACTCGCCAACTTCGTCAGTGGCTATTCCCAACTGCCCTGTGGTTTGTCCCTCTACCACTGGCACATCATCACGGCCACCACCTGGTTCGCGAGCGTCACCCATCTAGCGACCCTACCATTCCTCCAACAATATCTCCGGCGCCACAAGTATCTCCTCTACATTCGAGTCTTCTTGATGACCGCGCTCACTATCATGCTTGCCATCGCGCTCCTGTCTAGTGGAAGAGGCGGATCTAAAAAGTTGATGGTTTACCGATATACTTTCGAATTTGTCCACGTGCCGACGAGCAAGCTGGCCGCCCCCGCAACGTGCTTCTTGGATGAGGTGAATTTCGGATTTGACGGCAGCCCAGGAAGTGCAGTGTATATAGTCGTCTCGGAGATCATCCTTCTAGGAGGACTTTTTGTCCGTCTCCTACGGATGCTTCCGGCCACCAATGCCGTTGCGGTAGCCACTCTGAAGGCTGTCGGCGCGTTATGGCGAAAGACCATTGCCGGGTGCTGTGGAGGCCTTCAAAAGTCCCCCCGACGCATGCGAGCCGTCCTCGTGCTCCCGGTTGTTCTTTCCTTGGCGGCAATGGCTACCGCACAAGCCGTGGTCGATTTCCTGCGCTCTGCAACCTTCGAGGTACTCTGGTTGATGTTTGCTTTGATCTGGGGCACGATTCGACTGTTCACTATCCGTTCGTTTGTGCCGCCGGACAGCAACGTCGTCGAGGAAGACTTTTGGGGCTTCGGTCAACTAGTGCCGGTGTTGCTGCTCCTTCTCCCGATCCTTCTGATCGCCGAGAGCTGCTCAGGTAGGCCTGCTCCCTCCATGTATGTATCCAACGAATTCGGCCAACAGCTACAGAAATGGCCCGCCAGGGCAGCAAGAAGAAGCAGACAGCAGCAGCAGTAGCCACTCAGGCCGACTCCGAGTCCGAGTCTATATCGGACAACCAGACGCCACCTGGCTGCCCATCCCTGCCACAACACCACCTCACGACCACAACCCCCAGCAGCAGCGCGACCTCCTCCCACGCTGAATCCCCATCTCCTTCACCACCCCAGCCCGACATCACACTCTGCACCCGAATAATCACCCTCAGCGAGCAGAACTTCCGCCTCGAACCCTGGTACCTAGACAACCTCTACTACATGACATCCTACGCAATCGGCACAGCCCCAATAATCCTCATCAGCGCGCCCCAAAAAGAACTCAACGAATCCAACATCATATATATACTGGTCGTCATAGCCGGCGGCGCCCTCCTCTTCATCTCCATCCCGCTATGCGGCATCGTCTTCTACCTCGATGACGATCGACAGCCGCATGCGCTCTCCCCCCTCCGGCTCGCAGCCGATCCCGGCAAGACGCACCGCGTGGCCCGGTATATCTGTTTCGCGTGCCTGCCTGTGCCTGTGGTGTGTGCGACGATTGTGTATCTGCCGGGGTTGGGGCCGAATGTTGTTTTCTACGTCTGGGCGGGGATGTATTCGCTTGGGGCGGCGGGGGTTGCTGCTGCTGCGGGGTGGGTGCTTTGTGGGCTTGCTTTGAGGGAAGAGTAGTGTTTTGCTCGCTCATTTACTCAATGGTTGCTCCCTTGATCTGGTTTTGGGGGAGAGGTGCTGGGTTCTTGTAGATCGAGCGAGCAGAAGGACAATGCTAGTTACCACAAGTGGAAGTCATATTCCCGTAGAACAGCCGGTGGCAGACGGTAGATAATAAGGCCATCACAAGTTCACAAATAGTTTGTTATCTATATCTATCTATACAATATACCTAATATACAATTAGCAACAGCATTTTCACAGGCACATACACCACCATGATATAAAGATCAACTTCAGAGAGTGAGAAGATATTTAACGCTGGTTTTTGTAGACAAGGCATGACATCAAGAAGACAAGAGTCTTGCTACTCTGGCCCCAGCGGGCTCATCATGATAAAAGAAAAGGGAAGTAGAAGTAGGGTTAGACACTCACATCAGCATTGAATCCCCCACCCGACGACAAGAACTTGACTTTTGACTTTTGACCACCCAAAACGCCTTGCTAAAATCGACATCGGACAAGTGCAGTAGACACGCACATCCACATTACTCGGGCTATACACCGTTAGTATCCCATATCCCCAAGAACCACTTAGTCAAAGAAGAGAGGAGAAGAAAACATACCCTAATCTTGCCCTTCCGCCTCTTCATATCCTCCAACCTCTTCTTATCCTCCCCAAACCGCCTCAGCATCTCATTCTGCCTCATCTTCCTCTTCTCGCGACTCTGGAAGCGATAGAAGTCCTCCAAGCCCTCCTGCTTCTTCCTCTGCCTCTCAACCAGCTCCCTCGCCTCCTCCTCATGCGCCGTCTCCGTAAGCTTCGGCCCACTAGTAACAGTGACAAACCCATCCTCGTCCGGCTCCTGCGCCCGACGCGCAACCTCCCTCTTGCGCGCCTCAGACACCTGCTCAAACACAGTCATGTAGTCGCTCACAGCGCGGAGGATCTCCGCCCGCGCGGGGAAAACAGCCCGCTCATGCTTCAGATACCGCTCCATCCCTAGCGCAGGAAGCCTCCCCTCAACACCCTCCCCCCACACGATCCCCTCCTTCCCCTGCTTCCGGCCCGCAGCCTTCTTCACAGCCTTCAGGCTCGCCTCGCGCGCAGGCCGATCCACAAAGACCACAATCGCATGCGCCCCGCTCTTATGCAGCGCCCTGTCCCACGTAGCGGGCAGTTCAATCCCCTCCAGCTGACCCTGCAGCTCGTCGGCCGTCACGCGCTTGCGCTTCTTCATGGACATTTGCTTCGCCTGCGCGCCGCTTCCTTTCGCCTTTGCCGGCACATCCTCGAAGTGCACTTTTTCGACGCGGCCTGCGGCTAGCTGGGTGCCGAAGAGGTGGCGCAGGTGCAGCTCTGTCGTGTCGATGGGGATGTTGACGAGGAAGAGAGAGCGGGGGGTGTCGTCGTCGGGGATGCGCGGTTCATGGGCGCGGATGTAGAGGTGGTGCGTTGCCGGCTTCGGGTAGGATGGGGTTGCGGGGAGGGTGAGGGGGAGGACTGTGTAGCCTGCTATTTCGGAGGGGGTTTTTTTCATTTTGGGTGGTTTTTTGCGAGGGGGTGGATGTTGTAAAGGTCTTTGAAGAATTGGGGAATGTTGTATGGAAGTTGGTTGTTGGTGATGCGGCAGAATGTTTTTTTGATCAGATTTTTCGGAAGGCGGAGAGGGATTATCTTATTTATTTCTTGGCGTTGTTTTCGCATACTATGCTTCATACTTCATTTCATAAACTCATACATAGCCGGCTTTATCATGGCCGTGACAGTCAATCAGTCATTCACTCATGTCGCATAACATAATCAAATCATCCCATTTAAAGAAATTCGGAAAAACCGCTCAGATCATGTCAAACCCTAACACCCAGTATGTCGAACCTACTTGATCATGTATCAAGCCTTATCAGGATCGTTGATCCCACCGTTGGTGATCACATATGTCGCTTCTCTCTCGGGACAGTCTGCAGGATTCAGCGTTGCTTTACCCAAGATAGGTGTCTAAGTCAAACCTACCAGGCGAATCCTGTATCTTCGCTACCCGCTCCTCCCCACGACCCTTGCGGAGCAGAACACGCGTGGTAGACGCATGTGCCAAGACATGTCCACCGACAGGCTTGCGGCCGTCTGCTCCGGCGAAAAGCGCACTGGCGCCGGGATCGCTCTGGACTTGGTTTGTCTACAGGACATGAGTGTTGTAAGCTGAGGAGGAGGCGGCGGCGGCGGCACTATACTTACCATCAAAACGCAGACGTTGAACTCTGGACCCAGCGAGGTTAGATAATACAACCTGTGAGACGAGAAGAAGACACACCTTCAGCCATATGAGCAAGCTTCATCAAAAACTGATTCAACTTCTGCTGCCGATCCGCCAATTCCCCCCGTCCACAATAATCCACCCTAAAACAATTCATAATACTATCAATGATCAACAGCCTATACTCTCCACCCGCGAACTCCTTGCTAAGCGTACTCAGCAGCTCCATCTGATGCTCGCTGTTCAGGGCGCGCGCGTACGCAATGTTCTCCTGCGCCGAGGCAGGATCGACGCCGAAGCGCTCTGCGATCTGGGCGATGCGCTCGGGTCGGAAGGTACCTTCTGTGTCGATGTAGGCTACTTTGCCGTCTGCGCCGCCCATGTCTTTGGGGAGTTGGGCGACGACGGACATTGTGTGTGAGAGCTGGGTTTTGCCGCAGCGGAATTCGCCGAAGACTTCGCTGATGCTCATGCTTTGGAAGCCTCTAAATATCATAGATTTGTTAGGGCGGAGTTTCGGATGGGCATAGTGGGGGACGAACCCTCCTAGGATGGAGTCAAACTGCTTGCTTCCGGTTGAGATTCGCACGACCTTCCTGCGCTGTTGGCACAGTTCCATGGCGGTGATGAACCCAGATACTGAGGGCTGTACTAAATGGTTAGGTCTAGCAAGACTGAACATGGTAGTAACAAACCAGGCACTTGGTGATAGCATCTTTGATCTTCTCCACCTTGATCTCGCTGAACCCTTTGATCTTCAGGAGGTTCTTGCGGGTGGCACCGTGGACGGACTGTCCAATTAGCTGTAGTAGATGGAGAGTAAGACTCGGGAAGTGCCAACCGCAATGGTATAGTATCCATTCGCTTTCAATTTCGTGATATCTGCTGCGCCGATACCTACGCTTCACTTAGTATGTGTCTGTAAGTTTCGAGAGATGCGCACCGTGGGCTTGGATCGAGTCGATCTCGACGATGAAGGACTATACACATAATACACGTTAATCAGTTCCAAAGTTGTCTACTGGGAGGGAAATGTACATCGACGTCGTAGTCGTCACTTATGTCGGAACCGGGCATGGTGTCGTTGCGCACTTTAGAGGGTATATAGGGGTGGGCAGATCTTGAAGAACAGAATTGATTGACGGATGCCTTGAGGTATGGGTAAATGACTTGAGGAAACAATATAGCTATAGTGGAGAGAAGATGAAGTAGAGCTAGATGGAGAGTTGGAGGTGTCACGGGGTCTGCCATGTCTGATAACACGGAGTAGCATAAGTTGTTCTCTGCCATTCTTACCATATACAACCATTACACCAGAAAGACCCCCATCCAAGCAGACAAAAATATAAGCAAAGACTTTCCTAATCCAACAAGAGGAAAAAGAATCAATCATGTTTTTTTCTTCTTTACTTTTGTTTGCTTCCCATTCGAATATGGAAAATAAATTATAGGACGAAAAGATGAAGAGGTGACCACACGCCAGTTACCCTTTCCCTCCATCAACACACATTCTTCAGCACAAACGATCCCCCATCTGTAACCTTATCCCATCAACACTTAATCACACGCACGCTCGTCGGTCCACCAGTGAACTTCTTGTCCATCGCTCAATTCACCCTTCGCCATCCATCCCCTCGTCTCTCCCTCTTTTCTTGTCGTACCTATTATCCGAATGAGAAGATACCCGAGGAGAACAATTAAGACGCCAATCGTAAGAACCTGAGCCATGTATAGGATCCAAGCCTGAAGGGGGGAGGAGGGCCTAGGAGTTCGTGAAACTTTTTGTTCGTCGTATACATAAGGAGAGAAGGAAAAGTTGAAAAATAAATAATGAAAGGGGGGGGGGGCGTAATATATGCAAAGGAAGAAACATGAGAGAAGAAGATCAAAACCGGGATCGGGGACCTTCAATCCAAAGCAAGATGGCAGGAGATTAGGTAGAAGGGAAACAGGCTCCCGTGAAGAGGGGACCGGTTGATCGGATAATCATAACGTGCTTTTTTTATGCGACAGTGGGAGTGGGAGCCGCGGCAGCAACGGGGACTTCGGTAGTCGCCTCGACGGCAACGGCAGCAACAGGAACGGCGGGGGCGGCACCAGCCTCGGTGGGTTGCTGGGGAGCGGCCTCGTTGTTGGGGCAGTCCCGAGAGATGTGGCCAGCCTGGGCGCACTTGTAGCAGACCTTGCCGGCGGAGCTGAGGGGACCACCGTTGGGAGCGGTGCAGTCACGGGAGATGTGGCCCTATAAAGTTATGAGTGGCTGTACTTTTGTTGTCATGTTTTCAATGGAAGGGCACCCACAAGCTTGCCGCAAGCATAGCACTTCATGGCCTGAGCTTGGCAATCCCGGGCAAAGTGGTTGGGGCCACCACACTTGTAGCAGGTCGCAGCGCGAGGGTAACCGCCAAAACCACCACGGAAACCACCGGCGGGGCCACCGCGGGGAGCGCCGATTCCACGGGGAGCACCCGTAGCGGGGGCAGGGCAGTTGCGCTGGGGAAAGTCAGTGAATCCACCCTAGGTAGTATGATAGTATTCCCGAGGGAAAATCAAACGTACAGCAAGATGACCGGGCTGGCTGCAGTTGTAGCAGCGGCCGTTGGCACCGTTCAGACGGAGGGTGGGACAATCCGCCTGAACGTGGCCCAGACCCTGGCAGTTATAGCATTGCTTGGCTGGAGTCGAGTTAACGTTCAATTGTTCTTGTTGATCGTTTGAATTCGGGGAGCTCTTACTCTCGGTGGTACGAGGGAGCGGGCAGCTGCTGGACTCGTGTCCTAGTCGACCGATTAGATCTGTTGTCCGGGGTATGTCACACACGCAGGTACCTACCAGGCTGCTTGCCTGTTCATTGTATTAGCAAGAATCTTGGATGAGAGTCCGCACGAAGGTAGAAGACACTCACAGTTGTAGCAGAGACGCTCAGTCGAAGAGCAGACCTCTATACCCTCCGTCAGTTCACCATCCATCCTGTATTATAAACCATCTCGACTAACCCGCATAGTGGCCGATATTGCCACACTTGTAGCACGCGCGACGAGAAAGCAACATTTTGTCGGTAGATCAAACTAAGAACGGGGGAGCTTGTCAGCGTTTCCAATCGAGCCATTGTTTGATTGTAGTCTGAAGCTTTTTCTTTTCTTTTTCTTCTTTTTGTCTCTCTTGCATTCGCATGGGACACCTTGAATGGATAGCGCGGGGCACTCCAAAGTCGCATTATTTCTCACACGCTACCCAGGACGATTTGGATAAAAAGGCGACAGGCAATTCCACCGAAGGACCATTTCCCCAGTCCAAACCAAAGTGGCCGGAGAGAAACATATACGGGCCCAGCGGGAGCGTCAACGTCAAAGATGACGAAGAAGCTTTTGCAGCTGTGCCCCCCGCCCCAAAAAAAAAGCTCATCAAAGGCAGATCGCGGAGAATATTCCAAAAGAGGGCGAGACTCACCCTTCCTAAAACCAACAACACACACAACGATCGAAATCTCTCCTTGTCGAATAGGGCAGGATATCTTTGGAGGGGACCGTCAGCTTTTGCGAATCTGGAGGAACAAGCAGCACTTCAAGTCAAGCGCATTTGCTTCCGTCGGAGAACCTGAAAAAGTGGGCTGACAAAGACGGAGCGGTCGAATGGGAGAGGAGGGAAAAAAAAAAAAAAATTAAAGAAAAAGTGTCGATCAAGCACACACAGAACAGTTACATAGGGTATGAAATAGAATTAATTATGAAATAATAAAATGAAATAAGAACTCACCAGAATAACGAAAAACAACAGCAGCAATTTCAATCAACTGACAACACACAATCTCAAACCAAATGATCAAACCTACAAATCAAGATAGAAATCCCTTCCCACAAAAACAGGAACGATACCGCGAACAGGGGAAAACACCAGGACCGAAACAAGCGATGTAACAAAGACCGGGAAAGGCAGGTTGTTCCCTGCCCTGTTCAGTAGTGTTCTGGCGGACATTCCGGACCTTTCCTGTAAGTTTGGGTACGGTATGGTAAGGGGAGTGATCTTCTGGGCTGCCCCGGATTTCCGGTGGATTGGCTGGCCTGAGGCTGTTGATCAGCACTATCTGGATACTGGGTACCTTGGGTTATTGTCTATCATTGACGGAAGTATAGAGTATATTGTGGATTTACTAGTTATAATGTTAATCTCCCTTACATAGGTCTTTCTTGCAGATGCAGGTGCCAAATCTGACAGTCTCCCTTGCTCAGGCAAAAGGATATATATAGGCACCCACAAGATCCCGTCGTCAGTACTACGTCAAAATATATGTGTATACGTTTTCTTTTACATCGAGGGAAAAAAAAAATATAAAAAAATAAAAAAAGAGAAAAAATTAAGAACAGTAAATAGGTGTATCACTAATACTCTTCATATGCATCTTGATTACCAAACATAAACATCGTGCTATATGTTGAAACAGATCACTGGGCTGCCAGTGTCCGCTGTTGATGCTGTTGACCCATGGATTAAATTGAAATGGGTGGGGTACCCATCTATTCCTCCTTTTCGATCACGGCAGGGGCCTTGATCTCGCGTCCTTGGAGGAACTCCAGCCCTTCTCCGCCCTGTGATATTTGTCAGTTCATATTCCCAAATGAATCAATGGAGGAGGAGAACGTACGTAGCTGATCAAAGGAGAAACCTCCACACCGACAGCCTCGCCATCAGTGACAACCACACCACCGGCCTTCTCAATCCACCGCTGCCCCTGGCTCATGATATCCTGTCGGCTGGTATCCTGGTCGTCGACGCCAGTCCCGCGGGCGTTCTTCAGCGGCGAGAACTCGTCCTCGCGGCGGACCTCGATGCAAGCAAACTTCTCCAGAGGCGTCATGGGGAAGACGTCAAAGACAAACTGCTCCAGCTTGATGCCGTTCGGCTTCTCAGGCTTGTAGAACTCGCCGCTCTCAGCCAGGATGCAGGGGATCTTCTTGCGGGCGACGTGGTGCGGCATCTTGTGCGCCCAGCTCTCGATCGACTCGAAGAACTTGAACGAGTAGTAGTGGTTGACGATGTTGGCCGCGCGGAACTTGAGCAGATCCGGCTGCTTGGGGTCCACCGCTTCGGCGGTCGCCTCGTCGATCTCGGAGTACTCGACCACGTCGGGCTTGCCGTTGCGCTGCAGGATGAGGCCCACGGACTCGGTGGCGTTGCGCTTGCGCACCACCTTGGTCGCGATGTCGACCTTCTTGGAGGCGGCGAAGCCGATGAAGACCGGGTCG
The DNA here is from genome assembly GCF_002847045.1 of Aspergillus candidus. NCBI lineage: Eukaryota > Fungi > Ascomycota > Eurotiomycetes > Eurotiales > Aspergillaceae > Aspergillus > Aspergillus candidus. The sequence continues at coordinate 335,224 of NW_020194030.1, read as the reverse complement.
GCGACCTTGACGAGGCAGTTGTCGACGCAGTAGTTGTGGATGTGCTCGATGCCGCGCGCCCGCATGTCTTCCCGCACGCCGGACGTCACCAGCGCTTGGTAGATGCCGCCGTTGCCGTCGGGGGCGACTGCGACCTGTATATCGTTAGGAGAGGTCTGGGGAGAGGCTGGGAGCGTGGGTTGGACGGTGGCTATGTACCTTGGATTTGCTCTCCAGCATGATCTTGCCCTCGTTGGAGATGCAAGGCAAGACGCCCTGCTCAAAAATAGAGACATTGCTCTTGTCCAGGCCAAAGTAGTTGTGCTGCTCGAAGAACTGCTCCGTCGGCTTGCGCGTAGGCCCACTGGTCATCACATACCAGGGAATCACAGCCGGCTTGCCGGAGATCTTCTGAGCCAGCTGCTGCAGCTTGACGATGCGCTCAGCCTGGATCTGGAAGAGCGGCTTGTGGCTGGGGAGACCGATGTCAAAGCAGCCCTTGGGGGCGGAGCTTCCGAGACGGGTACCCTGGCCGCCGGCCATCAACACGACGGCGACCTTGTTGTCCGCGACGAGCTGGAGACCCTCGTCGTACCATCGCTGGAGGTCTTTGGGATCGGAGTCGAGGATGGAGGCGGTGGCTACGTCGGGGAGGGGTTCGAGGGAGGCTGCGGATTCTTCGTGGGTCTGGGAGGGGTTGAGGGCCTTGTCGGCGAGCTCGTTGATGCGGGTGGGGTCGAAGTTGGCCAGTTGGTGGAAGAGGAGGGTCTTCTCGAGGGGCTTCAGTTCGTCGATGAACGCAAACACATGGCCTTGGTTGGCGGCCTCATATTTTTGTCGCAGCTGTTGGAATTCCTCGGCGGACGGTTCACGCGGGGCATCTTCTGGTTGTCCGTGAATCTTATTGACTAGGTTCGAGACCGTTTCTTTGATAGCGGCAGCCATGGGGACGACTTGTGTTTGTTAAGATAGAGAAAAAAAAAGAATAGTTAATAATTCTAGACCGAGAATGTGACACGGACTGAATGGGAAGGTAGGCGAGACAGAGGAAAGTAAGAGGAGAATAGTAGGTGAGATGGAGGGAGGAAGGAGGATAAGGAGCTGAGAGTGAATGCTTGAATATTCTAGTCTAGGCCGAGAGGTATTTATGTATAACACACTAAAGCACGTCTAGTTAGTATGCTGATCACTCCAGCTCTTCCTTTTCCCATGTTTGACCTCAGGAGATGGGTTATTTTTAGCCCGACTCTGCACTTGGAACCAATACTTGGACCAAAGAATCGCATTCACTGAGAACAGTTAGACGGCTAGTCTGCTACAGTGTATATTTTGGGTCGCGATTCAGGCAACTGTCTCGCATTCGAATTGCAGTGACCAATCCCCCCTCTTCCTGGCCTGCTGGAGGCGACATCGAGGCGGGGCAACCATTGCAGAGCCGGTGGGGCTGGTTTCACCGACACTTGGCGAAACAGATGGACTATTGACGGACTATGTGGATTATTGGGAGGACCACTCTCGAAAATAGTGAGAATATACAGAGTACGATACAATGAATATATATCACAGGAGGGGATTGTTCATATACAATATCTTTGTTTACCAAATTTATGCGATTGATCAATGCTGTCGGCGCTGTTGTAACTACCAACGGCGTCTGTCCCGATACCGATCATCTCGTGGATCACGGCGACGGTCTCGATCACGATCACGATCGTCGTATCGACTTCGGTCCTTCTCCCGATAGCTCCGTTCCCCGCGGTGTGGACTGCGACTGTGCGATCGGTCGCGATATCGATGCCGGCGCGACTCGGGCGGGGGACTCCCGCTGCCCCGTCGGTCGCGAGGGGCGCTCTTTCGCGGGGGACTACTTCGGCTGGGGGACCGTCGCCGCGACTCGTTCTTTCTAAATACCATCCCGTAGTCATCGTCGGGACGCGTGGTGGTGGCCGTGTCCGAGGCCCGATACTGTCGTTTCTGCTCGAGGCCTGCGACGCCACCGAAGCCACCACGCTGACCGCTTCTTTTCGTGACAGTGGCATTCCGCCAACTCTCGGACAGTTTTGAAACCTGCGGGGTATGTTAGCCAGGGAAGTTGCCGGACAACGGGACACAAGGTGGGGGTGACGGACGCTTTGGGAGAAGTCCACATGGATCCGGTGGTCATCTATGAGGACTCCCTGCATTTTGAAGTAGGCTTGCTCGCAATCTTTTTGGTTTTCGAACTCGATGAAGGCATACTGGAGACTGTCCCCGGTCCGCTTGTCTCGGATGACCTCGCATGAGAGAATCTGTCCAAAGCGACTGAAAATCAGGTGGAGATCCTCATCTGGTAGTCGCATTGGCATGTAAGCATGTACGGTATCAACAATATAGTAATCAGGGACGTCTTACCTTGAGTAACTGGATTCAATTTGCAAACGAACAAAATATTCTCGGGCGGCTTGATCTCTGCGAACGGGAGATCGCCGACCATCTCTAGAGTCAAGGCTTGTGCTCGTGCCTCCCGCTCTCGCCGGAGCTTCTCCATTGACTCTTCATCCATATTGTCGTCAAGTTCTTCATCATCGGCGATCCGCACCGTAGCTAGCTGCGCCTTGGACGGGACAGGGCTCTCCGCAGGCTCCACCAGACCGGGGGGGTCATCGAACGGGTCGTCGAGAACAACAGTATGGCGGATCCGGATATCCTTGAGCGGTCGGCCAGCACCGTCAATGAAAGAGTCATTGACCTTATCCAGCACGTCGAACCCTTCCACCACCTTCCCAAAGATCACGGCCTTCCCATCGAGGTAGTCGAGGTTGTCCCCCAGCGTGACGATAAACTGACTGGCCGCGATGCGCTCATCCGGATCGTGCGGGGAAGCGACAGTCGCCAAGCTGACCGTGCCCTTGACATCGTGTTTCAGCTTGGGTGGGACGGGGAGGGCGAAGGTTCTCTTGGAAGGGCCGTCCAACACGCCCCAGATGCTCGACCCGCCATCGCTCTCAGGGGACTCGGCCAGCGGATCTCCGGTCTGAAAGGTGAAATTCTTCTGGACGCTGTGGACGGGCGAAAAGTTGTAATACTTAATCTTGCATAGCTTCAGGAAGCTAGAACGGTAGAACACGGATTGCTTAGTCTTCTCGTTCAGCCACTCGACATTGTCTATGCGCCCCTGCCTCTCAAGGCACGGTGCAGATGTGCGATGCAAAACAAAAAGGGGGACCTACTTCTCACATGCCTTGGGCGACTCGTCAACCAAAAGGTCGATAACTATATCCCCCAGGGAGGTCTCCAGCAGAACACTCATGGTGCTTGTCAGGTGGCTGCAGGCGATGCGACCCGGGTCGCGGTGCGTTTAACGGTCGGACCCGTGTGAAATGGGGATGGTACAGAGCTCTCTTCGGGGATGGCAGGAGCAGCTTTGACTCAAGACAAGGATGTAATCAAGGGTCAACGTCGACCGAAAATAATAAACAAAAGGTGAAGACAATTATGGTGAGATTCTAGAATTAATCATGAGTAGCAGAGGGAAAAAGCGAAGAGCCTGAGGTCACTGCGGAGCCGCTGCCGCTCGCCCAATCGGTTGGCCTGTCGATCCTGGCAGCAACGGCAGCTTTGAGCTTACTACTAGTGAGTAACTGAGACTACCGAGATACTTCTTTCACCTCCAATGTACAACTTCCACATCAACGATCGAGTCCGGGTTGCCATCAGTAACATAGGGGCTATCTCTGTTATCAAACTCTAGGCCTTTTCAATCATCTGTTTCATATCGCTAATAAAATAACAGACGCCGCTAATATAAAAAAAAAAGCCTCGGAATGGCATTGTCCACCTTGTCCATACGAGCTTGCAACGGCCGGGATGGAACGTCGTACCGTCCTGGGGCTTTTCCACACGTCGCGGCCGTAAATTCACACTAGTAACAGTCATACAGAGGCCGTGGGAAAGATTGAAGCCCTGTGCGATATCCGTCGATGCTTTCGAGGGGTTCACACCATCGGAAGGTTGACCCGGCGCCGTCTCGTGTAACGGGCCATTCTTCTCAACCCAACGGCATATCTTCCGGAAGACCCGGACAGCTTAGAGCAATGGGTCTGAATCAAGACACTGCTCCGGGGCCTGTTTGTATCGGTGCGGATCATGACGCGGATCATGATGCAAACTCGACAAGCGAAGAGAAGAGGAAATATGGACGGTGGATTTCTGGCCGACTTGCCTGTCCCCTGTCTACTCCGTACTAGACCAACAACTGCAACCCCATTTCGCCTGCCCTCGGGTTATAGACCTGACTTGGCTAGGCGTACTGCTGGGCCCGTTCCCCCTCCGTTTTGGGAAGTTTCACAACAGAGGCGTTGGAAAATAACGGGCGGTCTCCTGCAGCTTATGCCCAGCAGCTCGATGGATTAGCTGATCTGGCCGTCAGTGACTGACGCTTCGTAGGATCCAACCGCACTGATAATACCAAGGTCATACTAATTTGTTGAGATTGAATGCACGTGGTGAGATTTCAATGAGAACTACTGGTTTATCTTTTGTAATACGCATTTTTTGAATTTATTACTATTATTTCCCCTCTGTTTCATGTTGTTTTAGCCTATTCTTTTATGTTGCTATTTTATATATTTGTTTATTACCTCTTATTTCACTCTTTATCTCCATTCTCTCGTTCGTGATTGACAGGCTGAGACGCTAGTGAGGGATGGACGAGTTTCACTGGTCCTTAGCCTGGAGAGGCTGGCCCTAATATCAACCGCCAGCCACTCTCAGCCAAACAATTTGCGATGAGGATGCCAAAGAAGAAGAACGCTTTCTTCTCATTTGGTCCTTATCAGACTATCCATTTGTTCAATTACAATCGTCGCCTTCTTCCCCCTTTTTTGTTTTCCTTCTTTTGGCTATATTCTGGTTCAAATTTCCCCAAGTGTGGTCAACGTTTCTTGGCTTCCCATCCCAAACCCGGCTAGTATCGCTGGCTGCGCTTTCGTTTCTTTCAACAAGTTGACTGGGCGCACAGGAATACTGACACGCACCTGGGATGAAACCGTTCCAATCAAGACCAGAGGTGGTGCCAAACTAATGTTGGTTGGTGTTCGTTCAGACCAGACCAGCTACGTCAGGTACGATATTTCGGACCCCTGAACTCTGTGCATACTGGATCTCCCTTGGCCCCACGTCCCTGACACCTATCGCTGGTTGATGATGCCACTAAATGAGGGTCGTTGGGCAAATTACGTCTCTTTTCCCCAAATCACATTTGCATTTTCCCTTTCCTCTCGTGTTGATTTGTTCATTTCTTTTGCCCGGGGGGTCCCTGGCACATCTCCCAGCTCTAGTGTCGCGGGTGAAAATCCCTGAGAAAATCCCTGAGAAATGGGGAAAAGCTCCACGCCACTTGATGACCCTATGCAGATCCAGTGATCCAGCGATCCAGCCCGGTGACCTGGATAAGAGGCTTCTAGTCAGATTAACTTCCACCAGAGCTCCTTCCTAAATCGTGCTTAGCTACTAGGCTAGATCGGGACTGGGCCGGGACGGGGATGATCTACATGATTCCATTCCCAGGATCACTCTGATCGTTAGTCTTGCGTTATTTTGAAGATGTAAGAGCCCCAAAAGCCACCCGAAACATCAGTGTAATCCCTGGTGGGGGGCGATCTCGTTTGCAGGGACCTTGTGAGTCTCATCTGTTGCCTGTCCTCCGAAAATCGTGGTGAGAGAAAAAAAGACCACCCTCATCACGAAACATCTCACTTCGGCTCAATACCAAGTTTTGTGGGTGCCAAAAGTACTGGCCGAGTTCAGGCCTCTGAAAGAGTTTGTTTGACCGCTGAAGACTGCCCAAGCCGAACCAATAGGCTCCCCACCTGGCCACCGTTCTAACGGGCAAACATCGGCCATGATCGTGCGTTCCGCTCCCAATCTTAGCATGGAGCCATCTGCAAACGTACTAGTCAGCGGAGATCTGATCTGCCCTGCCAGCGGTCTCTGGGACCCGCCCTCATCTGATTTCCGATCTAAGCCTTGCCGGGTCGTTGGGAGGGGCGAATGATCTGCCTTTGAAACTGTGGCTAGAGCAAAGAGGGCTGGTGGAGCATGATCCGAGGATCACTGGTTGGCAAGGCAGACTGAGATCTCCGGGGTTTCCAGCTTGGACTCGCGATGGCGACTCCTCCGTGCTATCAGGCCATATTCAACTCGTGCAACGTTACTTTTGTGAAACAGAACCTCTTAAACGCCCAGGCGTTCAGACTGTCTAGCCTTTCCACCAGCATCTTCCTGAGGGTTTTCCAACCGAGATGAGTGTTTTTTGGGGGAGGATTCAAGACAAGACAGAAAATCATGATGAACCAACCAACAGGAATTGAGAAATAAGGAAGATGCAACACGGAAATTTGCATGATGTCTCTGGTATGACCGAGAGTACAAAAAGAAAAAAGAAAACAGAAAACAAAAAAGGATAATTGATCCGAACTGGGGATTTTCGAAGAAGGGAATGGATTAAGGGACATTATATCTTTCTGGAACTCTACAGGTGAGGGTCTGATCGGTCGAAATCGTTCTTTCTTTTGACCGGCCAACAGGACAATATTTTTTTATTTCGTTCTTTTTATAAAAAAGAACAAAAAGGAAAACAAGAAATAGAAAAGAAAAAGAAAAAGAACAAATGAAAATAAAGGAAAATGAAATAAAACAAAAAACAAAAGGACAAAAAGAAAATATCCAAACCAAGCAATCAGACAAATGACGAGAGAAACCACAGGCGCATGGGCTTAAATCTGACCTTACTTCCGACGAAAAGGCAACCCCTCTCATCGTTTCCCGGTTCCTTTTTCAATACTTCAAAGGTAGATAGAACATGCTGGGTACCTTCATCCCTGATTCATACTCCTTCATCTTCTTTCTCCGGGAATCTTTGAAATACTTTTCTCTTTGGCGGTTCTTGTCTTGACTCGTTATGTGAGTCTCAGAATGCGGAACAACATGTTTACATCTGCGCTAATCGATGAAGTCATGGCCCATCCTTACTACTCCCCAGAGGGGCTTGCCTTTGAGCATCAGCACAAGCCAGATGGTCTTCCAATGGTGCATCCCATGCGGGATGGGAGCCAGCCGGATATACTGGACAGGAGCGTCGACTGCGTCAGTCCGTCGCAGGAGTTGGATGGGAAGACTCGAAACTCGACCAGACGTCGTATACAAGTTGCTGTATGTCTGCCTGAACTTCGTCATATGATCAGATCTAGTCTAATACCGACAGTGCAATCGTTGTCGCAAAAGAAAGATCAAGTGCAGCGGTGATGCCGGTGATGGCCAAGGCTGCACTAACTGCCGTATGTCAGGAAATTACAATTGTCAGTTCTTACGGGTAAGTCTTCTTAATCCTTGATATGCTAGATGTCGAGCTAGACCCTTGATATGTTAGATGTCAAGCTAGATGGGCTAATGAAAACCCCAGGTTAATTCATCAGCATTGCAGACCAAGACCAGCGGATGGCCGTATCCCATCATGGGTCCTGCCGTGTCTCCGGCTCAGAGATATGGCGTGTGTCAGCCGGTGGTACATCTGGGATCGCGGACTGCTTCGTATGCACGGCCATCGGGCTATGATCTGGGATCGGTCGACTCTCAGCAACAGTTCAGTCGAGCGTCATTCACCGATCCGTTGGCAGGATACGATATCGGTTCCTCTGCGTACCACCCCCAAGCCCCGACCTACATGGTTCCTGGTACCCCCCAAGGCGACTTGGCTGATTTCTGTGGTTTCTCATGGGCGTCGAAGACATGGAGTCCGAGCCTCCACGCTAGCCGGGGAGCTAACGGGACGGTATATCCGGACCAAGAATCGGAGAACTTGGCGCCGACTGCCTATCCATATATATTTTCTGGACCGGGGTCAGTGGATCTGCCACCAGCGGCACAAGTAATACCGTCGATGCCTTCTGAAAGTCAGGGGGTGGACCGAACTCTCCCGAGCCCTACCAGCCGAAATTCATTGCAGATGGGTCTGCCGGCTTCGACCGCATCTCCCGAGCCAATGATGGGCATGACGCACGCATCGGACTACAGAACAAACGCCTGGACTACGAAATGTCTCAATTCAAACCGCACCCGCACGCCGCTCCTACCGACGAACGAAGGAGCCTTCACCACCAGTCCTGTCCGAACGAAGCCGATCCCCTCCACAGCACAGGACATGGGCCTTGGATTCGTGCCGACTTCGTCGCCTCTGATTTCCGCAGGCGGGCAATTTGCACCGCTCGACTCGGTAGACCCGGGGGATGAGCTGCGCAGGAACGGCCACGGGCGATTAGCGCGAACCTTCTCGCACGACGCACAGCGCCTCTTTCCCACGGAGTCCGGCTCCGACCTGTACGGCTATAGCAGCAGCGAGAAGCGGCACCGCTCCACGTCGGGGGATTCAAGCTCCGTGGCGACCCTGATCAACGGATTTCCCTACACGCGGCCCAAGCACTCGGGGCCGCAGCCGGGCGAGCCATACATCCCGGTCACGCTGGACACGGCGCCCGACTGCCGAACGCCATCTGGCCTCCCTCGAGCATCGATGTCGGCGTTGAGCAGCCCCGATGGCTTTTGATCGACGTGTACAATATACGAAGTGGTGGTCACGTCGGGAATGTGAGACACCGTGGACCGCCGGCGCTTGTTGTGGGGGATTGAATATAAAGGGAAAAAGCAAAATTAATTTCCACCGGGTCAGGGTTTATCGATTTTAATTCTTCTTTTCTTCTTTAGTCTTTTCTTTCCTTTTCATTTTTTTTTTCTTTGTCTTGTTGGTTGGGTTTGTCTTGTTTAATTATTATTACTTTGCATATTCCCTCGGCTGTTGGTGGTTTCCTTCTGTTTTTACATCTAACATCTTACATTGCGACTTGGTTAGACCAAGATATACTTAATCATGATCTCTTAATCTTACCCTCTACCTTCTTTTATCTTCCTCTGTTTTATTAAAGATTGATTTCTGTAACTCCAAAGTATGGGACCGGCCCGTCCGCAACAATAGCCGACAGATCGTTCCTGACCATTGACTATATTACCAGACGTGGAACCGAAGAAAGACCAACGAATTGATTAGATTACGAGATCAGATGAATCTCCAATTTTAAGTCCGCCCCAGCAAACCGTTTATTCCGACTCCAGCGGGGAAACAGAGACAAGAACAAGAACAAGGATAGGAACAGAATTCGACTGATCACCTTCTTGGCTCGAGTGCCCTGCTAGCCTAGCACCAACCTTAATCCTCCTCGGGGGGGGGGGAGAATGACCGCAGACATAGACTCGTAGGGGAAGGAAAAAGAAAAGAGAGACAGGGGACAAAGAAGGATCGCCATGACTCGGTGTATTGTGTCTGGTGATCTCATATTATTATCCATGGCTCCATTCAAGCCCTGGATAGGTGGGAGTAGGTCTAACTCCACTGCATTGATTGACTGACGCCATTGAGGCCTGAGTACCTACTTAATAGGTTTTTATATACCGAGGTACTCCGTATATAACTGAGGTTGAACTCACCAACCAACAAAGGACAACAACCAACAACAACCAACTTGACTCACCAACCACTGACCTCATACGAGGAAAAAGGAACAAAGCATGTTTGAAAGTTATGATCTCCAGATCTGCCCGAGAAATGTTAAATTATTGTTCAAATAATGTTAAGTTAATTCTATGGACGCCCCCAGCCTTCCAGAGTTCAGCCTCCAGAATCAAAGCATGTCTCTATCTATCGTGGGCAATAGCCGTTTCACCGGTCGTTGCGCGTTCCAACTCCACCTGTCTGTCTGCGTCTGTCCTGTTGGGTAGGTAAGTATCTAGGGTCTATTAGGTTGACTCTTTCAAGTACCTTAGCTAATTAGTGGTCTAATGTATAACCAATAATGGGTGTACCAGATACCAGGATAATGGCGGTGCCTCCTACTGAAACATTGTATACCTACCTGCGTGGGAGTCTGTGCAGATAGCCAATAACCAACATGGTATGATAATATGAGAGAGGGATATATGGATGGATGTATTTGTAATATGTCATATATCATATAATATAATGTAAGACACCGTTAAAGAGATAGAGAGGAAGAGAGACAGACAGACAGGCAGATAACAAAGAAGATAACTCTAACCTCAAACAGCTAATATTCCGTTGACTGATACATTCATCATCCACTATTCTATCAAACAGAAAGAACACTGTACCTCATGTAACTACTACCCACCTTTACACACTCAAATTCACCATATATACATAGATCGCTACTCCCGAAATACTCCCGAACCCTACCTAACACAACCATACCCACAGTTTAGCCCCAGACCCTCCTCCACCGGCCAAGCTCGATCGAGGAATGCGCCGACGTGGCAGGAGGAGGGCTCGGGTTACATGATGATTATCGTTGTTGGGCGGAGGTGAGAAGGAATACGTTGTTGTGTTACCTTTAATGAGAGGGACTATTACTATTGCATCCCGGAGGTGTTGCCTACTGTGGTTAGGTAGGAGCCTATACTTTACCCAACTAATGAGGTCTTTTTATTGTTTTGGACTGTTTTGTTGTTGTAGACGGCGGTCTTGCTGGATTGGTTGGTTGTCGGATATAACATACTACTTAGATAGCTTTATCCTTATGTATGTCTTACATGGCGTGGTGGAGGGGGACACAGCAGATGGTGGTGGGAGCTATCTTTTATCTTTCTTTTCTTTTGTTGGGTTGATCATGTTCTTTCTATGCATAGATGGTATGTTGTATGTCTTGAGTTGTATGCGTATAGATACGTACGTTGCATGTCAAGTTGTATAGTGAGGTAGGGACGTGCACCGTGGCTCGGCCCGGTGGCAGTGAGACTGAGAGGGTCTACAGGTACACAGCTATCGATTTGATAGATGGATAGAAATGGATATGGAATGTCAGACAAAGAATGACAGGTTCATAACAGTACATTGCCGAGCTATCAACTCGACCTAAAGCAGGAGAAGGTCTGGTATTGCATGGATGGAAAACAAGCATTGGGAAGGCGAAGACTGAAGCAGGTCGGGTGAGAACATGAAATAACAAGTTAAATAAAAACTATTTTTCATCCCATCCCTTGCGGAGGAAAAAATAAAAAAGAAAAACCGAACCCCAAAAGCTCAAGAGAATCTTTATTCGTATTTTTTTGATTTCTTCTGTCTCCCCGTTGGTCGTCATGGGTGCGATAATCTCAAGGGGACCGTCATTATCACACCTAGCAGTAGGGCCATAGCCTTGATCAGGCCGTAACCGCCACCGCATCCCAGTCCATGCTCGAGTCCACTTGCAACAACAACCTGGACCTCCCTGCCCTTCACCGGAATCCGACGCAATACGCTTAGTTCTTGCTCTTCTTGGGGCCCTTGACCTTGGCGATACCGCGGAACTTCTTGGAGCGGTTCTTCCGTTGCTTGCCTGTTGGAAGAATCTCATTAGCCGTCCACTCCGATACCCATACCCAGATTCATCCAAAGACATACGCTGCTGTCGGCTGGCCTTCTCAATCTTGGTGGCGGCACCGATGCGAACCAGGCGGTAGTGAGGCTCGAACTTCTTCAGGGCCTCGGAGGAGTCGTAGACGAGGGCGAAGCCGGTGGTCTTGCCACCACCGTATTGCGTACGGAGGCCGAAGACGGAGACCTGGTCCTTGTTGGACTTGTACAGGTCGGCGAGCTTGCTGCGGAGCTCATCCTTGGAGACGTTGGCACGGTTGGGGTGAAGGACGTCCCTGTATATATATTATTAGATTGCATTCCAACCAGATAAACCAAGTGATGCCCGAGCCATCTCTTCTGATCGAAACGGTGGTGATCTTCTCGTTTTCCTTCGTTCTTTCGTTGTGTTGATCTCATTCCTCCTCTTGTTGTGTTGATCTCTCCTTCTCCTCTTCCACCTCGTTTCGCACAGATCCGGCGGCACAATAGATTGGGAAAAACCTACACGACCATCTGCTTGCGAGCAAGCAGGGGGTTGCGGATGAACTTGCGAGTCCGCAGAGTGACGGGAGTATCGGCCATGGTTGCGGTGATTGACGAGAGAAGTCGACAGGGACGGAGGAGTTGGCGTGTCGAAGTCGCTGTCGTAGGCGGGCTCGAGGTGCAATCGATCGATTAATTTTTACGCTTTGGTTGTGCCGCGTTGGCTGTGGGCTCGGCTAGGGCGGGCTAACCGGGTTGGGTTAGACCACACGTGACTGTCTATCTAGCCTGGTACTAGTATGAATGTGGTTAGTCTTTTTTGATACCTCAGGCATTAATTTATGCTTCAGTTTGTCAGCATGAATAAACCACGTGATTATACAACTGTATAGATATGGGATTGAACTCTCTCCTCTTCTCTTCCTCCTGCCATCTTACCTGTTCTTTGATTCACGGGCCGTGATGAAATATGTCTGATAAAGAGAATGCACCACCGAGTAGACTCGGGACGGAAGATCTCGGCGTCTGAGTCCGCCGTATTTACCGTAGTAATTGTACTGGGAGGTTGTCTAATGCGTTTCTAGATCTATACTTACTTCGTCGAGCCTACTATCATTCATCTTAGAGTATATAGATTCTTACGAAAGTTTCTCGAGACTATTCATCATCTCGGCAATCGTATATTATGTACTATATCTGTACAAAATCCAAGAAAGAATAAACGTGATTAATACTATAGTAATACTGCACAAGTAGCCTTCTGGTTCTGAAAGGAATATGATATACCATACTCAACATAGCCAGTCCGAAGCATCCTATTTATTATTGAGTGTTTACAAAAAGATATAAGTAGGACGGTCTCATCTTCTGATAGCGGAAAGCTATAAGCCCATATTCTCGAATCTCGTCAGCGTGACATAAAATCACGTGATGCTTTTAGAATCGCCATGAATCAAACAAACTTCCCATCCTCCACTTCTTCCTCGTCTCCCTCCTCCATGTCGCTTTGATATTGACATACACGCTGTTCTTTTCATTTATGGACTGTGATGAGATCCATGCCTGATGGAGAATGTACCACCGAGCTGGACTCTGGGACGGAACATCTCCGGCATCTGAGTCCAAGATCCCATTTTCTCTACTGTCCTAGAGGGATGTTGTTAATACGTGTCTGTAACTTTATATTTCATCTGTCAAGTATCTTGTCATCTACTTTGGTTTGATATATTTATCCTTTCATCATGAAAACGTTCCCTAAGCCACGGTTGGGTTATCTCTTTGATGATCGTTATACTACTGATCATAGCACATCTGTACTCAGTACAAACCCAACAGGTATGCTTCAATTCTTCATGCTCATCTCTCAACTTCCTCCAATCTATACACGTCCACTCGCGTCACTCTCCAAATCACACATATCACACATACATCTGATCTCGGAATGCGGTACCAAGTGGTGATGAGACCCAGAGTCTGCGATGCTTTGAACTAGTAGGTATGTGACCTTGGCTCACTCTTTTCAGAAATGCTACCTGTCTAAAAAAGACGAGAGAGAAGACTGGTTAGCCAGAGCTCAGAAAGGTTCCAAAAATTTATAGCTTCTCCCGCTACTACATAGTAGCGAGGTCCACGGTACCCTTGGGCACGGGCCAAAGCGTCCCCCTCAGATGTGCAAAGTCAGGTCATGGAGTTCAACCCGACCGAAGCCTGGTGATCCCTCACGCTGTTCTTTCCATATATTTCTTCACTGGGGGAGTGGGAAGGAGAAATTCAACTTACTTAAGATAGTCGATCATGGAAGCAAGTTTTGGCTATCGACTGTGATAGAACCGTCTCCCGATAAAATACACAGACAGGACATAATCGATAACCATATACGACATAAGCAAGATGAGAAAGGGAAGACAAAAAGAGATCGAAGGAGGGATGAGAGTAGGGAATCATATCAATGCTACTTAAGGTAGGTGCTTCTTTCCTAATTCTATCTACTTCACAATGGACAGTGCCAGACAAGCACATCCATATCGCTACTTCCTTAGAAGGAAAAGACATTAAATGATTTCTTTAGATCTTACCTTGAGATACGTGTGCAGGAAATAGCTAATGTACTTACTATATTGTGTAGTGGCAGTATTGTATTGACACTCTTGCAATATGGACAATATCATCTACGGAGCGCAAAAGTGTCATGATATCTCTTCTACCTGACTGGTAATTCTTTTCAACAAACACCAAGGGTGCATATTTACGACAGAAACGTCGAAATCTACATCTACAAAACACATGAACGAGTAAATATGGTGCGTTGACTGAACCGGCGAATATCAAAGTGGGCCCGTTCTTCTCATTCTAATATCGGAAACAACATACAGCCTGATAGCCGCTCCCTCCCCTCACTCAACCCCACCATCCACCACATGTATTCACCATGTCCACCCCCCAACCCATAAACCGCCTCGTCGCGCAATACCTCCAACAACTCGAGACACCCTCTCTCTCCCTCCCCGATGGCCCGACTCTCATCAATCCCGCTATCCAGCGCGCGATCTACACGCGCATGTTCGACGAGTCTGCGACATGGCCCCTCCCGCCGATACATTATCGCGCGCGCGTCCTGAAGATGATTCTTTCGAGGATTGAGGAGAGTGTGGTTGATCCTGAGGAGGATGTATGTTATCCTTCTCTTTCTTTGACCCTGTCTGCTTTGTTTTGTTGAAGATTGGGTGTCGCGTGTCGCATGTCGCATGTCGCAAAAAAAAAAGAAAATAACCAGAAATATATAGGAAATCTCCGACGACCTCACAGAAGCCTACAGCACCTTAATATGCACTCCCAAACCCTCCTCCATCCAACAAGCCCAACAACTCACCTACGTCACCTACACCGCGCCTTCGCCCTCCCCCTCCTCACCCACCCCCTCCTCCCCCGCACAAACCGACAATGACAGCAACCCCCGAACAATAATAACCTCCGAATCCCGAGGCCTAATCCTCGCCTCAGGCACAACCGGCTTCCGTACCTGGGAAGCCGCCCTCCACCTCGGCACATTCCTTTCCACGCCCGCCGGCGCAGGCCTCGTGACCGGGAAACGGGTCCTCGAGCTCGGCGCGGGGACGGGATTTCTGTCTATGTTTTGCGCGAAATATCTAGAGCCGGATTCTGTGCTCGCTACTGATATGGAGCCTGCGCTGATTGATGGGATGGTGGATAGTGCGGGACGGAATAAATTGGGGGAGAGGTTTGGGGCGGGGATTTGGGAGTGGGGGACGGAGCTGAGACGGTTGGGAGGGGGGGAGAAACCCGAGTTTGATGTGGTTGTTGGGGCGGACTTGGTTTGTTCCCTTCTTTTCCTTCTCTTCTTCTTTTACACATCTTGTGAGATGTGGGCGTGAGTATGTTGCTGATGACCTTACTAACCACCTGCGATATCATAGATCTACGACACAGACCTCATCCCCCTCCTGATCAGCACCCTCGACGACCTCTTCACGAACTACAAAGTCCAAGAATTCCTCATCTCAGCCACACTACGGAATGAGAAAACATTCAATGCGTTCCTTGACGCTTGTCGTATGTCCTCTCTCACCCTTCCCCTCCTTTCACCTTCTTACTCCAACGGAGCTTATTTTTACTCCAACGGAGCTTCCTCCTACTCCAACGAGTAGCCATAATATGGATGGATGATAAATGCATGACATGAAACTAACAAACGGGTAGAATCGGCAAGTTTCAAAACAGAGCGTCTCCCATTCGACTCACCCGCTGAGAGTGAGCAGTTGGGGTTCTTCCATTCGACGAGGATTCCGATTAGTACGTATCGGGTTTGGAGGTAGTTACTGATCTATCACCTTACTTTAATCAATTGAATCGGAAAGATTAAAGAATTATATACTTGGTATGTGGTTGGGTTGTAGTGCCGGGGTATGGGTGATAGGAGAGTGATATGTGGAGGAACGACTCTGCTTCGTGAAGAATATATAGATGTAGGAATATAATATAATGGGTATCGAGATAAGTTGGACGTGATGTTGGGCGACTGGTACTACTACATATATAATCGATATTAACAGATGACTGGCATATGCCATTCTTGTGATTGATCAATTAAGTTTTTCAGGTAGATAACTCGATATATAGAATTGTATACCTACCACCTATCTCAACACAACCTCCTTCAGGTTGTGTACAACCCTTAAACCGATAAACGAACCAACCAATTGATCAACAAGAAAGAATAAATAAATAAACGAATGGGTATCATCTAGTTGAACAGTGCAAGAAAAAAGAAAAAGAAAAAAAAACCATCACAGCACAAAACATAATCCAAACCCACCAGATCACCACCACACCATCATCCACATCCACATCCACACAATAATACAAACCGCAGTATCAAATAAAGTATAATATACAATGTACTAAGCAAGGCCCAACCTATCTACTCTGCACCAGTCAGAAGACAAGACACCGCCCTGCAAGATCAACAGGCAAAAAAGAAAAAGGAAAAAAAAAAAAAAATAGACAAGTAGAATCTATTCAGCAAGACTCTCCCTCAACAAACCCTCATCCAAATTCTCCGGGTGAAGAACAGCCGGCGCACGAGGCGCAGGCCGAAAGCCCATTATAGGACCCTTTTGGTTGACGCCTGGGTAGCGGAAGTGGAGGAGGGACGGGGCTCCTCTGTTCTTGTCTCCTGAGGAGGAGGGTCTGGGTTGTTCGGCTGGGGGAGGGACCGGTGGGGGTACTGAGGAGGTTCTGGACGAGGAGGAGGAAGAAGAAATGGGGGCTTCGTTGGGGCAGTCGACGTGGTCACTTGTAACAGGGGCTGTGCCCCAACGACCCCGGACCCAGCCGCCGACGCGGCGGGTGAGGGGCATTTTGCGCGTCGGGGTGACTGTTGCGTTGGAGTGATCGCTGTCTACCGATGAGGCGTCGTGATGTTTGGCTGCTGCTACCGAGGCGAGGAGGGTTTGTGGGGATTGGCCCGCTCTGAGAGGTCCTCTGTCGGCTGTGACGGTGTTGGTAGAGATGACAGGCGGCGTGGCTGATAGCTCGGCGGTGGACGATACTATCCGGTGCGGAATGCGGATGGGTAGGGTGCCGGTTAGGTCGCTCATGCGGGAGGGTTGGTGACTCGGGGTGTGGATGTCCATTCCGGCGACGGAGAATAGACTCTCGTGGGAGGATCCGCGGCGTAAGGGGCGATATGGGGCTGAGAAGACGTCGGGAGCTGGACCGGGGGATTCAGCCCTTTCGGAGGCGTGGTATTGTATGGAGTTGTCTTCTGTTTCCTCTGGAATGACTGACTGCATGGGAGGCTTGTCGGGTTGATCGGGGTGGTCGTAGGGATGGATGCCGTAGCATGGGGTGGGTTCCAGGTCATCGATTTCGTCCTGGCCTTCACGGCCGTTCTTCGGTCGGCCGGTTTTGTACGAAGTCATAAAGACACTGCTTTCAGGACTGGTCGGCTGAGAGTCAAAGCAGCGCTCCACGCGGTCGAACAAGGACGACGACGACCGGTAGCCAGACTGCGGTGAGCTAGCCAGAGAATCGGTCGCCGGGGTCTGCAGCGACCAGCGGTGGGAAGCCGACGGGGGGATCGAGACGGAGGTTTGCGACAAGATGGTAGAGGTGGACGAGGTAGAGGACTGCGATCGGTGCCCGGCTTTCCGAGGCAGCAGCAGCGCGCTGGGCGCAGAGTGGAGATGGGCGGGATTCCCCCACGACCGCCGCTTCTTGGACCGGCGCAGGAGGGTGCCCTTTTCTTTCTTCACGGACGGGGTGTGGTAGTGGTGGTGGATGTGGAATTCCCGAGACACGCGACGATCCTCTCTTGACTCCAGCTCCTGGCTCAAGGTGGTGGCCTGGTCAGGCTCCCCGCCTGCGTCCGACGCCATCGGCTGATGATATAGAACCTGATCCCGCAGGTTCTGCACCTCTTGGTTGGAGCTCTCGAGCATCTCGCGCAGCTCGACGATGCCCATCTGCAGGCTGGCGTTGTCCTGCAAGATGTCCCGGACGAAGCGGGAGACGACATTGTTATCTCCGTGGGAGCGGCCCAGCTCCTGGGCCGCGGCGGCGCCTTTGAGTCGGCCCGCGGCGCCGTCGAGTTCGCGTTCGACAGTGCGTCTCCTCTCCATGCGCTGGATCAAATCAGAATGTCGGTCGCGTTCTTCGCGCGCCTCCTTCTCGATGCGGTCGACCTGGTCGTGCAAGTCGCGCAGGGTACATTCGGCCTTCCTCCATCGCTGCACGGCGGACTTGTTGTCCTCGTGCGCAGACTGGAGACTCTCCTGTAACTTGGACTGCTCGGTCTCCATCTGCGCGAGCTGGGCTTCGAGCTCTGCGGCGCGGGCCGCGGAGACGGTCAGTTTGCGAAGTTGCGCCTCGGTACTCTCCAAGGTGACGGCGAGCGACTTGGCGCGGGCGTCCGACTCGGTGACGGCCTTGTTCAGGTCCTCCAACTGCTCCAGGAGGTTGCGGTTCTCGGCGATGATGCGGGCATTTTCCGCCTGGGCCTGGAGTTTCTCGCGCTCGAGGCTTTCCACGGAGAACAGCAGGCGATGGCGGTCCTCCTCTGCCTCGGCCATGTAGGATTCATGGCGATGGAGAAGAGCCTGGAGAGAAAAGGTTAGCCCTGAGCCCGTGAAGGACACTGAATGAGCAGTCATGACGGACAAAAAGGCAACGGGAGAGGATAGGATTCGCCATTGAGATACAAATCTCTCCTTTCTCTCTTTTCTTTGACAGGAGGGAAGAAAGAGGAATCCAAAAGGTACAAGGTGGGACGAGTCCACCGGGTGAGACCCAGAACCAAATATGTACAAAGTATGTGAAAGGAACACAACAACAAACAATGAGCAAACAAAAGAATACCAGTAGAAGCATGGAGGGGTATTTAAAAGACGACCTGAACTCAGCCAAAGCCACAATTAATTCCCCCCTAACTAGCCCACCAAAAAAGAAAGCAAAAAAAAAGAACGAAGTAAGTAAGTAAAAAAAAAAAAAAAAACACATACCTGCCCAAGCTTAGCAGCGGTATCAAGATCCTTCTCCAACCCCTCCAGGGCAACCTGATTATGATGCAAGAATGCGCAATCGTCCCGCCCACAGCAACAGCGCAGGGCAGCCGGCGCGGAGGGCGACGAGTGGGATTGGATTGGAATGCAGGGTACCTGGTGGGAATCCATGGTGGATTGGCATTGGCATCCCTTGGGTTGAGTGAGTGACACCTGGCTAGCTGCTGAGCTGAGTTGGCTGAGTTGGCAGAAGCTGAGAACTACCCAAGGTGGGGAATCTTTGGTTGGTTGATAGATGGGTAGGAGAGTGGTTGGTTACAGGTGGGGTTTGTTCTCCATCGGGTTTGAAACTCCTGTTTGGTGATGACGGAGATTTAATATAGTATACAGGAGGATATATCAGATGAAGGTGAAGAAGTGACGTGAAGTGAAGATAAAGGGACAACAAACTAGAGTTGATGGTCGGCTTACTAGGCGGTATCGGTGGTCACATTACCATACGGATGGATCCCTCAGGCATTCCCATCATCATCATCATCATCACCAACCGATTTATCTGTCTATTGATCTTATATTTTAACCACGATAGAAAGACCTAGACTTACTTAACGGACTAGTGAAGAGATATTATAACACCTTTTAGTCTAATGAGGGGTCATAATAAATGAAACGGATCGTCCAGACTAAACCAGTTCTTCACCCTGATACGTCCCCACTGCCTTAGTGGAGAGGGGAGAACGAACGATAACGAGCAGTTTGGCCGCAGTCATGTCACCAGGTGCTCTTGGCGGAGCGTCACAGGACGTGCTTGTAGATTTGAACAGGGGTACAGGATAGTAAGCGGGGGAGTAAAGCATGTTATTTACTCAGTTGATTGATTGATTGTCCATATCTGTAAACGCTACACTGATGTCCGTGCGCTTGGACATGGTCCAGTCCAGTCCCGAAGTTAAAGATAAAAAAGATAGAAGATAGAATGAAACAGAACAGCGTGCCAGCCACTTCAAGACAATATGAAAGTACCGATCAGACGGCGAAGTGGAGGAAAAGTGGAGAAGCTGAAAAGAGAGATGACGAAATAAATAAGATAAAAGAACAGTCCATGTTCGCAGTCATAAGTCAAATCACAGCATGCCAAACTCCATCATAGCAGGAAATCATTACGCACGTTAATAAACGCCCCAGCGCCTCCCTCTTCGCTGATCTCGTTCACCAGTGCTTCCGTTTGCTGGTATAAGCGTTCCAATGCCGCAGATGATGATTTGCCGAGGGATACTACAATCGTTAGCGTCGACAGGGGAGAGGGGGGGGGGGAGAGAGAGAGAGAGAGAGAGAGAGAGAGAGAGGGTGGACATGAGATGGGAGGAAATACCTAAAATAGCAGAATTCAACTCCTCCGCAACAGCAATCCTCCCCGCCGGATCCAAATAATGCCCATGCACCGACCGTTTCGGATCCGGATAGCACACCAGCGAGAAGATATCATCCAGCATCTTCTTATCACCGCCACGCTCATCCGTCGGATAATCCATACGCAACTGTTGCCCGTACTGGACGGCCTCGGTGAGAAGCCCGGGGAACTTGACCGCGCTCTCGGGCTCTTCGGTGTCCATGCCGTCCATGTCCCACCCGAGGGTGTCTTGTCCCTGTTCGTCAAGTTCCATCTCTTCGTCGAAGACGGCGCTGCTGTCTGAGAGTCCATTGGACGGTTTGCTGCGCTTGGATGCGGCTGATGAGAGCTCGTTGCAGCGGCGCATCATCTCGAGGAATTTGCGGCATCGGAGTTTGAAGTTGATATGGGGGTGGTCGTGGAGGACGTTGGCGTAGTAGGCATTGGTGTACTTCAAGGCCTTGTCAATGTCTCCCTCGAGGATCGCGGCGCGAATTTCTGCAGGGAGTTAGTGAGATGATTCGAGAAGGGTAACACGTAAGCATACTTTGTCGATTAATCGCTTCCACATCCTCCTCCACTTCGTACTTCTTGAGCGGTTCCTTGTGACCATTCTCCAACGCCGCGGACTCCGCAGCAACCTCCTCGGCGAAGGCCCGGGCGGTCTCGACGTAGCCGTCGTGAGCGAGGAACTGCGCAACCAGCTCCTGTAATAGAGCAGTCTCGTCCAACGGAGGCTGTAAGTTGGCGGTGCTGGTGGAGCGGATCTCGTTATGGATAGAGAACTTCTCTTTCTGCACAAGATATTAGCGGCTACCATAACACCTGATGGAATGCGCACTCACCTTCACCATACCGTCAATGTCGAACATGAAAGGTTGCTGTCCGAAGTTGGCGGCCAGATGTACGGGCGGCTGCTTCTTCATGCCCACGGAGGGGTAGACCTTCACATTTCGTAGCTCGCGGAATGCATTACCTGGATCCATCAGTCTCCGCGGTTCCCGGAAGGGACGCTCGTCGGCTTACCCAGAAAAACGCCATTCTTAGTGAAAAAGGCACATCCCGTCGAGAAGTTCACGCCACATCCGACAGTATCGTTGGCACCGAACGTCGGACCATACTGCCGTCCTTGCCCTTGACTCTCGCCGAAGAAGGATTTGCCGTCATCGCCATGATACGCCCACGATTCGGGCTCCCACCCGGGGAGCCTTTCGACGGAGGCTTTCGTGCTGGAGAAACCGATCCCGACCATCCTAACCCTGTCAGTATCTATCCTTATATCCCCCAACCCCCCCATATGAAAGCCGCTTCCCTATTATTGGTGAGATACATACCCTTCTTTCGGTTTGGAGAGAACGGTTATCTCAAAATAGTAGATGCCGCACTGGGGCGGCATGGGATTGTCTGCCCGCACGGTCGCCGCCTCATGTTCATGTTTATTCACCGGACCCGTATACCGGGCCTCCACGCCTCCATTGGTCAGCTCCAGACCGGCATATTTGTCGGCGTCGCTCCACCGGGACGGCAGTGGTAGGAGGTTGTCGTCCTCGCCGGGGGCCTCCCGCTCGATGATTTCATACGTCATCCCGCGGTGGGACGGGGCTATCCGCGGCAAGCTGGCCTGGCTGGAGGAGGCGGACAGCGGATGCGACGTCGCGGCCGAGGTGGCGGCATCACGCTGGGAGGCGAACTTTGCGCGGCGGGCGGCATCGAGGCGGGAGATGTAGCGGGAGTTGCGGAGGTAGGAGGGGGTGAAGGAGAAGACGGGGTCGGCGAAGCCGGCGGTACTGTGGAAAAGGGGATCGGAGCGAGGGAAGTTGGCGAATTTGCGAGAGTAGGGGGGAAGGGGTTCGGCGGACGAGGTCCTCCAGGACGAGTTCATCTGCATGTCTGCGGCATCCACGGCGGCGGAGGGGGGCCTCCACGGACGGCCGTCGGGAAGGAAAGGCGGGGGATAAGAGGAGGTGGAGGTGGAGGGCAGCAGAGGCGAGAGGGGACTGTTGGTTAATTCTGGAGGAGACAAGGCGGTCCCAGAGAGGACGGAGGCGTAGGAAGAACGGCGGGGGATTGACGAGATGGTTGGGCCGGAGTATGAGGTGGACAGAGGAAGAGCAGCAGCAGCTCGAGCTCCACTCGAAGGGGGAAACGGTGCATCAGTCATGCTTGGGCTGGATAGTGGAGACTGAGTAGTGAGTGGATGGGATTTAAGCCAAACAGGTGTTAGCCTTATCGAGTCGAGTCGATACTCGATCGTTGGATTCTTTCTTTTTTCCTTCTTTCTTTCCCTTCTTATTTTCCTTTTGAAAAAAAGATCTGTCTCGTTTTCTGTTTCCTTTCCCGATCCAAACCTTGTGTTGATGTGGAGTTCGGAGAGTCAGTCTGGTCAACTTCCGTAAACGGAGAGAAGTGGAGAAGCAGCCTCAGATCGCAGGCGTCGATCTGAAATCATCCCTCAGCTGTAGGATAGATGTATGAAAGAGAAAAGAAAGTAGTTCCCAAGGAGAGTTTATATAGAAGAAAGAAGACCGATGAAGAAATAATTAACCACGGCGACTATGATCGTGTGACAGAGAGCAGTGCAGCAGTTGAAGTAAGTAGTAAGTAAGTAACAGACAGAGTACTGTATGATACTCGGTCACTACTGCAGTCACAGGCAAGGAGTCAATCACGATCAACCCGAGAAATAAGAGAGAAGACAGACGAAAGGAGAAGAGGAACCAGGTAGTGAATGAATGTTGAATGCGGGGAATAAGAAAGTTCCATCAACAGTAACCGTGAATACCACAAACAAACCGGGCCAATACTGTATGTCTAACTGGGGCAGCTGATCTTCTTCTCTTTCCCCTCACCTATCTTCTCCTTTTCTGTCCTTTCTTTCTCTCCTTCTGAATTTGAGGGAGAATATACTATTCCACTATTCATGACAGTCATCAGTCAGGATTCGTTCTGTTTACCTGTTCTGCAATTATTCCAATCATGGCTGGATGAGGTTTGGTCAGATGACTTGATATCTTTCCCATATATCATCTTTTGTCTGGGGCAGTGCAATTGTAGTAATAGAACAGGAATTGTTGTTATGTGAAAGGTCGGAATAGTATAGATCAAGGCTCTTTTAATAGTACATGATAACTGGCAAAGATGCAAACACCACCAAAATTATAAGACACCTGGAATTCCATGAAAGAGTAACCATTCCAGAGCCATGTCAGCAATCCCAGTCAACCCATCAACCATAGAACCACCCCAAACGCCGAACCAGCAGCATCCAATACAACAAACCAGATCAACCAGATCAACCAGATCAACGCCCAAAAACCAAGGGAAATAGAAGTAGTAACACAATAATATACAAGAAGACAATAAAGGTGGCTCAAGCCACTAGGCAGTCATGGCAATAGCGGGTGACGACGGCTCAGCAATATTAGGAGGCACCGGCGTGAGATCTCCGTCGCCAGAGTTGCTCTTCTCACTGGGGACTCCACTGGCACTCTGATTGGCCTTGCTGTCACTGTCCCCAGTCTCCAGCACCCCCTCCTTCGACTCGCCGTTTTCCTGGGGTTGAGGCCGAGGAGTGCGCCAGGAGGAGAGACCCCACTGCACGCCTGTGAAGCTCTTCAGCTGGAGAGGTTTGCGCTCCCACCGGCGGCAGGGCGCTCCCGACCGATCCAACGCACGGAGGCCGGCATTGATGGCACCCGTGTTGGCCTTGGGGCCTAGCTTATGCGCCGCCACGAGCTTGCCGGCGTCGAATGTTCCGTCGTCCCTGTGATCCATTATTAGCATGTTTTCCACGGGATATGACACCAACTCTATTAGATAATGAACATACATTCGAGGCTTCTTCTTAGGGCCGGGTTTGCCGCGCGGCCGGGGATACGTCTCGCTCGGAGTACCGGGGCCTCTCTTGCTGCCCGGTTTGGGGCCCGGCATGCCCTTGCGGCGCGGTGTGTCGGGGTTGGACGTGCCCGCGGCGGGCGTCGACGCGGCGTCGGAGGCATTGTCGACGGAAGACGGTGGCAGGGGCATCTCGGCCGCGGAGGACGCCGGAGACGACGGCTGTTCCTTGACAGGAGACTCCGGACGGGCCTCGCTGCTCTTGCTTCCCTTTTTGTCCTTGGGTTCGGCCGGAGGAGGAGCGAACCGGCTCAATAGGTCGGGCGACAGCTTCAGGATGACCGTGCCTTTGGCGGAGCCCCCAGACCGGCTGGGGCGGCGGCCATTCGAGGACGACGGGGTGGCAGAGCTGGAGGCCGGCATTGTTGATGGTAATTGGAGAGAAAAGAGGGAGGAAGGATGTAGATTCAAGTGAGGAGGGAAGGGGGGGAAAAAAAAAGAATAAATTGATTTCCCAGGGGTGGTTGGTGGTAGACTAGTCGGTGGTCAGGCGCACCGAGGCAGTGTTAAACCGCAGTCGGAGAGTAGTGATTTGGTGATTTTAAAAAGACGATCGTGAGAGCGTGGTGTGTCGGTCACGTCGGAGGCTTTGGAAGAACCGGGGGCCAAGACGGTGTAGAGTGGCGCGGCAGGACCTTACTCAGGGCGAGGCAAAAGTCTGACGGAGCTGATGGAGACAGGAGTAGAGCAAGCGAGGTGACATAGTCTGAAGATAGGGAGAGACTGATGGTGGAGGAGTGGTGATGGGAAGAGAGGGAGGAGGGAAGAAAGAAAAGAGAGAGAAGAGAAAAAAGGAACGGACGGGGGGAAGTAAGAGGGGGAAGGGAAAAGGATGGTTTAGAAAGGGATGCAAAGATTGGTTTCATTGTTGGCGTGAGTGTGGGTGTGTGTTCTCTTCTCGTCTATAGTGAGTAGTCCAGGAGAGAGATGGATGTGCCAATTTTTGGGATCGGTATCGTATTTACCTGGGTAAAGTAATTAGTGCCCCTTTCGTCCTTTTTACGCGGTACGCGCTGGGGACGTCATCGTTAGAACTTACCGTACAGTACGATACCATTGCGGTTTCAAGAGTACACGATCGTATCGATGAAGTTATTCCCAACTCTCCCTATCTCAGTCATATGATCAATTGGATATGATGAATACTATCAGGAAGAGAAAACCTGTAGATATCGTGTATTCTGGTGGATGTCCAGAACATAAACCCTTGGCCTCCGTAGTCCAGCATGAGTGAGTTCCTACTCCGTAGTATTGATCTCATCAGTCTGCGCCCGTAAGATGATCATACCTGGTACACCATCATACAACCATACACATCCTCCACTACTCACATCATCACGACCACGACCTTTGATACCACCTCAGGATGATGCGATCAGCTGGGAATATGATCATCTGTCTTCTACCTACTACTGGGGAAGATGATTCTTCCTCACACGATCTGTTGATCATCCTCTCTGACTTTCTTTTCCCTTCCCTGTAATCCCCCCATCACTTCCTAACCCCAGTAAAGAACACGAGATACAGTACGAACCAAGGATTCTATCCCGATCGGCTCGCCACATCCGGTTTGAGAATATTTCCCGACGCGGAAAGAATGGGTGGGAATTTAGAAAAATCACTGCGTAATGAAAAGATGCACATGCGGTGGGAATTCTCGGAAGTTAAAAATTTGAAATGCCAATGCCACTATCCCCCGTGTGCGTGGATCAACTGGCAACTTATTGTATTGTATAGACCACAATCAATATCAACTCTGTCCATTATGATGTAAATTTAACTCAACATGGATGAAATAATACACTATGTCAATCACTAGACCAATATTTACATATCTATCACCCACTCCTAGGATCCCCCCCCCTAATCGCCCTTCTTCTCCCGCCTCTGCCGCTCCAATACTTCCCCAACGGCCGCCTGCACCCCAGGACTATTCCGCACACCACTCAACACCAACCCCTCGCGCATCCCCTTCCGCAGCGATCCAACGGCCTCGCGGTCCCCACGGAACGGGAACACCCCCATCTGCAATAACCGCGTCGCCTCGACATCCACCGCCCGAGACGTCTGCAACAGCTGGCCTAGGCGCTGGACGGTCTGCGGATACAGACGGTCGCCTGACCCGGACGACGAGGCCTCGTTTCGCTTGGGAGGCGACAGCTGCGAGATGAAGATATGCATCGTGACGGACGCCCGCTGGGCAAGCGTCACGATCTGGAACGGTAGCAGGTAGAACGTTGGCGTCTGGGTCGAGATCCCGAGCAGATTGCGTACCCCCGACGGGATGTAGGACCACGGGATGAACAGTGCCCCCGGGTGGGTGATCAGGGCCAGCTCGAGGGTGATCAGTGCGGCAAAGGTGAAGAAACGCCACTGGATAGATATCAGTATGTTAGCAATGAGACTCAAGACGGGAACGCTGGTGGGAGCACTCACGTAACGACCCCAGCCCGACCACCAGATGAAGTTCAGCGCGATCAGAGTAACGAGGCCGCCCACGTACTGCGGGACGCTCTGCCGCAGCCCCGCAAACAGATATCCCTGCATGTTCTTCGGGTCCCTCCACTGGAGGATATCGGGCCCAAACCGATCGTATCCATACCGCTTCGCAGGGTCCAGCAGGGTCTCCTGCGCCAGCTTCAGATAGACGAAGTAGTTGTCGGATGTGCCCTGCGAGACCTTGTCCGGGTGATGCTGGGCGGCGAGCCGGCGGAATCGCGACTTGATGGTCCGGTCGTCGGCCAGCGGCGATACCCCGAGGGCCTGGTAGAAGTCCCCTGCGGTCTGGACTTGGTGGAATGCTTCGTAGAGCGTGTAGAGGAGGTAGCTGGTCACGACGAGGATGAAGATGCGCCGGCGATGACGGTCGTAGCGGGCGGTGCCGGGTTGAGGCCGGGGCTCACCCGCACGGATGGTGATGCCATAGTAGACACTCTGTAGGAAGGAGGTCGCGTACTACATCTCTATCGCCATCAGTCATTGCATTCAATCAATCATTGCATTGGAGAACGTGGTGCCGCCGGGAGGCTCCACCTGAATCTAGATACTCACGTTCGGGAGGACCGCCCATCCAACAAAGGAGAGAAGATACGACATGGCGCAAGTCTAGCGCAGTATCACTTCAACAATCACCACAACTCCTTCTAAACTGTCTGAGATAAAGGATATTCATGTGGTGAGGGGCGAAGGAACAATCAACAATGATAGCGACTGGTGTTGCTGTCCTCTCATTCACCGCCCTTCATACCGCCTTCCCTTTCCACCCGCGATATGCGAAGTAAAAAAAAAAAAAAAAAAAGTCCGGCATCCGCAAATCCACCGCATTTCACATTCTGAGTCTCAACAGCAACAGCTCCACGGGGCGCACCAATTGCGCCAGATCCAAATACACAATGGCCACAGACACAATGGACATCGACACCCACCGGGAGGTAAATCTTGAAAAGGAGCGCAAGCGCAAGCACAAGAACAGAGACGACCCGTCTACGTCGAAGAAAAAGCGGAAACACGAGTCGAGCCTGGTCGCCGACGAGAGCAGTGCCAAGGCCGACAAGAAGAGCAGCAAAAAGTCCAAGAGCAAGGAAAAGAGCAGCAGCAGCAGCAGCAAGAAGCATGGCGTTGCAGCGTCTGCCGCCGCGCCGAGCGCCACCTCCCCCTACGTCCTCACGACAGCGACCATGTACCTGCCCCTCTCGCCCATCTCGATCTCGCCCACGCACGCTCTGGCGTCGCTGTGCGCAGAGCACCTCTCGCCGCTCCTCCTGACGTATTACGCCCCGCTGCAGGGTATCGTGCTGGCCTACTCGAACACCTCGATCTCGAGCTCCCCGCCCTCCTCTTCGACGCCCTCTGAACCCGCCGACCCCAGCCCGCAGCCGCTGACGCTCGCCACCACGGCGGGCGAGTACGGCGTGCTCTACGTGTATCTGACGGCCACGTTCTTGGTGTTCCGGCCCCAGCGCGGCCAGATCCTCGAAGGATGGGTGAACGTGCAGTCAGAGGGGTTCCTCGGCGCAGTCGTCCTGAACCTCTTCTCCGTGGGCATCGAGCGGAAACGGCTCCCCTCGAACTGGAAGTGGGTTCCTCCCGGCGAGGAATACGAAGAAGGAGAAGAGAGCACCGGCACCGCAGAGCCGCAGAAGGATAAACCAGCTGCCGCCACAACCTCGGAAGACGAAGACTCGGAACCGTCCGCTGCGTTCGACGCCGAAAAGGAGCACTTCAACCCGGTGACTCTCGCGTCGGACTCGAACCCGCTCGCCGACGAAATGATGACAGAGGAGAATGGGGACGCTGCCGGCGCCGGCGCGGACGACGACGCCGCCGCAGAGGGCTACTTCCAGTCCGTGTCTGGCCACCGCGTGCGTGGCACCGTGCGGTTCCGCGTCGTCGACATCGACATCATCCCTGGCAGCGAGCGGGACCACGGATTCATGAGCATCGAGGGCACGATGCTGACCCCGGAGGAGGAGGCCAAGGTGCTGGAAGACGAGCGCAACGGTATCCTCTCCACGACGTCGAGCATGACCCCCAGCCGAGCAGCCACGCCATCCATGACTGGCGCTATCACCGCCGTGGACTTTAACCCCCCGCCGGAGGAGAGCCCCAGCAAAGAGGCCAAGCCTGTGAAGGAGAAGAAGTCCAAGTCGAAGAAGAAGGATAAGGAGAGGTGATCTTCTTGATATTGCCTCTGGTTCATGTTGCTAGCTTTTCTTTCTTTCTTTCGTTGTTATAGTATCTAAGCTTTTCATTCCGTGTTATATATTCATTCCTCACGATTGGCGTTATCTGGGGAGAATCAAAAATATCCATTACTACTATATTCCATATCATAGACGATCAAAGACGAACGATCCAAAGCATTACGCATCAAAACATCACCTCACTACACCAACCACTTACTTGAGCTCAACATCAAGTACATCCACACCCCCTTCAATCTCCTCCTTAGTCGGCATTCCCCCCCTCCTCATCAACTCCGCACACTTGGCCATAATCGGGTCCATCCCCATAGTAGCAACGGCAACGACCGTATCACCCTTGCAGTAATACGCGACAAACTTCGCATTATCAGGCTCGCCCCGCAGGACAAGTCCATCCCACCCATTCGGCGTATTGCCGCAATAGCGGAGCTGGGCGCCGACCGCAGACCAGAAGATCGGGATGAAGGATTTGGGCTTGAGATTGTCTAGCGAGGAGGAGGAAAGCGAGTGGATGATGGCGCGGGCGACAGCGCGGCCGGCGTTCTGCGCGACGTTCCAGTGCTCGATGCGCGTGGGGGTTCCTGTTTTGGGATCCGTGCCGGGTCCTTGGTAGGGGAAGGTGGCGATGTCGCCTATGGCGAAGACGTCGTTGTTGAGGCCCGGGACGGCGAAATGTTCATTTGTTTTGAGGGAGCCGTCTTTCTCGAGATTGATGGCTGGGTGGGTGTTGGATTGGAGGAAGTCTGTAGCGGGGCGGACGCCGACGCCGAGGATGACGAGGTCGGCGGGGAGGACGGTGCCGTTCGAGAGGTGGACGGCGCCGACGGTGGAGGAGTCCGAGGCGGAGGGCGTGGCGCGGGCGACGCCTGCTTGGAGGTGGAATTTGACGCCTGCTTTTTCGAGGTTGCGCTGGAAGATGCGGCCGACTTGTTCGCCCATGACGCGCTCCATGGGGGCCTTTTCCTGCCCGACGATGGTGACGTCGTTGTTGCTGGCAAGGGCGTTGCCGACTTCCATGCCGATGAAGGAGCTGCCGATTATGACGATCTTCTTGTTTCTGTCGCCGACGGCGGCGAGGATGGACTGGACGTCGGGGATGGTGCGGAGGAGGAAGATGTTGGCGAGGTCGCCTTTGAAGCCTTCGAGGGGGAGCGTGCGGGGGACGCCGCCGGTTGCGAGGACGAGCTTGGTGTAGGGGATTGATTTGCCTGAGGCCGTGGTGACGGTCTTGGAGTTGAAGTCGACAGAGGTGACGTCGTCGGAGACGGTGTCGATGGAGGCTTCTTGGTACCACTGGCGAGGGCGCCACTGGATTTTCTCGGCGTCGGGGATCAGCGCCTTGGACAGTTTTGTTCTGTCGATGATGAGGTTCGGCTCGCGGGTGATCATGGTCAGGGAGCCGGTGTATTTGAGCTGGCGGATGGACTGGAGCACGCCTAGGGCGCCGCTGCCGCCTCCGACAATGACGACCTTCTCTTGCGACGAGGCGCTGCACTTGAGGGTGGGGTCTCGCTGGCCGCTTTTGATCATGGCTTCTTCGCCTTTGATGTAGACTGCGCCGTTTTTCTCCAGTATCTCGTATGTGCTGAGAGAGTTGGGAGCGGGAGCGTCTTCCACGTCACCGGTCCCGACATTGAAGCAGGCTGGAGGAATCGGGTCAGCTGGGACTGTTTGTCAGAAGAGAATGTATTTCTTACCTCCATGCCAAGGACAGGTGATACGCCCATCGGGCGCAACAACACCCAGCTTCAGCGGTGCGCCATAATGGGTGCACTTCGGACCCATGGCATAGGCTTTGTTGTTGAATTTGACCACCAGGACCTTTCCATCCTGGATGCCTTCGACCTCGGACTCGACCTTGTCATTATTCTTGATGTCCGCAAGGGACGAGATATCCTTAAGCTTATACTCCTGCGCCATTTTAGTCGATGATGAAGTAAAGTGTCGATACAGAGACCCGGTGGATGATCGCAGAGGATGTTTATATGATGAAAGACGGGAAGAGCGGGGTGATATGCGGAGGGGTAACGATTGGGAGACAACGGTTGGATGCACACAGCAGCTGCACGAGCAAACACTAGAATTGCGACATCCGCAGCGACAGCGGGGAAGACGGACGGAGGAATAGGAATATGACGAGGTCAGTGACCGGGATGTTGGCAATGGCCGGACACGGAGCGTTCGGGAGAGGGATTGCATCCAGTTAACTGCCTTGCTGTGTTGCTAGAGCTTTGGAGTCCTTTCAAATCTTAATAGTGAGGATTAGTAGTGCTGTACGTAAGAGTTCTATTAAATCCAGGCATTGACCGATTAAGAATGGTTATCCCCTACTTTGTAGTACTACTGTAGTATCATTCCTGTTGAATCCAGATAACAATGACGTCGTCGTGATGCAGCCAGCCAGCCAATCAGACAGACGCATTTGTCACATCCTGAGGCGGAAATATCCCGCTTCTGGTTTTCTAGGCATCAAGTGCCTTTATTTACCTGCATATATACTCATATACCCATATCTATATTTGTATCTATGCTGATGTCACAAATGCAAGTTGTATATCGTGACAGCCTACCCAAATGTTGTCCTGGATTGCTTCAATGCCAAGTCTCTCAAGTCTGTGACTGTCCGGTAGGGTTTGGACAGTCACGGGGAGACGAGATCGAGATGTTTTTAGAGCTGAACTTGTTATGATTACAAAAAAGAAAAAAAAAGAAAAAGAAGATGTAGTCTGTTAGAGATAGAGCTGTAGAAGATCCGTGGTTCATGACCAGTCTTTATATGTACTCTTTCTATAGATGCGCTATCCCCTCTACGGTCGATTCTGGACAGTGACTTATCTCTCCACCATCGTAAAGGATCAAGAAGAGTTACAGGAATAGATATTCATATATTCTATTCTTCTTTTGGCCAAGCTTTCAACGTTATCAAATCGCTCAATTAGCCCGCCCAATCCAGACTAGCCGCAACCATATAGAGTAGGTCTATCCAGATAGCTTATACTTGGCCTGCTAGACCCCAACATTGGAGTAACGAACTAAATAACCCCGCAGAATAGTTGGATTGACTGTGGATTCTCTTAAATATCATACAGGGTCACGATGTTGCCCATATTCTCTTGTCTGGCTCATTTTCTGTCTCCCCCCTCAGATCACCATGCGCCGTCCATTCACCAAGAAACCCGAGGATAATACCTCTCCGGTTGAATCGTTATCAGAGAAAGGTATAGCTAGACTTATTCTTGCCTCTATGCTAATAAAGACCATAAACTAACTGCCTGATAGTCCAAGAAAAGCAAGCCATAGATGCTACAGACCTCGACCTCGGCTCCTATGCGGAAAAGAACCTAGGAGGCTTCGGCATATTATGTACGGGCTTTAATATCTGCAACAGCTGGGCGGGCCTGGCTGCCACCCTGGCTGTCGGAATTGCTCAAGGAGGCACAGTGACATTGCTGTATGGCCAGATATTGATCTTTGTTCTGATCGGCCTCGGTTCGACCGCCACGCTGGCGGAGTTGACCAGCGTTTACCCGACTGCTGGTGGCCAGTACCATTGGACATCCATCTTGGCGCCGAAGAGTACCAATCGGGCGCTGGTGAGTCTACTCGCATTCGTTGTGCGCGGTCAGCTTGTTAAATCATCATAGAGCTATTTTTGCGGCGCCGCCAACATATTCGGATGGCTCTCCATATGCACCGGGGTCGTCATTCAACCAGGACAATTCATCTCAGCCATGGTCGTGTTCTTCAATCCAGACTTCGAGCCACAAGCCTGGCATATCTTTCTCATCTATCAAGCGGTGAACATTCTCATCTTGCTATATAACATCTTTCTGATGAAGCGGACGTCCTGGATCCATGACGTTGGGTGTATGTCTATCTACCTCACCCATACGTAGCGCGCTAATCTTATATATCACAGTTGTCGTCTCCATCAGTCTGTTCATTATCATCACCATCACCTGTGCGGCGAGAGCACCAGGTCACAACTCCAGCACGTTTGTCTGGACCAACTTCGTCAACGACTCCGGGTGGAGCTCCGATGGAATTGTCTTCCTGACAGGACTGGCCAACCCCAACTTCATGTATGCAGGTATCGACGGGGCGATCCACCTAGCAGAAGAATGTTCGAATGCAGTCACCACCGTGCCGCTGGCTCTCATCAGCACAAGCCTCATCGGCTTCGTCACGGCCTTCGCTTTTTCCATCTCAATGGTATACTCCTTAGTCGACCTAGACGCAATAATCAACACTCCTACCGGGTACGTCTCTTTCTCCCGACAGCCAGACAAGATACTAATAAGGGTAACAGCGTCCCCATCTACGAAATATGGAACCAAGCAACAAGATCCTCCACCGCCGCAACAGTCTTCCTAGCCGGCCTCCTCGCAGTCTCCCTCTTCGCCCTAAACGGCTGCGTCCAGACAGCCTCGCGTCTCACCTGGTCCTACGCGCGCGACAACGCCCTCATCGGATCATCCTACATAGGCCAGCTCCACCCGCGCCACAACGTGCCTGTTTGGGCCCTCGTCGCCAACTCCGCCGTGATATTCATCATCGGGTGTATCTACCTCGGCTCGGACACTGCCTTCCACGGGTTTGTCGGAACGGGGCTCCTCCTCCAGCAGATTTCCTTCGCTGTCCCCGCAGCGTTGTTGCTCTATCATCGGCGGTCGACGAAATATCTCACGAAGAAAAGGCGCGTCAGGCTGGGGTTTATGGGGTGGATTGCTAATGCCCTGACTGTGGGGTTTGCGGTCATCACGTTGGTGTTTTATTGTTTCCCGACGGAGGTCCCTGTGACGGGGAGTTCTATGAGTATTACCCCCTCCTTCTTTTGCTGGTGTTGTCTCATGCTAATAAGAGTGTAGATTATACCGTCGCTGTGATTGGTTGCATGGCGTTGTTTTCCCTTTTGAATTGGGTGGTACATGCTCGACGCGTCTATCAAGGTCCTCGACTTCCGGAGGGTATGTAGGTGAGTGACCTATGAATAAACTATATAAATAGAAGGATTATGAATAGATATATTCTTAAGATGAATACGCCGACAAATACAGTTGGGATCTGCGTAGACAACCTACATGGTGCAGTCTTCCACAGGGATAAACAGACGTCCACATCTGCGCATGACGCCAGCCCCAAGCATCTAGTTAGAAATGGGTGAAGCGACAACGCCCGACAGTGGTCGCGAGGACATTCCACCCCAGTTTTACTCGTTGAGCAGATCGAAAGCCAGTCTCAGACTAACGCAGTAAGAAAGAATCTGACTCAGTGGTGTCGAATAGACTTTGGATGGGTGGATAGAAATAGTGGACCATCACTCATATACTGGTGATCGGTGGTCAGATTTTATAACCGTCAATGAGAGAATTGTGCAGCACAGGCGATGCTATTTATATCAATCATCTTCTTATACTTTCACACTGTCTCAGAAGTAGATTCTGACAGCGACGAGACTTGTCCAAAGCAGGACAATACTCCCAGCAGTCTGACACCCATTGACGATCACTCTGAGTTATTACTACGTAATCCCCAGGTTTCTTCCGAAGTCGACCAGATGATCATTCAGCTATCACGCCCTTATTTTCGCAAAGAAATTGGGATCCTCATATTTCGAATAACGGGGTTGACAGGTCGCAGCTGAGGCACCGTCTTGATTTGCAAGATATGCGGTGTGGTCTGGTCTAGGCTCTGTCTATTGAGGCCGAAACAGCACTGATTATCCATGGGACGCCTGATTTAACCACCAGGGGTAATCACTCCGACTAGTATAATAGTATAATCGGTCTTATCCTTGACGGAAAAGTCAATAAACAGCTCTAGAAAGCACCTACCATCCCGACATACCTACTTGGGTAGGTGGGTCTCTCTCAGCCGCTACGCCAAAATGTTGACTAACACTTGGTATAGCGCTTGCCCTGGCTGATATCCCCAACAGTATTTCAAGGAGTATTAAATAGATATCCCGTCGGTGGTTGATCCCAAGGACGGCTTGGAGGTTACGTGCCCTATGAGTGGCTATAAGCTCAGTACGACAAGGATGAGGTAGGTATTGGTTGCCTGATCGACATTACTATGAATATTAGGTTCAGCTTCTACTAAGCAGTTCTTCACATCCATCGAGGGGAACAGAATTGGCCCCCATTGTCGATCCCGAATGGATACATGGCAGCCTCGTCCAGAAAACAACAGCTTTCGACAGATGATTGGGGAGAGGTCGACGGTCGCTCCATCGCTAGGGTATCTAACATCTATCCAAGCGTCCGTCACCACCAGAAGCGCTATTATGTGGAACACTGAGCGTTGACAGAAGACGCCGATTGACTGAAAAAAACGATTACGTTGGACATGGTACAACCACAACGACAGCCCACCCTCATATAAAACCTGGGGCAGTGTTAGGATAATCAAATTCTATTCTAGCCCCCATTCTCGGAGGTCGGATCAGGGATGCACACCCTCCTCTCCCTCCCGTGGTCACCCTACGAGTGGGTCTCGTATGGGGTTCCGGACCCGCTATGCGCAGATCCCTCGGGGTAAGAATGACGAGCCGGCCAGTCAGGGCACAAAGAGATGAGTTCAAGATCTTAGGTTGTGGGTTTATGATATTTTGATCGGGACACTCCCTATCCACAGTGTGGTAAGTAGAGCCCCTTGGAAGGGTGGTGGTGCTTGTGTCGGGGTATATTCGGTCTGAATGAGGCTATTTATTGGATTGAAGATTTGATATCACACCGCTACAGGTGTATCTGGGTATACTTCCATTATCTGGCTATGGTTCCACTATAATTGCCGACAACGGTCTAATTTATGACTCGTGCAACCAATGATATACTACAGACCAAGTGCACAGAAATTTGTCATGGTGTTCTGACTAAGTTGTAGTGAGAAACGAAGTATACCCGGCTTTACTGCTCCTTGCTGATCATCACCACGGAGTGGAGTTTTGGCTCTACGGATACTTCACCCTATTGATCATGATTCAGAATGTAACGTAACTATAATCACACTACAACTAGTCTGACAAGGGGTAGGAGACGGTGAGGTGATGGTGCATGGCACGGTGGGTCGCGTGGTGGAACTATCTGAACCGTCCTCTAACTGCACATTGGCAGGCATGCTATGTATAGTATCTTGAACTTTCCAGCCTCATCCATGAAACGATAAGCACTAATCATGAATACAGGAGACATGTCATGGTCGAAACATGGCCAAGTCAGACTTTGGGAAGCCAGCAGCAAGTTGGTGAAGACCACAAAGCTATATAAAGGCCCAAAAGCCTCGTCCATCTTGTTTTCTCCAGACACACAAAGCAATACTACTCTATCAAGACCAGTCTTAATCTATTCAAACCGTTTTATAACACATCCGAAGTCAGTGATCTCATTTCTTCTTCCACAGCGCTCACGTTGCTAATGACTTGACAGACAATGAAGTTCTCCATTGCCCTCGCTCTTACCGCCCTTCAGGCCACCACGGTCCTGTCCTCCCAAGTCCTGACCCGCAAGGGCAAGGGCTTCGAGGGCTGCGCCACCAAGCCCTTCGGTTGTGGCGAGAACGGCTGGTGCTGGAACCAGTGCGCTGATGCCGGCGAGTGGTGCTGGACTGCCTACGAGCATGGTAAGGGTGACTGGAAGACCTGCAAGGAAGACGCCGAGTGCGATCCCAGCCGTGACTCGTCTGTCAGCTGTGCCATGGGCGACTGCGACACCTGTGGCTGCAGCTGCACTTAGATATTGACTGCCGTTGATATACATACACCCAGCCGCGGATTCATCGTGTTGGATATCAGGAACATCGAGGATGATTGGTTGAAGGCTTTTCGTCTCCAGTGCCTTGGTTGGAACGTCCACTCATTTGATTTGATCTTTGTAATTAGTAACTTACAATCTATCATCTTCCTCTCATATGGATCTGATCTAGGGCTTACTATGGGGTCAAGAAAGGAAAAGCGTGGTCACCTGACCCCGCTATATGTAGTCACCTCTCATCGACTGTTCTTTTTCTTAACTTCGACTCCCAGAGATATTTCGCAACAATCAACATGGAATCGACTATCCTACAGAATGCGACCATCCTCGTTCCATCCGGTAACCCGGATGATTCCGTAGTTGCTCTCCGCCAACATTCCCTGCTCATCGAAGGGAACAAGATCGCGCAGATTTCCCCTCATATTTCCCCACCATCGGAACAGACGCGTGTCATTGACTGCACCGGCAAGATTGTCTCGCCAGGATTTATAGATACTCATCACCACATGTGGCAGACGCAGCTCAAGGGTCGTCATGCAAACCACACCCTCCTGGAATACATGCCGTCGGGTAAGCCCACCCTTAACCATGAATATGGCGATATGATATCGGACTGACCCATTGCACCAGGAAACCTCCAACAGGCTAATTTCAGCCCGGAGGATATGTTCTGGGGCGAGCTTGGGGGTTGTCTCGAGGCTTTGGACGCCGGAACTACGACAGTTGTCGATCACGCTCATCTGAACGTCTCTCCGGCTCATAGTACGTTTTCAATGGAATTGACTGGCATCTGATAGCTAACGCTTAAGCTACAGCATGGAACGCAGTCGAGGCGACTGTCTCGTCCGGTATCCGGTCTGTGTTTTGCTATACGCCCACGCTCAAACTCAAAATGTGGAAGCCTGACATGATTCCGGATTTCAATATCCTGGACGAGTGGGTTTTGCGCCAGCTCGACGAGCTCGGTGCCGCACTTCCTATTGGCGAATGCCGAGTGCAGCTTGGTTTGGGCTTTGACGGGCTCATGCTTCCTCGAGAAGTGGTGATAGCATTGTTTACGCGGGCTCGCAAGGCGGGAGCTAAGGTTATTACATCGCATTATGTTCGAGAATATTTTGGTAATTTCTTATTTTTCTCCCCTTTTTTTGTTCCTCCTCCCTGACAGATAAAGGCCCCGGATCTCATGTCGACCTACTTGAGGACTACGGTCTCCTCGGACCAGATATCCTTCTTTCACACGCCACCAACTGCACCCCTACGGACATCGAAAAACTCCAAAAAGCACAATCCTGGATCTCCTCAACCCCCGACACGGAACTGCAGATGGGACACGGGAAGCCGGTCTGCTTCCAGGCCGGGTGCAGGGATATCAGTTCCCTTGGCATCGACTGCCACAGCAACAATTCTAGCGACATGATGACGCAGATGCGTCTTGCGCTGCAGAGCGAGCGATCCTATCGCCACGAGGAGCTCATTGCGCAGGGGAAGTCCTCCCGATCTTTGGATCTCACCGTACAGGATGCTTTCAGACTGGCCACTATTCAGGGTGCTCGGGCCATTCATATGGAGGAGCAGCTAGGCTCGATCGAAGTCGGGAAGCTGGCGGATTTGGTTATTTTCGATGCCAGAAGTCCAGGCATGATCTGTGCGTCCGAAGAGGATCCCGTCGCTGCTATTGTGCTTCATTCGTCCGTTCGAGATATTGACACTGTCATTGTTGACGGGCGCATCCGTAAGGACGATGGGAAACTGACCTCTGTCGAGATCGACCCGTCTTTTCCCGGGGTGACTATCCCGAAGCAGAGGGTTGGCTGGGGGGAAGTGGCCCGCGAGTTATTGTCTAGTCGGGACCGGGTGCTCAGTGCGATCGCAAAAGCAGAGGCCGACGACTTCGACCACCAGGTTCCCGCTGCTATCAAGCTGTTTCACGCAGACCCGAACAAATTTGTTTGATCATTCAGTCCATAAACGCGGTCGAATGTGAATGTCACCATGATTCTGCGGGCTGACATTATAAGAATGACAACATAGAACAATTGAGCACGAATTGAGGTATTTAAATTGATGAAATAAGCTGAGACGTATTCATTTCCTTCTGTCATCATATACCAATGCCATTTCCTTTGGACAAGGCGGCACACGAAACAGAATGAAGATGTTCAACTTGCACTGGTACGTCACTAGCTGGTTTAACCATGACGCCTGTATTTCGATTGTTGATCGATTCAGGCTATACTGAAGACCATAGCCCGACAGGGGCGGTAATAGTGAGTCTCCACCTTGAACTGCAAGGCTTAATCACCTTGGTGATAAAAGAGTGGCCTCCAGTTGTCCCGGTGTGGAATCCAGCCGTAAGCTGCTGATGGCAGCCAGTCGACCCACGAAAATTGTCGATGGCGCGTCTTGACCTGCCCACATATCCCAGGCTGCCTTGCCATAGCCCTGTTCGGAACGTGCAAACGCGCTCCACGGGAGCAGTGCCGAACATGTTCCATATCCATCAAATATGACCGTAAGTCCACGATACCATGAACAAAATCACCCAAACAAAAACCGACAAGCACCATCACCGGTACCAGCTCCTTTCGTCCCATCAACAGTCATCCGGAGCCCCTCCGCCTGACCACCCCCAAACACGGTATTAAGTCCAAACATGGCGATCGTCTTAAAACTCTCCAGGAACACCCCGCAGAGAATGTCGTCCAGCTTCGACAGCGAATTTATGACTGGCTCGACGAGGGGGAGATACTTCTGGGGGTTCTCGCAGAGGCATTTCCCGGGGATGTATTCGTGGCCTTGCTCGTCGTTGAGGAAGATGCTGGGGTCGAGCTTGTCGAGGGTCGTTATGCCTGGAATATAGCACTATACTATTGTTAGTATTGACCTCGGAAATGATGTATATATTCATATAAAGGATGAAAGAAGTG
Source organism: Aspergillus candidus (assembly GCF_002847045.1). Lineage (NCBI taxonomy): Eukaryota > Fungi > Ascomycota > Eurotiomycetes > Eurotiales > Aspergillaceae > Aspergillus > Aspergillus candidus. The sequence continues at coordinate 295,638 of NW_020194030.1, read as the reverse complement.
GAACATACACCAATTCCCTGTTTATCCTTCCCTTCATGAGCAGGACACCACTCTTTGCACGGTGAGATGGCCTTTTCGCGATCTCCCCCCTTTCCGGTGTATAAGAAGCAGGCACCGACTTTTCGGAAATAGTCGAGTGTGTAGGCGTCTGTTTTGGGGGGGTTGGACTGGGAGGCTGCTGCGCTGGCTGGAAGGAGCGCATTCGTTAGGAATAGTAGGAACGGGATGGATGGTTTCATTTTATCGTTTTATTTCGTTATTGACCGCTTCGTAATGGTGCAGTGCAGTATTTAAATAGAAGTAGTAGTAGTAGAAGCAGAGATAGAATTAGCGGCAGCAACAGCAACAGCAACAACAGTGATATAAAAGTATTTAAATAGCAAGTAAATAAAGCAAGCAGCACCCACCCCTTAAATACATCGCCCATTAAAGCAGGAAAGCTCAGCCTTAATGCAACCCCCCACAGACAAATCAAATCCAAGCAGTAAGGATTGTCCCCCGGTTGAATCCTGCGCCAATCTCACTCCTGATACAGCATAGGGAAGGCTGTATGCCTCGATTATCGTTGGCTGGCTCAAGCTTTGGGTGCCCGGATGGGGGCCAAAGCTAGAAGCGCTAATCCTGGCCGACTCAGCCTCATTCACTGCCTTGGGGAAGGAATCTTGGGGTTTTTGGTATTACATCTGCGATTGTTGATTTCGGTCAATTTTATCATGTTTTAGTACATTGATTTGTGAGGTGTTCTGGTTGTTGTTGTTAGGATGTGAGGTTGCGGTAATACTTTATTTGATCGCTGTATATAACTAACTATTTCGTAGTTGACTGATAAATCTCGTGAACCATTCAACTAATATGTAGTAAATAACGCTAACCACAATGACCCACACCATCCATGACTCCCACAGCCTTCCTATGCATCAAGACGGTCTCCTCTGGCGCACTCTTAAAGCCCAGAGCATCTCCAACCGCACCCTCCAAAACTGCTACATTGGGACCGAGCATCCCTTTGACAGGCTGCCCTTTCCAAGTTCGCCTGGCGGTTCATCCGAATACAGTCTGTTAAACCAATCCCAGTGCAACTAAGGAGCGGACAAATTGAGGTGGATCGCCGCGACGGGGGCTTGAAAAGCGAGGATATCGCGTTGCTTGGAGTCGCTCGGCTGCTTGTTGTGGGGTGATGGGAGAGTCCGGGGGAAGATAGGTGGCGAGGATGCTCAAAACGCTATAATATGTATTGGAAGGGTGGTTGAGCCAGTCGATGTTAAGGTGTAGGAAAGTAGTAGTCTTTTTACTAGTCAGGTGGTTGGTTTGGTGGAGATGGATAGTATAGTGGGGACTTTGGATTATATACTTGTTTGAGGGCATAGTAAGTTGACTGTAGTTCAGCCCCGCAGCCTTGTTGGATCTGTACTGCGAATGACTCCATTTACCAGTCACTTTACACATCCCTAGCTGTATACTGGGATTATACTAACCAATTTAAAGTATGTCCGGAATGATCCAGGTCCACCTAGCTCCGGACATGCAGTCAGCATTCAGACGTACTAGCAGTCTCGACGGGGTTCCTGTGGAGGACTTCCAGCCCAATTCAAATTAGACTGGCTAGTAGCTATAGCCCGTGCTAATACCGTCACTGATACCCTTCATCTCGTCTTTGCGGTGATTGCCGCAGCTTCGTTGATATAGCACCCGAGGCATCTGATGCCCTACTTAGGGCTGCGGCAAATCTGCCTTCAATAACCAAAGCCTGACCGATCCCATCATTCCAACATTCCATCTGGATATTTCCAGTTTAGCCACATTCTCCATAAAACAACCTCCAAAAATACGCCCGAACCAGACGGCAATCACGGCACCTGCCGAGAATGCCCCCTCACCGCGCGGACCGCCACTAATTCGTCGTTCTAGCTGAGAAAGGCAACGATGTCCCTGCAAGAACACCGCCATTGGAGGCGTCCCTCAACAACCCCGCTGTGCGCAATGCATAAAAGGCTTTTATCCGGGGCTGTCCTAGCATAGTGGAATTCTTGGTAAGCATTAATATCTGTTTCAATCATACTTAATAGCTATGCCGTCGTCGACTTTCTCGGAGCTTGTCGCGTAACCCCAACTACCCACGAGTGACCCCAGCTTGGACCACCCCTAGCATGGAGAAACACGGTATTACGTCCGACCGTCGCTCTGGCAGCTCTTTTGGCAGTGACGGGGTTCGTGTGAGTCATGACGTGGTGAACGCCGAAGATACCGTGCCGGGTCACCAGCTGGACGTGGAGCTCGCAGAGGTGAGTCACTCGCTTTCCAAGACTGACCCATATCTAACGCGATTAGCTACGAGGCCCCGAGGATCTCGAGAAGATCGAAACGCGCGGAAGTGTCAAGAGCAAGATCAGTCGGATATTGAGCGCCGCCAGCGGCCGGAATAAAGACGGAGGACTGCGCCAGGAACCCATCCCGACGTCGAATCTCGAAGAAGGCATCGTGGGGTGGGACGCCCAAGATGACCCCGAATATCCGATGAATTTCTCGGCGTGGAAGAAGTGGTTGCTGCTGGGTCTGATCGCGCTGGTCACGCTCACCACACCGTTCGCGTCGTCTATCCTGTCGCCTGCTATCGGTAGTGTTGACCGGGAGTTTGGAAATGACGATATCGCGATCGGCTCCATGACGGTTAGCATTTATCTCGTCGGCTATGTGATCGGACCGCTGTTTCTGGCGCCCCTGTCGGAGATCTATGGGCGGCGGTTGGTTCTGGCTGCGGCGAATCTGTTCTTCTGTGTGTGGCAGATTGGATGCGCGTTGGCTCCGAATTTGGCAGCTCTCATTGTTTTCCGGCTGCTCACTGGGATTGGGGGCGCGGGGTGTATTGTAAGACCCCAGCTTGAAAGAAGGACCGAGTGCGATACTGACGGTTGGAGACACTGGGTGGAGGTGTGATATCAGACATGTTTCGCACGGACCAGCGGGGTTTCGCCATGGGTTTCTGGACTCTGGGTCCGCTGTTTGGTACGTATCATGCAATATCTTGTCCTGTTCAATGCTGAGACGAACCAGGTCCTATTCTTGGACCACTCGTGGGCGGCTACGTGACCCAGACCATCGGCTGGCGTTGGGATTTCTGGATCATCCTCATGCTGGGCGGTGTCCTGACCGTGGTGCTTGAGATATTCAACCGCGAAACGAACCACCGTATCCTCATCCAGCACAAGGTAGCCCGTCTGCGCAAAGAGCTGGGACGTGACGACCTGAAAAGCTGCTACGAAGGCGGCGCAGACGCCCAGAACCGTACGCAGGTTCTCCTAAACGGCCTCATCCGCCCGATCAAGCTGCTCGCCCTATCCCCCCTCGTCTTCTTCCTCTCCCTATATATAGCCTTCGTCTACGGCGTGCTCTACCTCCTCTTCACGACGATCCCCACCGTCTTCGAATCCGTCTACGGCTTCAGCATCGGCTCCACAGGCCTCGTCTATCTCTCCCTCGGCCTGGGTAACTTCATCGGCTGGTTCCTAATCACGCTCTACTCCGACAAGAGCGTCGTCAAGCTAGCCAAAGCCAACGGCGGCCGCTTCAAGCCCGAGATGCGTCTCGCAATCAGCATCTTCTCCGGCTTCTTCCTCCCCATCACCTTCTTCTGGTACGGCTGGTGTGCCTACTACAAAACGCACTGGATCCTGCCCATCATTGCGCTCGCGCCTTTCGGCTTCGGCATTATGGGCTTGTTCTTGCCGATTCTGACCTACCTCGTCGACTGCTACCCCATGTATGCGGCGTCTGCGATAGCAGCTAACACCGTCCTCCGCAGTCTAGTGGGTGCGTTCCTCCCTCTCGCCGGGCCGTCCATGTATGAGACTCTGGGGCTGGGCTGGGGGAATTCGCTGCTAGGGTTTATTTGTATCGGGATGATTCCTCTGCCTATTGTATTCTATAAGTATGGTGAGCGACTGAGAAAGGTGCAGCGCTTTACGCTTTGATATGATTTAGCATTGCCTGTCCAGCCTGCTCGGGTGATAAAATATTAGTATTACCGTCACGCTGGATTTGAATAAAAGTTGACCATAGCTTATTGCATACACTGGAGCTTTGTACCCTTCCACCCCATGACATGCATTGTATGACTATCAGAACAATTTTTCTTTGCCAACCAAACATAGGCCCGCTTCTCTGGCACCTCAGCCCAATGCAACTTGGCCTTATCTGTCCCAGTCACGTACTGAGTCGATGCCGTGTTTTCCGTGCAAATACAAAGGTCCGCTAGACTATACAACAGGCCAGTTGTATTTCGCGTGTATGTTTCATCACCATCCCTAGCACCAACAGTCGACGCCCTACTTCAACGACGGCGCCTTTGGATGTAGTGTGGCGATAGACTTCGGGAAGTGAGCTCGCCTAAGCTGAGGCAGTAGACGGGATGGAGACTTACTATATAAGAGTAATAATCTTGAGTCTATGTAAACAATCTTCTCCGCTTCCTCATATGACGCGGCGGCGCATGTACAGACCACCAGATAGAATCCAATCCATCTTCCTCATCTATTAAAATTGGTATATCTTCCGTCACCTCCGCCTGCTGTACAAATCTCGTCATCCTCCCCAGCGTCGTCATCTGCTCCTCGACCACCGGCCACAGCTCATCTACCAGTACCTCCATCGCAACACGAAAGACAGACTTGAACCAGTCTTTCTCCCCACCAGCCTCCTGGTCATTATCGTCACTCACAACACCTTGATCCTCCGTCGCAGCAACCGCAAGCAGGAACGGCGCTCCGGTTCTCCACCGCGGACTGGTCGTTCTCACTTTCTCATCTCCACTTTCACTCGTAGACAGCACAGACGCCACGGCCGACGAAGACACAACCAGGAAGATCGGTAGGAAGAGACCAGACTCTTGCTCCTGCATCGAGTGATACTGCGCGCGTAGCCGCTCAACAGTGTTGTCCCTTCCCTGGGATTCATCATCATCACCATCATCATCAGATACCCTCACCCACCGAACCCCAAACGAACTCCGCGCCTCATCAACCTCCTCAGCAGACTGTCCCTGCTCCAAAGCTGTCTCAAAAGGGATTTCCACAATCTTGCCTACCCTCTCCTCAAACCCCTCTACCCCTTCCCCCCCCGCATCCGCATCCTCCACAACCCTCTTCACAGCCCCAGCAGTCCAAAACACCACAATCCCCCAACTCTGCCCCTGCCCCTTCTGACCCTGATACCTCTTCCTCCAAACCCTCAACCAATTCGGCGGGGGCGGACGTCGTTCTCCCGCTCCATCAACCTTTCCCCCTCCCTCTCCCTCTTCCTGTTGCTTTCTTTCCCTCTCCGTCTCAACCCTCACCAAGCGCAACTGCTCCAGCCACACAACGCGCGCCATCTCAGCCACGCCCTCCTCGCCCAGAACCTCGCGGAACCCAGCTTGCATCTTGGCACGCTCGTCGTCGCTCAGCGCTGCGTTGTTGGCGGGTGTGGCGTGCGCGTATCGCGCGAAGTTCCAGCCTGGGGGCCAGTAGGTGCTTGAGGAGTTGGAGTATTTTGTGAATTCTTGGTTGGACATTTTTCTTTTCTTTTCTTTTTTCTTTGTGGATTATTTGGCGTTGGAATTGGGATCGAATTGGGACTGAAATCGGAGCTGGATCTGATGGGGGTAAGAAGGTAGGTTGGTAGTTGGGGCGGGGGTTAATGTCATTGTCTTAGATGCACTCCGTATCGGGGCTAGGATTACTCTGGACTGATAACTCGTTAATAGAATTAGATTGATATTAGATCTGACTAGGATAAGATATTGTCAGAAACTCTCTATATTCATATACGGTGTATTATAATTTATTGATACTACTTATAGTACAGAGTATTCGATCTAGTATTTACTACAGTGCAACCATTGCCAGCGCAGAATTCTTGCTGGCTAATTGTGAATATTAACCTGGTTGCAGGATACTACAAGGCCACCGACACTAAGACAATATCCAAAACATATACTATAACCAAACTACCAGATATTAAACACCTGCATTCAGTGTAATACACACACCGATATGATTCATATGACATACCAACTTAATCGACTCGCAAAGCCGTAGCGATCTCATCACCACCAACAGTCGTCCACTGGAGAACCAGATCGTCGACCTCGTTAGGTGTAGCCTTGGTGATGGGACCGTCCACTCCTTCGGAAGGAGTACCAACGGCCGTTTCGAAGCTAGGTGAAACCGAGGATCTAAGACTGTCGTTAGTGGCGGAGTCTTCTTGATACCTGTGAAACAAACATACGGAGACGAGCCATAGCCGTCATTTAAACGAGTGCGCCTTTTCTTCCGAGGACATTCAAGGAAACCGTGTTCTTGTTCTCGTGGTGAAGATCCATATAACGGGGGAGAAGTTGATTGCTGTCGGTCTTCCTGGGGGGAGGGATTGGCCATTCCATGATTGCCACTACTAGTGAAAGACGCGGAGGTGTCGGATCTGCTGCGATGGTGGATCACTACACACATGAGCAAATGGGATGAGTGAGTAATGTTTGCAGGATGTGAATAGAGAAAACTTACGCTCCAAGGAAGATTGGTTTTGCCAGTCTAAGATAAAACGTGGGGTGGGTAGATACTCCGAGCGTTCGGGGAGTTGTTGATTGGGGACCGGCGAGCTGGTTTGACTGGATCCCAGGGGGTCGGCATAAAGGTTATCATAGGGACTTGGCTGTAGCGCAACGCTCCGACGGGCGGCCCTCCTCCTAACTGGGGCATCTGCCTGGGTGTATGACCCATCCAAATCCACATTTCCTTGGGCAGGGTGGATGGAGACGGGGTTGGTGAAAGGTTGTGTTCTTTGCTGGCGCTGCTGGCGCTGCTGGCGCTGCTGCTGCTGCTGCTGCTGCTGTGCGGGTAGCCCATAAATGTCCGGAGAGCCCCCATTCGTGAGGTTCCTGGGATCGATAGCCGGGCTTCCGTTGGAGCCCATTTGCATCTGACTTCGACGTTTCTGAAGCTGCTCAAGAGCCTTGCGACGAAAGAAAAGTTGCACGATATCTCCATTATACCGGCCAGCGTTGACCACGTGTAGCCGCGCTTCGATCCTCTCCAAGGCGGATTTCTCCATTTGATCACGTATGGACTCGGCCAAGCGGTCGAGTGTACTCAGTTGCGCGGGAGAAAGCCGGTCGAGAGCTCTGATTGTATCGAGGAAAGGAGGAGATGGGTTATGAACAGGTGCCGGACTTTGAGGTGCTGGTGCTGCTTGGTAGGGTGGTTTCGTGGAACTTGGTCGGCTTTGGGTTACTCCCTCGTTGGATTCTGCCAACAACTCGATGGTGCGCCCCCGGAAATGGCGGGATTGAGCTTCTACGGCGCGAAAATAAGTACAGATCAGAGCCCCAGACAGGGGATTTTGACAAGATATTAATAAGCTTACCTTGGGAAGGCATTTGCGGTTGTGCGATATTGGGTTGCGTTGGCAGACTAACTTCCACAGGCCTTGGGGGCTCGGCATCGGTCTTTGGTGGTGGCCCAAAGATGTGCTGCTCAATATCCGCAGGTCTTTTATCGTTAGAATAGACAACGTGACACACGAAGGGCGCGACTCACCGATCGGAAAGCTCATAGATTCTATTCCTAAACATCTGAGCCATTTGTGGACCGTGGGAGACTTCCATACGCTGAATTTCATCATTGTGAATGCGCAAGACTCCGCTTCGGACTCTACTATGCTGAGTTTGTTCAAGACCAGCGCGGTAGCTGTCCACGTCCGCCAGCAGCTTTTTGACCAAGAGGTAGTATTTGCCCAGATCCGCGAGAGGGTTGTTCGTAGGGGTCGGCAGCGTGGCGGCGCACATGAGATGTTCCGGCTGGAGGCCTTTCGGCTGGTCATTATCAAGTTTCGCCCCTTCGAGAGCCTTGGTCATCTCTTCGAAGCGTCGCTCGGACATTCTCTTATGGTCGAGTAGCGATTGAATCAGATCTCGCTGGTCCTTGAGGGCGGTTGGCTCTGTGCGACTACGTCACATTAACAACGACCCAGACGACATGCACACGCGCAATCAGCGCTGCCCGAGATGGTACCAACCTCCGCAATTGCCCCGCGTACATAATGACGTTGAGCATCAAGTGGAGCGTGGACTTTAGTCGTTCCAGGTTCCGTCCCAGAAGCTCTAGTTCTCCCTCCATCGCGACAAAACTCAACTTCTTCGCCGCTCGCTGAAACAGGCCCTTGGACGGGCTCTGATCGAGGGCATCGCGGATCTGCTCAAAGACACCCTTGCATTCGTCTAGGACACCCTGCGTTGTGCCGAACGCTTGTTTGGAGTACAGCTTGGCCTGTTCATCCTGCTGCAAATTGTCACCTAGCAACTTGAGCACGGAGCTGGTCAAGGCGACATTGTTGGACAGATTCTGGATCCGCTGGTCGGCGGTCTTGATCTTGTGGTAGAAGGCGCATAGCTTGACTGCTAGCTGAGTCCCGATCTCGGCGATCTGCACGATGCTCGCCGCGATCCCGACGACTTCGAGGCCGGACATGTCTCCAGGCCTTTGTCCGGTTTGTGGGACATGATTGAGGAGGTTCCAAGGGAATTGGCGCGGTTAGCACAGCCTCGTGTTCGCGTTGATAGTGAGGTCTAGTCCAGCTTAGTGACAGGAGATTGATTGGTGGATGGACCCATGACTAATCTCGAGGAGCCTGGGGTGTTTGTTGCCCCGCGGCCTGATTGCTCAGGGTTGTTGCCCCGCGGCCTGATTGCTCAGGGTTCACGGGTAGCCTGATGGGAATTAGGCAGATCTCCAGGAATCTATTACCCCTGCTATTTCTCCCAGTAGAACGGGTTAGGAGATCTATTTAGTAGATACCCTTGTACAATCCTGGACCATGAACGCTAGTCTGGGCAGGGTTTGATTCGTCTCCATCCTATCTCCAAAGACGGTTTTTGGGTTCTTGCTGTGTGGTAAATGCGTAGATTCGTTATCCCTCGGGTTCGACTAAAAATCTCTAAATATCAGTCCATTCCAAATTGACGCCTAAAGAAATACAAATGATTAATATGTTAATGCTCTATGTGATAACCCGTTCCTTGATTTCATCCATCCTCCCATGCAGATACTGTATTCGCGCGCCCGTCTCGGCAACAGCGGCGCCACCAGCCTGCTTCAATCCCTTCAGGTCCGCCTCCAACCGGAGTGCCTCCCGCCGATACTCGTAATATCGTCGATAATCCTCCGCGCCAAAACAGATCCCGTACCCGTCGCAATAGCAGGTCGTCTCCGAGGGACAATACTCGCTATGCCCCGTGAACAGCCACTGCCAGGTATACTCCCACAGACGCGCCGCCGTGTCGTCGTCCAGGTCGGTCGTGAGCAACCAGTCGCGCAACTCGATGTAGCGGCGCTGCGTCATCGTGCGGATGCGCTGGGCGCTCACCGCAAACTGCCCGCAGCACGGCTGCGACAGGACGTCTGGTAGTCGGGCGCCCGGGTATAATTTGGCCCACACGTCGCGGAGGACGGCTGGTTCGAGGGGACTCTCGTGGCGGTTGTTATCATTGTTTCGAGTGTCTGTCTCCGCCCCAGGGTGGATGTAATCCGGACATCCAGGCTCCTGGTGACAGCGCAGGTTCATGTAGCCCGACAGGATAACGTGCTGACTGCGCAGGTGGCGCACAATATTGGCGGAGTCCCCATTTAGGATGTCGTTATTGTACCACGCGTTTTGCTGGGCGCGCATGAAGATAGAGACGTCGGATAGCGAGTCGTAGTGGTCGATAATGTAGGTCAAATAGACCATGGCCTCGTGGCCTTTGTTGTCGGGGACGGATAACGTGGCGGTGGTGTTATCGTCAACCGTGTAGATGGCGCTGCCGAGGTTGGGATCCTGTGCCACGAGCTTGTCGACCCATAACGTGTCATCATGTGTGGATTTGGCGATGACAAGGGTGCGCGAGTAGGGTTTATTAAATGTGGTCGATGAGCTCGCCGACTGCTCCGGTCGTGAGGACGTCTTGGGCACGTAGGACGCGAACGGTTGGCTCAGGGGCTTCGTCAGAAAATAATGTAACGTGAAGGCAAACACCAACAGGGTGGGAACGGTTAATATAAGGACAGCCCTGCGGTATTGCATGCTGCGGATGAGATTCATCTTAAAATGGAATCATCCTTTTGGGTTTTTCATCTAGAAATTAATAACCCTTTTTTTTCCCGCCCAGGAGCGGAAAGATGAGGGGAGCGGGATTCAAATAAAAAAACCCGCCCCTAAGGCAAGAGCCTCAGAGCTATCGTCATCGGGGGGTGGATCAGTCAGGTAAGCCCATGGACTAAGCCTAGCCAAGTGGAGCAGACCCAGTGAGATTTGCTGAGCGGACCAGTGACTGCTGCAAATAGGAAGCGGCCTGTGGTCGCGCCTTGCTCCACTGCCTTGCTTGGCACTTCCTTTGGTCGTTCGATTCGAAACACTGTATTATTTCAGGGAATAGTCGCAAGATCTTTGGGGAATAATCATGCGTCGAGAATCGCCCGACGTATATCGTCTAATTAAGTATCCCACAGCCAAGCTCGCGGAAGGATCGCCCATTAGCACCGTGGCAATTATCTGCATTCCGACCGGACAAAACTTGGCTTCGAACCCCGGAATACCCACTTCGGCCCCTCCGTCGCTGTCAATTCTCCAATCATCTGTAATGTCGATCCCTGCTTCTTCGGTCCGATTAGGGGTCTTGATAACGCCCGTCGGGCTGTACAGCATCATAGCGATAAGGATCGCTAGGAAGGACGCCAAGACGTTTTGCAGCGGATGATCCCCATGGGGGACCCCATGGGGGAAACCGGTCCAACTCATCAGGAGACCCTGTACACATAGTACGATACCAATGGGAGCTTGTCATTACACCACAATAGACCCAGTTCGGTCAGATCCCTTGGAGAACGAACAAGAGCCCTTTGTGTTTCATCTGCATCTCGAGTTTTAGCATGTGGAGGTAGCTGCGGCGAGACGTGGGCCATGTCGGAAAACAGGGCACAAACAAATCCGGTAGCTGCGGCTGAACGGGCGCGGGTACGAGAATTGCATTCGCGAGGACTTGTTATTTGATGATTTTTGTCAAATCCGACTCAAGACGGAGCCATATGTCACTATCGCTGATGGTATGGTCGGGGCTCGTGCCGCCGTCTGGCCGTTAATGTTGCAAAATTTTGACAGGATAGAAAGATATTCCCTGCGATAACGCCTTGATACTCTGTTTCGGAAAACGATGATTCCTATTGTCGTGCTCTCCTGTCCAATTACCCATCCTTTTTTTTTTTTTATCTAGACCCTGGGTGACCGTGTCGGTTATACCCAACTTCGTCAAAAGGAAAGAAAAAAAACATGCTCGTGTTTAGTGGGTGTGACACCACCACCATGCACGACGCAGATCCACCAACGATTGGGGATAGGCTTTTGGCCGGGGTGCGGGGTGACCGTGAAGCGATTGTACACTGTATCCATCCGTTACTCCATACTTCGAGGTTATACGGCCATTGCTGATTGGCATCGTTGTGCTGAGTTTGAGTCCAGTTCGCAACCATGGGTTTCTTGTCGGATTGCGTCGTGGTGACTTGGGAATATGACTGACTATCTCAATGTAGTGCACATCTGGACTTTGGAGTCATATTCGTGGAATTTCCCGGAAGAGTATCGGTAGCGTGCGAGTGTTGCGGAAAGAAGAGAACAGGCTGAGAAGGCTATGTCAGCTACGTGGACTATATCACCACCAACCATCATTCAATGTAGCGAATCGCTGCTGAGATCCTAGGTATCTTGCTGTTGGTCAGACACGATCAAGTCAGACAGATTGGCCTGATTTTCTGAGGCACGACATAATGCTAGCCTTGCCCCGAAGGCTCCAGCTTCTTCAAACTTATGGCTTTCATTCTGATCATCTCACTGCCACCCACCTCTCCTTCCTTCCATGCTATAATAAACCATGATAATACACCTCGATAATACACCACGACAATAAACCATGATGAGGCTTCCATTCCACCAGCCATCGATCTGGCCAATAAGTTTGTCTGATTCGTTGAACCCTGCAGCCTCACGTGCGGGGCACCTGGCGCCGAGCAAGACGCAGCCTCATCCATGGGAGTCGACACTACACTGTCGTTATCTGTCTGACTACAGCTGGTCTTTCCTGTTTTGCAAATTTACAGAAAGAAATTTCTACGACAGTCATATTTCAGACTATCCTGCTTTGGTCATTCACGGTCAATATGTCTGGTGACGTGCAACTGGGAAGAAACATAACCAGGAGAGAGCACCAAATTCTCCTGGACGTTGATGAATTCGCAACAAGATACAATCTGGGCCATATCCGTGACCTACTAAAAAAGGCGGCCCTTATTGCACACAATCCCAGTGACTTGGCGCAAACCGAAGGGTTGAACCAGGAGGAGATTGATATTGCGAGTGGTAAAGATGGCGAGTATAGGCATGGCAAATGTACACCCTTTCAGTCGCGAATCGTCAATTCAATGATGTTGATCTACTTGGCGGCAGCAGTTTAGTAAGTAGTTGATAGGATCATGCTGCTCAACGGCTCTACTAACACCATCGGCCGTGTCTCTTTCTGTTTCAAGTGGGATGGCTCATTTCTCCGCGTGGACATACACCAGCGGTAACCAGTGGCACCCCGCTACCAGCACACTTGAGTCTGTGGCATTGTAAGAGACTCGGATTGTGATTGTTATTTTTCTTTGCGATAAATTGACCTGAGCTGGTGTAACAGAAATGCACCTGATCTTGGTAGTGCCTTGGTTGGATGCTGGTGCACAGTGCCCCTCAACCGAGCCGTTGGTCGCCGTGGAGCCATTTTTACTGCCATGGTTTTGATAATCGTCACATCCATCGCTGGGAGTTTGGAGGTATGGTCTGTTGCGAACATTATCCAGCGCTTCTGCTTGGGTGTATCATTCGGGGTGCTAGAATGCACCATCCCAGTCTACTGCGTCGAGACAAGCCCCGATCACCAACGTGGCAGGGTAACAGGCGCTTGGCAAATGTATGTATGCACTCCACAATCGATGGGTTATCCCAAATGGGGTTGATATAAGCGGCCATATCCTGACTTATTAAAGAGGATCCCTCTTCGGCCAAGTTTTCGTAGCGATGCTCAAGCTCGCCGTCCCTGTCAGCTGGATCTACTCAAGCATTAGCATATGCGCAGGAGCTATCTGCATTGGCTGTTGGTTTGTTCCCGAGTCCCCACGATGGCTGGTGCGCGAAGGGCAAATGCTCGCAGCCTTTGATTCATTGCGTTATTTCCGGCCAACAGGACTGTTGGCAGCCCGTGACCTCTATCTACTTCATATCCGGTTCGAAACGACAGGAGAGGTGCAATCCCAAAGGGCCCCGCTCTTACACCTTTTCACAAACCCAAGAGCCAGCCGCGCAACTCTCGCCGCTGTATCCGTCATCGTTCCCCGATCGTTGTCGGGCTACCACATGGCGATGACAACTCAAAGCCTGGGAGGCTCTAGTTACAACGCCATTATTTTATGGCTCTATGTGACACTTGGCTATACATTGGCGCTTTTCACTGCGATATTCACCGTAGCACTGGCAGCCGATCGCGCCAAACGTCGAAAGTTGCTACTATGGACAATTCTTCCTATGGCCTGTGTTATGAGTTTTTATCCCGTTGGATGGGGTTTCTCGGTTCCACATATTACTGGCATTGCCGCAGAAGCCACGTTGGTTGTCATGTATAATATCGGCCAGGTACCTCTATCTGTGTATGTCGCGGAGTCGTTCCCCATACAATACCGTGGTGCGTATTTCCACATATACCGAATAAAACCTCCAACAAATCTGATATAAGCTTACACTATTGATGAACAGATTATGGACTGGCATTCACCATCTCCATGTACCATGGCTCATTTGCCGCAATGAGAGTAACCATTTCCAATCTAATATACTGGGTCTATTTCAGATATACATTCGCGTGAGTTACTCTAGCTACCTGTACTTCCACTAGACCCTAAGCTAACCATCACAGCGTTTGCAACCTAATTGCATTTATCTTGGCCTTTTTCCTCATGCGAGAAACGAAGAACTTGGCTTTAGAAGAAGTGCCATTGGCATTTGAAGCCCCAACACGGAATCTCATTCTCTACCGACTATCGGTAGAGATCCCCTATATTTTTCGTCGCTATGTGCTTCGACAAAATGTGGAATTTCTACCCTTTGAGGATTCGAAGTATGGTGGCGGTGCAATTTCCTTGGATGCTGAATAGGTGATATCATGGACCTCGGTATTACTGGACACCATCGCGTTCTCCAAGCGTCTAGATAGCTTGTATGTGTTGATTCATTGAAGGTATATGTGGTTAGAAGTGAGGTCAATGCGTTTGGTAATTCATTGCATTTAGGTTCTAGTCTCTTTATACTGTGGGACGGTATGGGACATTATCCAAGAATGAAGGTAAATCTACAAAATCCACACGATTTGGAGTTCAGACGCTGCCTCACAGCTCGACAGCGCGATAACCAGCTGTAGCTACTGTCATTATTTCAAATTATATCATGTCTTTACCACGAAAAAACCAGTAACATCATCTATTTAACTTCTATTTGTCCCCAAAGGCCAAGGAAGCAAGGCTGACAATCCACCCTTGGATAGTAATCGGCGCACACGCCGTTCAAGCCCCGAATTACCCAAGCTGGAACTGGCGCCACGTTCAACAAGCAAGGCCATGACATCTCGTTTATGCCAGAATGCAGCTTTGTATAACGGGGTATGCCCACAGCCATCCTCCGCATTGACACTAGCCCCAGCATCGATAAGACGTTCCAGAAACTGCAACGACATTGTGTGGGATAGAACAGCCAAATGCAACGCCGTCCGGCCATCATTATCTCTCGCGTTCGGATCGCCCCCTTCCCGAAGGATAACATCGGCCTTCTCCTTCTGATCTAGCACAATCGCGTAATGAAGTGGCGTGCGCCCGTGTCGTCCTTTTATGTTGGCTTTTGCCCCATGAACGAGCAGAAGCTGAACAGCCTCAGCGGACTTAAATCTGGCGACCGCTAAAGAAAGTGCAGTGTCACCGTCGGCATTCTGGATATTGATACCCGGTCGGGAAGCGAGTAGCATAAGCTTGTCGACGTCGCGCTCGTTCGCCGCAATGTGTAGAGCAATTTCCTCCTGCGGACGACAGCGCAAGGTCGTATCGGCACCGTAGTCGAGGAGTGTCTGCAGGTTTTCGACGGTGTCGTGCTTGACGGCTAGGTGTAAGGCTGTGCGGCCGTCGAGGCGCTTGTTGGGGTTTGCGCCTAGGTCTAGGAGGGGAATGATCCGCTTGGAGCTTGCTTGTGGGTTGAGCATTAGGTGCCAGAGTTCGGAAGAGTGGTAGTCCTTTATCTTGTTAGTTTTTGATACTGTGGGAAGGGTTTGCCTTTGAAAGATACCACGTCTTCGTCGTCTTCGGTGTTGTCTAATGGGAGTGTTTGGACTGTGGGCAGGCTGGGCCCCGGTGATGTTGTCCTCGCCGAGTCTGTTTGGTTCGCATATGTAGAAGACTCTGTGGTACCTGGCTCAGTAGAAGATTCATCCCGAATCTCTTCGTTTGAGTCCAATCCAGGCTCCTCAAATGCAGTAATTGCCCATTTTTGTACAAGACCTGTTGAGGCCACTGGTCGGTCCTTGGGCTCCGAAGCCAGCATCTTTCTGATAAACTCCCGTCCTGACCCGCTAACCCTCTTCTGAATAAGGTCTTTCTCAGGAAATTCCATTGCCTCCCAAGCATAATCTCGAAGAGACACGCTATTCTGGAATGGGGCTTTCCCGGTCAGGACATAATACACCAAGCAACCGAGAGACCAAATATCCACTGCATTGGTATAACTCGAGGACTGATTTTCATCTTCTATAAACCCCAGCGTTTCAGGTGCCATGTAGCCCTCCGTACCAACGCGGGACCGCAGCTGTGTTTCTCCCTCGACAGCACGTTTGCTGATGTCAAAATCGGCAATCTTAACCCAGATTGGGTCTTTGCGGACGACCAACACGTTCTGCATCGGCTGTTAGAGCGCGAGTTCTAGTATCCTGCTGACTTTGAGCTTACCTGGGGCTTCAAATCTCGGTGCGTGATCTTCATCTCATGAAGCTTTGCCAATCCCTCTAGGAGCTGCTCGCACATCGTCCGCGCTGTTGTCTCAGACATAGTACCATGGAAGCACTGCGAGATGTCTCCGAGAGGACAATACTCCATCACGAGGCAAACATGGTTTGTGGAAAGAAACCAGCCGTGGAACTGAACAAAGAGGCTTGTTTCCTGTGTCGCCTCATTAGCAAGGCAGAGACATAACATCTCACATCATCGGGTTTCATTACCTTTGAAACCCGGCCCATCAATTGCAGCTCTGAGAGATATTGGGGCATGCTATTCTGCTTCCGAACAATCTGCTTCACAACACGCATCTCCCCGGACTGCGTGCGCTGCACGTATACATTTTCTTTCAAGAAGCGCTGTTGTGTCCATATTTTAATGGCTTTTCTTTGTCTGATTCCTCGACTGGGATCAGACTCGTAGTACACCTGACGACAGCGGTCACCCTGGACGGTGATATCCAGCTGAAAGTGACGTGCGAAGTCGTCGTTCTCCATGGACGAGTCGTTGAGATTACAACAGTTGATGACCAGAAGTAATTCTAACCAATTTACCACTCGAACACAACGGATATCAAAGTATCTCAAATAGTAGCCTTTCTATAGCCAACAGCGAAAGAAGGGATTGTAGGAATGATTTCTTGTTGATAGGTAGCAACACAGTCACTACTAATTCACTGACTGGTCACCTGCTGCATTAGCGCAGCCTTGTTGATCCCCTCACTTTCCATCCTCTCACTTTCCCCACATCCCGCCTTCAACTTGAACGAAAGAAGACAAGATGACAGACCCCATTAGCATCGCTGGCTTGGCGCTGGCCGTAGGGGGTACTATTACTGCCTGCCTGAAGTGAGTTTGATCTTTCAATGGTACCTATTACTTCGCATATCCGTTCATCAATCCGCAGCGATCTCACTATAGACTACTCCTGCAAGTCCAGTAGCTGATTGGAATAGATACGGTCGTCAGTTGGTTAAGCTTTGTCGTGATAGTCGACATCTAGAGGCTGGAATACTCGACATAATCCTCACGATCGAAGGTATCTGGCTGAAAACAGAAACCCAACTCCAGTCCCTCCGATCCATCTGGTCCTCCCTCCGCTCAGAGCTCCAGGTGCATTATACAGAAGCATTGGAGAATTTAGAGATTAAACTCCTAGCGGCTATAAAAAGCGTCGATGCCTTCTGCGATGTAACAGACGTATCAGCCAGTCCCCACAAGAAGCTCCGGGCTCCATTCCTTCATAAACACCTCAAACAAGCTATGGCGGACCTCGAAGGCTGGCAGCGTCGATTTGACCCCTCCTGGTACCTGATTACACGGATAACGGAACCGAAGGTCGATGCACGGCTCAAAATCAGCGATGAAGCTCAAGAAGAGACGGACCCATCCATGGCCCGACTGACTCGCATGCGCGAGGCCATCAAGCAGATCTCCTCTCCTGACAACACCGACAAGACGGGCTCCGTATTCAAAGACGCCTCCGTAGTACAAACCTCCAAAACTCCAATTCCAGGAACAACCACGTTTCTCGCCTCATACCGTGGCGTGGACCAGCCCATCCTCCTCGATGGGACAAGGTACCCTGCGACTCCTACCGCACGCACAGCGAAAGCCTACGCCCGCGACCTCGCCCGTCTTCTCGCAAACGTTGACCCCAAAACATTCAGTTTGCTCAAGTGCGACGGCGTCATCGAGTTCCCCGAGAGTCCCAATAGCAGCCAATTCGAATTTATTTTCCCGATCCCACAGGGCCTTTCAAACCCGCGCACCCTCCGCTGTCTTCTTCTCGAACAACCAACCTGCTCGCTGTCCCAGCGAGTGCGACTCGCAAAGCAGCTCGCGCGGTCTGTGATGTTCGTCCATGCAATGGGATTCGTGCACAAAGGCATCCGTCCCGAAACAGTCCTAATCTTCACCGAAGACAACGCGTCACAACAGGCGGTACCAGAACCTGCAACAGCAAACGCAAACGCAAACCTCGGACCTTCCTACCTCGTCGGCTTTGAGCGCACCCGCCGTGCAGATGGCCCCACCGACTTGCATGGCGACCACGAATGGGCCCGCAACCTGTACCGCCATCCTCAGCGACAGGGCCTCTGGCCTGAGGACCTGTACAGCATGCAACACGACATCTACAGTCTGGGCGTGTGTCTTCTCGAAATAGCACTATGGCAGTCATTCGTTCGCTCGAAATTCCCATCTTCTCCAGAGTCTGCAGACCTGACAGTGCCGTGGGAGGAGCTAGATATCGTCCACGCGATTGAGGATAAAGATCCCAAGCGGGGCGGGTTCGCGATCAAGGCGTCTTTGACCGAGCTTGCGGAACGGAGGTTGCCCGCCCTTGTGGGTGACGTGTACACTGAAGTAGTGGTTACTTGCCTAGGGTGTCTAGATAGTGGGGAGGAGAATGTGTTTGGCACAGAGAGGGATTTAAGAGTCAAACTTAGGGATGAGGATGGAGTGGTTGTCGGGGTCAGGTTTGCTGAGAATGTATCTTCTGTTCCCTTTCCTGTCTTTACTGATTTTCTATCCACGCTAATTTGTCTGCTTTTGTATAGGTATTGCTACGCATTGAGGAGATCTGTGTGTGATCTTTCCGCTCCATTAGGGTCTTTATAACCCTGATTGTTGAAGGCCTTATTCCACTGTTCCTCGTCCAAGCATGGTTTTTCATACGACAATTGCATTACAAAAAGAATAGAGCAGGGACATCACATTCATAACTAGCAGGATTAGACTGGATTATACACAGGATATCAGCACCATATATACACTGCACCTCACAAGCCTCACACATACGCCATCCACCCATATCATCCATCATTACATGATTATATACATACAAGTCACAAAAAACCAACTCAGCTCGACTTCTTCCGACTCCTAATCTTCCGCGCCGGCGGACTCACACCCACCTCCTGCATCTCCTGCAGCCGCGCGACCGGACCCACCGACGACCGCGTCTGTCTGCGCGTAGTGCGAGGCGGCAAGTCCTTCTGCACCCACCCGGAATCCCGCGGCAGACGATGCGATTTCGCAAAGTCCACGTCGCTTCCTCCGGGCGACACGAGCGGGCTGGACTGGGTTAGGTCGACGAAGACGCCTGATTCTTGGGTGGGAGGTGGCTGGGCATCAACCATGCTATCCGGAACAGATGTGATAAGGTCTTCTTGGAATTGAGCTGTTTTCCTGCGCTTGGAGGATCTGCGGGGGGCTTTTCGCGCGGGCGGAGTCGAGGCTGATGTTTCTGCTGCTTGGGAGCGTTTTAGGCTCCTGCGTGTGCGTCTTTGGGAACTAGTACTATCCGGTTCGGTGTCTTCGTGTTGCTTGTCGATTTCGTAGAATGGGTTGGGGACGATGGAGGTAGTTGAGGACGGAGAAGCTGGTCTTTCTAGGGTGGGAGAGCGGGGGTTCTCTTCATTTGGCTTCGCAGCGTCGCTGGTCGCTGGCTCCTTGTCGTGGAGACTGCTGATCAGGCGGCTGAACGATACCACGCTTCCGGGGCTGCTCATCATCTGCAGGTCGTCTTCGGAAGGCATCGTTGGCGGGTCGACCTCTGATCGGTTGGGGGGAACGGTAGAGTGCGAGTCGTTCTTTTGGTTTTGGCCCTGTCCGTCTGAAGTCTCGCCCGATTGGACCACGGCTGGCTCAGCTTGCGAGTCAAGGGCCTGGGGCTCCGTGTTGGTATCAGACTTGGATGACTCCGGTGGCGGTGACTCGAAGCCCATAAATTCGGGCGATTTGACCGGACTGGTCGGGGCCGACCTCTCGCCCCCAACCTCTAGCTGTTCCTCATCTCCATGATCTAGCATCATACTAGACTCTAACACCTGCGAATCATCCACCAAGACATCCATCGCGCTGACGAATTCCGACCCCGTCGGGCTCGAGTCGCGGAGTGAAGGCGCCACACGTGCGGGGGTGGTTCTGGCTGGTGTGAGCGCACGAACGCGAGTCGACAGTGAAAGAAAATCATTGTACTGACATGCTGGCGTCCTCAGCCTCCCCGGGATCTGCACGTTCAGCAGCCCGGAGAAGCTTGGGGTCAATCAGATCCCCGAACGATTTCTCGCGGAATCCGTCGTCTTCAGCGTCTTCGTCATACCCGGGCATCTCGAAGCCGCTGTATTCGGGCTCGTCGTCTTCGTCGTCCTCGGTTTCGCGGGCTGCCTTGCGATCGCGCGCGGCGAGGCGGAGGGTGAATGCGTTGTCTAGGACGTCTTGGACCTCTGCGACGCGGTACTCGGACACGATGGGCTGCCAGTTGGTCGCTTTCGACATGTCGAGTTCTTTGTATGCGATCACTGCCCCTTTGTTCACGTCCTTCTCGACAAGAGTTGGAAGAGAGCTTGGGTTCTCAGGCATCGAAGGCAAATCCTCTTCCGCCTCGGCAGGCTGTTCAGTCCCCCCCATAACAGCATCATCGTTCTCCAGGCCAGCGTCGTCGTAATCAAGTCCCGTATTTCCCTCCTCGTAGCCTTCACCGTTGGCGTAGTCCTCGTTCCAGTCTTCATTCCCGTACTCATATCCCTCATTCCCATAGTCCCCCTCCCAGTACCCATCTCCATTGTCATAACCACCATTCCCATAATCCTCCTGGACCTCATACTCCTGCGTCTTCTGCTTTCTCCTCCTCTTCTTACTCGGCCCCTTCAACTGCTTAATCCGATAAGCAGCCTCGCGGTCCCAGCGCTGCTCGAACGGGTAAGGCGGCGCCGTCAGCTCAACATCATCAAACACGCACTCCGTCGCTCGAACCACCAACTTGTCCTCCCAGCTGCCTTCATCGTCACTGACGACGGGGGTCGCCTCAGGCTTTTCAACGGCCAGCTGGCGAGGCAAGAAGTGGTTGACTTTTCCAGCGAGCTTCTTGCGCGTCTTTTCCTCGTCTTCCTTCGACTGCGGCGTTCGCACGCCCAGCGACCCGAAGACCATTCGTCGGGAACTGGCGACGTCTAGTGTGCGTCGCTTGGAGTGCGCTTTCTCAGGCCCCTCGTCCTCATCCTCCTCCTCCTCCTCCGATGGGGTAGACTCCGCAGCGGACTGTTCCGCACGCTGTGTGCTTTCCTTCCTCGTGGATTTGCGGGGCGCCTCGTTCTCTTTCCCGATGGTGCTGGTTGTAGTGGCAGTCTCGGAGATATCGACCCCGCCGGAGGCGAGATCCCGAAGGAGCTTATGCCGCCGGGCTTCAAACTCGGCCTGCTCCTGCTGTTTCTTGGTCATGGTGGTTTCGTCCGTGTAGTACTGGTGGCCGTGGAGTTCTTCGAATTCGCGGAGAGCGGTGAAGTCGGCTTCTGCGGATAGGGCGCCTAGTTCTTTGAGTTTGGAGAGGCGGCGGCGTAGCTTCGTGCGCAGGTTGCTCTTTTTTGTTCGCGCGGATCCGCGACCTGGTGGGTTGGTGGTGGTTTTGCGGAGGGTGATTTTTGTTTCGGGTTCGATGGAAGAGTCTGAGTCTGAGTCTGAGTCGGAGGAGTCGGATTCCGATGATGATGATGTGTCGGTGACGGAGGTGGACGCGTTGGAGTTGGATTGGGCACTGTCTGAGGAGTCGGAGTCGGAGTCGGAGCTCGAAGCGCTGGAGTCGCTCGCGGATGAATCGCTGGAGCTGTTTGCTGATTCCTCGTCGGATGTCGATCCGGCTTTGCTCACGAGCCGTTTCTCGGGCTGTGGGGCCGGTGACTTTTCTTTTTGGACCTGGCCCTGGCCCTGGAACCGGACTGCTTTGGAATCCCGACGAGCGGAGCTATCGTCGACGTGTTTTGAAAGAGAGCTCTTCCGAGCCTTGGGCTCGGTCTCGCCCGCTCTCGCGCGCAGCTGGTACGGGCCGGTTTGTAATGCTTGGTTGAAGTCGACAATGCCATTAGCCGCCATTTGCGACAGCTCCATCTCCTCCTTGAGACCTTCCAGTTCGTCTACCATGTCTGTGTCTTCCAACTCGGAGATATCCTCAGACGGGTGTTCACTGCCGCTTTCTTGGACATCTCCGTAGTCTTCCAAGTCATCTGCCGGGACGCCACCCGCGCCTTCGTCGAGCTTATGGTGGATGACAGTCGCGTCCCCCGCATCTGGGTCGTCTTCCCTAGTGCGATCCCCGTTATCATGATAATCCTCAAACTCGTCCTCGTAATGGTCATTTCTCTTCTGGTGGACGGCATGACTCGGCCGTATGACAGAAAGTTCCTGTGACCGCGAAGGCGCACCAGGGTGCCACTCCGCGTCTTCATCACCGTAGGCAAGCCGATTCTCCCACGCCGCATGGGTCGTCCGTCTCCTCTTCCGCGGGGGGATAGTAATCGCCGGACGCGAGGCAGTCGAGCGTTTCAAGAACGGTTTTCCGAAAGGCACCCCATCGATAAGGTGTTTGCCGTCGTGAGAGATCTGATGACGACCTGATAGCCGGCGGGCGCGCAAATCCGCAACCTCTAGTGCTCGGATCCTAGATAGACGGGGAGATTAGAAACAGCCCAACAAAAACGAGTACCAGGGTACAACTCACACAACCTCATCGCCGTCTCGGAGAAGACCCTCGACCTCCATGAAATGCAGACACTCGGACCCGCCCGTCTCAACCACATAGTCCTCTAGACCCCACTGCCCGCTGTATTCATCGTCGAACAAAGCCGGCTCGGTCTCAAGCGGAATCACCTCGTTGACATCCTCCAACAACTGCGCGACTGTATAACCCCCCGACGAGTATAGCGCATTGGGCGCCCGCGACGAGGTGACCGCCGACGAAGCAGCCGGAACGCCAGATGAGGACCGGCCTGCGTAAAGCGACGGCGGCGCAGTCGTCCAGAGAATTCGCGTCACGGGGAGCCCGTGACGCTGGATGACGAGGTGTAGACGCATCGCGGGAAAACCAAGAGCCTGCTCTTTTTATCTGTCGTGTTACTGGTCTCTAACCATGAGCAAAAAATTGCGGTGGGGACTGGAATGGAGTGGGCAGTTGAGATTTGTGATGCGACTGCGAGCAGCTCAAGTGCTTGCGCTCTGGACGTCGCGGATGAATAGGAAGAGCGGTGAAAAAGAGCTAGCTGCACGAGGGGGGTAACATGAACTTTAGTAAAAACCGGGTATTATGAAGGAGCAACGACAATCATGTTTTGAGCTAGCTTTAACTCAAAAGACGTGTCGGCGAGCCAAGAAGTGAGACGGAGACCAAAGCTCGCGACGAGAGAAGTTCGCAGCCCGAGATCTTCGCCGCTAAGCCGCTTCGGGTGTGGCGCCTGAGGCACGCATCACGGTTCGATCAAAACAAACAACGATCCTGTGCTTAATTGTGGGTAATTGACTATTTTCCTTGATGTGATGGCTACATTGACCTCGACACTACAGTAAAACATAAGGTTGCGGTTGGCGTGGAAAGCCGAATTGATATTCCATCTATCACGACTAAGGATAAGGTCAATATGCAAGTAGAGCCGGAATAACGAGAGCCTGAATGAGTACAATCCAATGATTGCCAATGTCGTTGACCAAAAAGTGGAATATTATTAATAATGTGAGAAAACGAGAATAAGAATAAGAGTAAAAATAAGAGTAAAAATAAAATAAGAACCATAACGCCAGGCGATGCATGCGCGCTTTCGAGTCACCTTGTGACATGATCATGATTGGTGGAATGGTGGCAGGTGGATATGGAGGGATTGTGCAGCGTCAATGCAGGCCGTGTCTGGCTGCCACGAGCGACGCACTCGAGTACCGTCCTCGCATGAAACAGTCTCGCAAGGACAGAAAGTCAGATGTGATCCATCAGAATAGCTGCTCGTGTTTATACAGGGTTATACCTAGTTAGGACTTAGGAGGCATGCCGTCCGCTGGGACTCCGGGGAACGGGTTTGCGACTGGGAACTCCCAGGTTCATGGCCCGAAAATCCCCTCTAGATGGTCTTTGCCCCGAGGACGGAGGCCGCTGGGTGCCATCCTCCGCGATAGTCTGATACTGTGGGGGACTGTCCTCTGGTGGGGCGACCTTATGGATTTTGAGAATACTCTGCTGGCGCGCGACCGGAGACGTCGGGGGCGAGTTGGACTGGGACTCTGGTGGTGTCGACGGAAGCATGTCAAAGCTCTCCGCGGATGAATTCGCTCCAGGGTTGCCGTAGGGCGACCGGGCCTCAGGTCCCTTTCCCGCGTGACCTGACGGTCTTCGATCAGCTCCAGGTTCAACGGGTCTGCTGGAAGTGTCTGGTGGGTTATACTCGCGACGTGGGCCATCCACAGGGCTCAGAGTTTCAGCCATCGCGTCCTCGTAGCTTGGGGGTGCTTCATCGTTGGCATCTTCCGAATTGACGGGAACCGGTTGTGCGCTGGACGGCCGGGGTGGCATAGGGGGGCGTCCACTGGGGCCGTCATGATCACGCCGAGCAGGTGTCGGAGGTGGCACCGTCGGTTTCACGCGTCCAGTGACGGCCATGGAATCCAGGAGGGCTTTAGGAGGAGCAATTCCAGAATACACCTTGACCGGCATTCGCAATGGTAGTACAATAAGTTGCGGCTTTTGAAGTCAGTCAGATGGCATGCTCGGAGAACGGGAGAATCTGGGGTGGTAACGTTGACATACCCTCATGCTACCAATACTGCCGTAGGTCAACCCCACTCGCACCTCAAGCTCGTAGCTCCGCGAGATGTTGCATGTCTCGAACGTGGGAGCCACTGAGCTTGGTAATGGAATACGGTTCCACAGGCTAGCGTCTAGCGCCCATTCAGTGCCGACGGGGTCACCACCTCTTCCCAGAGGAATTCCCATATTACTGCGACTGAAGATGACCCAGCTCCCGGGCTCTGTTCGCCGTAAGTCGTGCGCGATAATGTGTGTATACGAGATCAAGTCAATTTGTAGCATCTGCAGGAATATCGTCTCGTAAGTCTCGGATGCTTTGGAGACCAAGATCCGTAGTGGAATGGGCTCGTTGCATGTCAAGATTGGCGGATTCGGCAGTCGTAAGTCCACAGACACGCGTGGCAGCTGTGCCTCAGAGTCCCGGAGGGACGAGCTGGAGATTTTCTGGAACAACCCTTTCGCTTTGGACGTGGTTGATGGTTTGGCAAACTGGCTCTGACGCCTCGCGTACGTCTCCTCGTTCGCATCGCCTGTCTTCGGTGGTTCGATCGGAAGAAAATTGAAATTCGTGATCTAAACTGGTCAGTGGAGCTCCAGAAACCGAGTCCCGTTCGTTAGCATAAGACGACATACCTCGCGGATATTTTCGCGATAGAACTCAGGTCGGATCACCGTCACTTTCACATAGTATTTGATGTCGGCCTCCCCGGGGAATCCGCTCAAAGAAGGAGGCAGGGTCTTCTTGACGTGTCGATTCGTGTCCCGCGCCACCTCGACCTTGAGACCCGTGATATTCAAGTTCGTGAGCATGCTATTGTGCATGCTACAGGCATTGTTAAACGGAAACTGCGCGAAAACACATCAGCGCAAACACTAGAAGAATATGATTCGGGGGAGCGCTACCTTGAAGTGGAAGGGATACTCGTACGTCCCCGCGGCAAAGGTGTACGTCGTCCCCGGAGACTTCTGATTGAAGACACCGGGTGTAGGGAAGACGCTTTCTACTTTGTACAACAGCTACTCCACGTCAGTCGCGATCTTCACGATAACAGAGCCTCCGCAGGATATCCGATTCGCACCTTGTGGACCTCCAATTCCGTCCGTTTCTTATCGGATTGTTCATGGTGGGGATGTCGCGGCCCCGACAGGCGCGTGCGACTCTCGCCCTCGAGCTTCACCTGAATACCCTCGATAGGAGTCTCCGACGGCAAATTCAGCACAACCTTGCCGGAAAGGAAGTCGAGATTGGTGAAGTGGGCGTGAGGCCGATCCAGGTGGATTGTGACGGACATGACGAGCACCCGCACCGGGCGGACCTGTCGATCGGCGGCGCTGTTGCTGGTTCAATCGGGGAGGGAGGACTGTTCAAAAGCGACTGTCAATACTCCAAAAGAATAGATCTCGAATGTCAAAATTAAGGCCCTTAAAAGATGAGGAGTGGGGAATGGAGAGGGTTAAAAGTATTTCCTCCACAAGAGGATGGACGGGAATAAGCCGAGAGAAATACGAGGGGGAGAAGAATGACGTTGAGAACCACAGGGGACAGAAGGGCCAACCGTGGGGCCCAACCCACGCCTAGAACGGCCCGGCGTTGTCGGAGCTGACAACCTTCAGTCATAAACATATTTTTGTATAATTAGACAATTAGATCAATAGATAAAATTCAATAATACCACAATGAGAAAATCAGGCTGTCGATCATAGAAAAAAAAGAGCACACTAGACAAGTACAATACACAAATGTCATACGACCAAATCGTACATGATAAGGCACGAACCGTCAACGATGACCGTCAAGCCAATGACTTCCCAGAAGAAAGGGATGATCAGCAGTGGCAGGGCTCGGTCGGTGGATACTGGAAAGAATTCCATTTCCCGTCTATTCCATTCTCTTCTGGGTCCGGGGTTTCTGGCTCAGCCACTCTCGGCTTGTTCTGACTAGGACCCATAGAAGTTCGACGGGGATCCGGTTTGCACCGCCACCCTCTATCACCAGCCCGGTAACGCGTGGAATCAGGTATCCCCCAAACGGCGTCTTGGATCGATCCAGACCAAAGGAGCAAATAGCCCGAAAGAGGTGGATCAACACGGATGGGGCATCGCATCCACTGCCCATTACCGTCTCTTCGCAACGAGTTGGGCGCGGCCAAGCTTCCAATGCAAACCTCGCATATACGGAGTAGGCATCAGAGTTTCTCCCCAATGGTTCTCCCTTCACAGCCCTTCCTTGGCAAGCATGTCTGAGACACAAGTTGTCAGCCACAGCGTCATTTGCACGATACATGTTACCCCTTTCAACATACCAGCGATGTCAAGATAGAACGCAATCGCGTTAAATCTACAGGTACCGAAATCTCACGTTAGCGTAGGCCATCAGGATACCATCAAAGAAATTACCTTCGTCGGTTGCCTGTGATCTCCCCAACCAGCCACTTCAACCGGTTGGTCCAGTTGATCAGGTCCAGGTGGCTGACGTCGACCAACGTGCCCTTGTAGCCGTGCGGTCCTCCCCACCGGCTACTAGCCACGCTGACAAGCCCGTCATTGTAGCCCTCGATCTGCTGAAGGATGCGGTGGGACAGGCGGAAGACGGACCATAGTTTCGGCTGCATAGCCGCCCCGTAGGAAAAATACCTGCAATTGGTTTAGCAGCCAGCCCTACAGCCGTGTGGTGGATTTTCGAAAAATACGTACCGCACATCCTCAATGTCAGGGGTAGCGGGGTTGAACGTATTCTCCATGTACTCGCGCGTGAGCTGGGAAAATGCCCCAGTCTCGACTTTCAGTTGCTCCAGGGCATAGTACATCTGGGCTAAGCGATCGCCTGCCGAGAGTCAGGATTGATGTCAAGTTGAGCGTAGGCAGACCAACCTCCAATTTGGCTGAATGCATAATCCGCAATCGAGGACCCTAGGAAGATTTAGCCAATGCTTTCGCCCAAATAGAAAAAACAAACCTCTGTGGGGAGTCGCTATCGTCGTCAAGGATAACACCTTGAAATCTGTAGGCTTCAACCGACTGATCATGTACCGGGAATCCAGTCCACTTGATAACTATCAACATGAGGCACATCAGAAGCTTTGTGACATAGGCACTTTCTCACCCCTAACAACTCAATTAGTAAATCGACTGGCTGAAGTAAACATGATCATGCTATTTACCATGCTATGACTGTAAATTGCTCTTCGTCAGATAATGCAATAACAGTACAGAGATACCAGCACATACGCAATGATATTAACACTCTTCCCCCGCGCGCCAACAGCGATGTCTTTCGCCAGCTCCTCGGCGCGCATCTCAATGGATCCCGACGGCGGAACCGTCGCGGTGATGACCTCAACCCCTTTCATTGACAGGGCCTCCGTAATCCCACGCCAGTACTGGACACCAGGGAGATACCGTCCGGCCAGGCGCAACGTATCGAACCCGAAGAGGCCATGCGCCAGGACAACAGGATTCTTAGGGGCATCTACACAGCATGTCATCAAGCAATCCGCCCAATCAACAGCATTTGAGCAGCGCTGAGCAAAAACCAACCATAACTATCCCGCACCACGGCGTATTCATCACGGATAACTTTTCCCAGGTCTTCCAGGCGGGGATCCAGTTGCTCTTTCGAGCGCAAGATGCTGGAATGGAAGCTCCGGGTTGGGCAGATTAGACGATAATGCGAGGACCCGGCTCTGGCGTTGACAGATCTGGCACTTGTGCAGATCCTGGTAGCACCGAGCTTCATCATCGTCCACTGCTTATTGGTATTGTGCGAAGTACATGATTGCAACTAGTCGCGTTCCGTCGGCGATTTATTTGCGGCTGCGTCCGATGACGCAAGGGCCGCCGTATTATGCCTGA
This sequence comes from Aspergillus candidus, assembly GCF_002847045.1. Classification (NCBI taxonomy): domain Eukaryota; kingdom Fungi; phylum Ascomycota; class Eurotiomycetes; order Eurotiales; family Aspergillaceae; genus Aspergillus; species Aspergillus candidus. Next base: position 267,106 of record NW_020194030.1, on the reverse strand, counting down.
GGCAGAAAGTGCATTCAGGAGCTTATGGTGGTGATTACCACACTCGACAACCGATCCGTAGCCATTCAGTATTACTACTTTTCTACAGACTGAAAGGTACTTTCCAGTTTTCTATTCACATCATACATTTCAACAACCTTCTAGGGAAACCCCCGTGTAGTTAGGGTATATCAATTAACCCAGTCAAGTCGACGACCATATCAAACAGCAAAACAGTATATTCACAATCGTTAAGCAGGAAGCAGGAAGCTGAAAAAGAAGCAAGATTCACCCACGCCGCAAAACAAATGGCTCGCCTTTCTATTTGACGACAATCTTCTCCGACGGCTCGGGCTTCACGTCCGACAGCGCATGGATGAGATCCTCCACCACCTTGTTCCCCTTGTTCTTGCCGGCGTCCTGGATCTCCTGAAGCTTCACCTCGGCCTCCTTGTTTGCGTCCTCTTCGGCCTTCTTGTATCCGCTCGAGTGCTGTAGATGGTTTAGCGTCTCTTCCGTAGTGTATAACATCGACTCTCCTGCTGTTGAGCAGGGCGACGTTCTCCAGCTCAGGGAGTCAAACCTCAGCCTCGAACTTCTTGAACTCATCCTCCTTCTGGCTCTTGTACTCTTCGATCTCCTTCTGTGCCTCCGCCTTGGCGTCCCTTATCCGCTTCGTGCGGTCTGGAGCATATCAGGATGGGCTCAGTAGATAACAGGCTAGGTAAACGTACACTCTCTGGCTAAAGCACGAGAATAGTCAGCACCACAGCGCATAAACAGGTATTCAAACAGCACGACCCCTCCCCGCATCACGAACATACCTTGCTGGACAATCTTCTGGGCCTCTCTCTCAGCCTGCACCACACAGTCAACACACACTCCTCGCCCAGTCAGTATCCCAAGCAAGACCTACATCGAGGAGGGTCTGGATCCCTGCGGAATTTTGAGCGGACTAGATAACACCAACACATTAGCACATCCTCATCCTCTCATCCACCCGCACCCCCACCCAAACACGCAAACAAACTTACCATATTCACCAACAATATTTCTCCCAGTCAACAGCGTAGAGTACAAATCGAATGCGCGAGCAGCAAATGAAAATAAAGCAAAGTAGATCACGAAGTCGTAGAACTGGAGCTGACGATATGACTTCCCCGACGCCACGATGGCCCGCTCCCTCCCCTGGGCGGTCTGTATTCTGCCGGCTGCCACCGCCGCTCGCGATAAACGGTCTATGCCGGTTGGATTTGTTCCGGTCATCAATTTGCGCGCAATATATCTATTTCCTGTACGGATTTTTGTTTTGTCTATATCAGGCGCTGTACTTGGATTTCTGCGTTGTCGCTATGTCTCGAGCCTCCAAGTTAACATTGGCCTGCACCGGCCTCGGCACAGCCGGGATCGTCTACTTTGTGCACTGGTCTCAGGTGCAAGAGAAGGCTGTACGTACTCCTCATACCTCCTCATACCACCACCACTGCTACTGCTACTATCACATTTGCCTTTCATCCAAGCCATGTCCAAGCTAATCCATGTCTAATAGGCCATGCACCGCGGCGTCGAGCGCGACGTCGAAAAGCAGCGCGTCCGCCTCGAACGACAAGCCGACTTCGACATGCAAAAGGCCCTCGAGGAGGAGTATCGGAAAATGCAGAGTGTGTCGCCTAGCGGGGCGGGGCCAGGGACGGGGACAGGAACAGCAGGGGCGTCAAACACGGGACAGGCGACGTGACCTGGTTGTACACTGGCTGGACAGGACGGCCGGTGGTGGTGTGGTTATAGACGCTCGGTGTGGTGCTGCATATGCTGCATATCCTGTGCTGGGCTGGGCTTAGACTTGTATATTATACCCGGATGTACATTATGTGATAAATCTACTCTTACGATATCTGAATGTGGTTGATGACAGTGTTTGAGGTGAGAGGGGGAGAAGGGTAATCCACATTGTCAAACGAGCATCAAAAACATGGTCTGATGCCATGCACTATTAATGGTGTTTTTGGTGATAGGTTAAGGCAGAGCTTAAGCTGTGGGAAAGCCCTTGCAACTGATATTGATAGAAGAAACCCCGAGAATAGAGTAGTATTGAACCACGAGCATGAATACACAGTACGTCGCAATATTTATAGATCACCGCTTCCTCCGCCAAATCAAACACTTACTATAAAGGTACAGAACAAGATAATCCCCAAGCCATACAATAACCACAATCAATACTACCTATTATTAGTTAGGATCTGCAGTATTTGAACGCTCGGTTGTCCATGAAAGCTGGATCACTAGCCAGGCCGCAACCTCGGCAATTCAGCGAGACTAATCGTCTCCGCATTTCACCCGCCAAATCTATACTCTACTTATACATCCCATATCCACCGATCCATCTCGCTACATATGAGTTAAACTAATACAACCACAAAACACACACCACTATCAACCGTCAAAACCAAAGAAAACAACAATGACCTCCTCATCCGACACATTCCAAGGCTGGGTCGCCCACGACGCCACAAGCCCACTCACATACACAACCTTCCAACCCAAGCCCTTCACGCCCACCGACATCGAAATTCGCGTCTCACACTGCGGCATCTGCGGCACAGACATCCACACCCTGCGCTCAGGCTGGGCGCCAACCAACTACCCCTGCGTCGTGGGGCACGAGATCGTCGGGACGGTCGTGCGCGTGGGGTCAGCCGTGCCAACACTAGAATCGTCTCCAGCATCGCGCGAGATCAAGCTCGGCGACCGGGTAGGCGTCGGCGCACAGAGCGGCGCGTGTCTGCGCAAAGCAGACTGCGAGGCGTGCGCGGACGGCGAAGAGAGCTACTGCCCGCGCATCGTGGGCACGTACAACGGGCGGTACGCGGACAAGAGCAAGTCGTGGGGTGGGTTCGCGACGCTGTGGCGCGGGCCGGCGCACTTCGCGTTCAAGATCCCTGATGCGTTGCCGAGCGCTGAGGCGGCGCCGCTGCTGTGCGGTGGGGTGACTGTTTATGCGCCGCTGCGGAAGTATGGGGCTGGGCCTGGGAAGTCGGTGGGGATTGTAGGGATTGGTGGCCTGGGGCATTTGGGGGTGCTGTTTGCGAAGGCGATGGGGTGTGAGCGGGTGGTTGCGATTTCGAGGTCGTCGGGGAAGAAGCGCGATGCGGTTGAGGGGTTGGGGGCTGATGCGTTTATTGCTACGGGGGAGGATGAGAATTGGGCGAGGACGCATGCCAAGTCGTTGGATATGATTATCTGTACTGTGTCTGGGCCGGACATGCCGCTCACGGGTTATCTGAGACTGCTCAAGAGGGATGGGGCGTTTGTGCAGGTGGGCGCGCCTGAGGAGCCGCTACCACAGTTGATGGCGTTTTCACTGATCCAGAGGGGCGTCAAGGTGACGGGGTCGAACATTGGGTCGACGGAGGATATTCGGCAGATGCTGAAACTGGCGGCGGAGAAGAGGGTGTTGCCGTGGATTCAAGAGCGGCCTATGGAGGATGTCAATGCAGCATTGGTTGATATGCACGAGGGCAAGGCGAGGTATCGTTATGTGCTGGTGAATGACGTGGGGACGCAGGCTCGTCTATAGTTGAGGCAATTACGTATATAGCAGTTGACATTTTTCCACATAATGCCGAGTGATGGAGTATGGATATATGAATGATATCGATCTAACCCAGCCAGGTAAGAAATACGAATCAAAATGATCGTCATGTAGTCAGGGCTTAAATACGCGTATTCACGTCCGGCTCTCGGGAAATGTCCGGCTAGATCGAGGTTAAACATCGTCTTTACCCGATTCGGAAATGGGTACGAGATACGAGATATACGACGGCGCGGATCCATCGCATGCAATTGATCCCGACCCCACGACGAAGTTTCAGAGCTGCCTGGATGGATGGACTGCTAGTGTAGAAGTATTTAAGAGTGTCTTGCTCGCTCATGTTCGATCTTCACCGAGTGTCGAGTCGAAAGTGCAAGGTTGTTGCTGATACCCTCGCCTGTCTTATACTATATTACTAGACATCAATTCACCATGTCAGGCGCAGACTATGGAGACTGGAAGGCGTACGAGTACTACCCTTCCAAGGCAGCGGCCGTGGTTTTCATCATTCTCTTCGTGGCTGTATCCCTGCTTCATTCATACCAATTGGCCAGGACGAAGACGTGGTTCTTCATCCCAATGGCTATTGGTGCCTGGTGTGAGTGGCCCTCCTGTTGGAACTACGTTCCAAGCTGACCATGCAGTCGAATTTGTCGGATACATAGGACGCGCGATGTCTTCGTCGCAATCCCCCAATTGGACAATTGGTCCGTATGTCATGCAAAGCACGCTATTGCTAGTCGCCCCGGCCCTCTTCGCCGCGAGCATATACATGGAACTAGGCCGAATCATCACCCTAGTTCGGGGCGAGAAGCTAGCAATCATCCGTGTTAGCTGGATGACCAAGATCTTTGTCGCTGGTGATGTGCTCAGTTTTTTGATGCAAGCATCAGGTCAGACCACATAACTTGCTCTGCGGCTAGGATATCGCTAACGAGACGCTATTGACAGGAGCCGGGATCATGGTAACCGATAACCGGTCCACGGGCGAAAGTGTCATTATCGGCGGCCTGTTCGTCCAGATCGCCTTCTTCGGGTTCTTCCTGATCAGCGCGGCCCTGTTCCAAATGCGCATTGGGAGCCATCCCACCGCGGAGTCCGTCGCTGACTATATTCCGTGGCGGAAACACCTCTTCGCGTTGCATGCGTCTAGTATCCTGATTCTGATCCGGTCCATTTTCCGCGTCGTCGAGTATCTGCAGGGATCAGAGGGGTATCTACTTTCGACCGAGGTGTTTATCTATGTGTTTGATGGGCTGCTGATGTTCTTTGTGTTGGTGATATTTGTCGTTATTCACCCGAGTGAGATCAATTGTCTCCTAGGAAGAAGTCGCTTGATGACAGCCAAAGGGGGCCTGAAGGTTTGCGAGATTTCGGTGAATGTTTAGTAGAGCAAGGTGGTTTCTGGTGGTGGTACAGCGAGTGTACCGTGAGCGAGGAAGCCAATTCATCCAAGAAGACTGCTTGTTGAAACCTATAGATAGAATTTTTTTTGTGCAAGTCGCTGGACCAAGTGAGCCGTGCAAATTGTGATTTATTCTGCCGACAACTCGAAATTTTGTCCAAAAATCTCCACCATAGGTTCCCGGATGTGTACCCTCCAGGAGTCATCTAATATCTTCCATATAGCTGTAGGAACGCGCTCATCCCATTGATCAAAGCACCAGTCATACTTCAAGCGATGGAGCACCGCACAGTAGTGAACAAGGATTACCAGAGGGAATGGACGATGCTCGCGGGCCAGGTCGACAAACTCCGGTTTCAGTTTGATAGCCCACCTGGCAGCAACAGGCACCGAGGTCAAGCCGCTGGACACGGCAGTCATCATATCCGCCAGGTTTTCAATGACATTCTCGTAGATCAAGACGTCATGCGTCGGGTCCTGGGCGCTACAGGCACTATTCAATTCGCACAGCCGTTGGATCACGGCACGGGCATCATCCGGCGGGGAGGGATCATACGGATCGAACTGCAAAAGCTCCTCCCAGTCAGAACTCCGGATCCAGGAAGTCGCCTGGTTCAAGAGTTGTTGCACGCCGCGTGCCAGCAGCAGAACCTGGAGCAGACCATCGACACAGGACCATGGGTCTGCTGGGTCGGGGACCTGAGGGAACCCAAACGTGTAGACAACGACAATACCCGCGAAGGAGAACATCGCTTTTGCGTTGTCCTCGGTGAGGTTGTTCAGTAATTGGCGGAAAAAAGTCAGTGCCTGATGCTGGTGCGCGACAGCGGTCCTGACATATGACTCGTGTCGTTGGTCGTCTCTCGTGCGCGCGATATGGAGCGCGGAGAGAGCCAGAATGCCGTGCATCAGAAATGTGTGAGACAGGGCTTCCTCCGGTACACGGAATCGCCAGATCGACTCTGTCCTGGTGTTTCGAGATAGGGTTTGATGCGTTGAGTTGCACCACTGCATCATCAACTCCAAGTCCGAAAGGTTCAAGCTGGCCGGGGATTCGGAGGCGCTGTCATCCCCACCGAGCCGTCCCAGTATGTCGAATGAGTTATCTGGAGATAAGTGAGTGTCTAACTGCGCGAACCCTTCAAGATCGGAACTGGCAGACTTTGGCTGCGGGCGGCGTTCTTCATTCGCCCATAGAAGGGAGCTTGCAGATTCATATTCACACTCTGTCTGACGTTTAGAGCAGTTCGAACATGTTGGACGCGTCTCATCGCACTATAGAAATTAGCCATGGGGGTCGATTATACATTATCAACTACAATACCTTCACTCTTCTCCGTTTGCACTCGGCGCACCCGTGGCGGGATTTGCGATGGGGTCGTCGAAAGGCCATCAGCTGCCACGAGAGGTCGAATTCATCATTTGGAGATAGTACAATATGGGGAAAGAATGAGGACGAGAGACAATCTATCTATAAGTTTTGTAGAAGGAAGATGAGCAGGCAGATGCATACAACGTGACGCCAAGACGCCGTGTTCTAGTAGGAGAGTGAGCGCGGTGAGCTTGTGGGGTGAGTGAGCCGTGGAGTCTCTAGATCCGCCAAGACTGGTTCCCTCAACAACAAACCTTGCGAGGAATATCTAGATTTAGCCGGATTTTCTGAAGCGGTATTCTATGGCAAAGCAATCAATGAATGTTGGTGAGTGAGATACAGAGGCTCGGTAAATTTGACTGAAAGATTTTCGATCAAGTATCTGATCAATTGAGTTCTAGACAAAACAATATAACAATTTATATATTTACAGCGCGAGGGTATGTTTGGAAATATACTGCAACAGATTTATACTCAAACACCCACAAACCATTTATGGCCCAACGCTTGACGCGCCGTAGTTGACTTCTTGGGATTCTTCAAAGTTGACAGAACGTATGTACTTCAATAGAAATTCTTGACCGTCTGCCCTGCAGAAGGTATAAGCAACTATACGTGGGAGGGTTCAGTGTCTACCCACGAGGAACGATAGACTTGACGTGGTGGAGAGATTTACTCCTGTAAAACATGTTCAATAATGTAGATGCAACCAGACTGGCCCATATGCTGTGTAGAAAGCAGAGGATTACTTGATGATGTGCTGGCTGTGCAATAGAAAAGAGGCTTTGATCCTGAGATTGGTGTGTGCCGGAGAGGGCTTGAGTATGCCGAGCTTTTACAGAAGCGACCCGCTAGAAGAAGAGAAGATCGTAGTGCTAACATTGGAGGCAGAGTGAGGATTGCAGGAAGTTCTCCAATTCATTACTTGGGAAGACCTGCATGTTGTGAGAGAAGGCAATCGGCCAACATGTCAGCTGGCTTGCAGTGTCATTCCCACTCACATACACCACATATATACTTGTGTTGACTCTTTTTTTTTCTTTTTTTTTTTTCTGCAAGTGTTCGTACTATTCGCATTTTTCACAGCTTTGAGAATCATGTTCATCTACACTCAAGACGCACTCATTGAGCATACAACTTGGGTGATAACAGCAAATGAAATGCATTGCATCAGAACTGAACTATCTACACATGGTATCTTATAAAACAGCATAACAGAACAAAGAAAGACGAGGCGGTATTTATCCTCCACCACCGCCGCCGCCGCCGGAGCCGGCCGCAGCTTGGCGGCGTCTTGCGCTCTCGTATAACCCCAGCGCGGTAATCAGAGCCATGACCACGAATTCATTCCCATAGTCTGCAGTAACTCGAAACTTGCCCGACTTCTTCAAACTCATCACGGTACTCGAGAACAGCCCCACAAGACGTCCAGTCCGGTCGTCCTCGAGCTTGAAGTTGGTGCCGCAGAGCCCGGAAAAGGACTCGTCCACACCGACGGAGCGCGTCTGTTTCCAAACGAAAGCCTGCCTGCCACTCGGGAGGTTGATATGCCACCGGTACCTCTCGTGCATGACGCTTTGGGTGGCGACCTCCTCCCAGTCCATTTTGTTAGGATTCTGCGGGTCTCCCAGGCCGACGTGGAAGCGTCGCGAGAAATGTTTGAACTTGCAGACCGCCACGGTCGGCGCGTTGTTGTCGGCCCCCGCATGAAGGGTTAGGTCGGGCTTTTTTGGTGTCCACGAAGAATTATCCACATGGTATAATTGACGCTTGTCAACCGTTGTGACGTTGTAATGGTTTTGCCAGTAGGTGTTGTATACATGGTAGAGATGAGAATTGCCCTCTGGTAGGTTCTCCAGTGTACTGTCAATGGAGGGCGTTGGGTGGTGTTTCCTGTAAGCAGGCAAAGCCGGATCGTGCTTGGAGGAGTTCATGGTTGTCTGCTGGTAATCTTCAGGAATGAGGGTAGAAGATGACCGCCGTCAGCTACAGGGGGGAAGATGGATCATCTTATAATCATCAGTCTCGTATAGTGAACAAAGGGATTGAACTCTTTCAGATGATCCCAACGTGATGATACGACGGAGAGGGAGGCTGAGCCGATGGACCGGACGATCTCACCACAACCATTGCCCGATCGATGATATTATTAGACGATCATCTGCTGGGTGGAGAGGAAGAAATGTGGATGGATGACCTCTTGGTACTCGATGGTGGAAGGCTGAGCCTTGGGGGCGATCGAGTGTGGTCCAATCAGCGCCACGAGCGGCCCATGCTGCCCTGTTGGGTATCATCACATGACCGCTAGCTGTCACTGACTACAATTGGCAGTGATCCGTTTGTTCCATGACTTGATCCATGCATGACTCGTTCCATGAAACGTCCCAATCCCTGTCCACCAATACTACACTAGCTAATATCGATTTTGGAGTGTTAGCATGACCAACCCAGTCGCACAGAGCGACATCGAGGTCCATCAGATCACTAGCCTCTTGGATGTAAAAGTCCCTTGACGGTTGAGATTCAATTCTTGGGGGCTCGGATGCAGAGTTAATTGTAGCAATATCTACAGATGTTTTCGCTAGGTAGTCATCAATGATCGAAAAGTCACCGATCCGGACCATAATATTCCGAGGATGTATATCTAGGTTATGAATTTAGATCTGTATCAAAAACCACTTTCGATTGGGATTACCTACCCGTATGAATGATACCTGATTGATGAGCATAATCCAGACCAAGGAGTTGCTTAGTGAAACGTTGCATAATGGGCGCAGGTATTTGACACCTAGGAAACAACGCGCCGAAACTTGCAAGACTTTATTTACCCATCGGCTCGAGCACCAGATATGTATGGCAGCGGTTAGGACCAATGCGTTCGAACGAATCAACCAAGTTTAGAGCATCTCGATACCCTGGATGCTGGGAATTGGAATTGGTTAGACATTTGAGGATCTTGAGTTCAAAAATATCGTTTAGTCCACCATAACATTCTGCGCTGAGTACTTTTGAACCCCTGTAACAGAGCAGCCTTAAAGATATTTCTGTAGGCAGGTCGGTCCATCAACATGCAGGATTATGCTTCTCACCTTAGGTCCTTTACTAGTCACGCTGTAGAATACTGACCGAAGCCTAACATCCTTAAGACTTCATACCTTCCAATATATACGCCCCCTAGGTGGACAGGGTGAAATCCGCCGCGAGTATAAGCGCTGCGACCTTCTTCGGAACACTGGCTTGCCATTGACGACGGCAACGTTGATACGCGGAGGTACAACCTCCAGTCTCAACTCCCCTTTAAGCGGCTAGACGTAGGTAGACGCTACCAAGTACGTCAGCACCTAGCATCTACCTCGTACTTCGTACTCTGAGTGAAGTTGTACAGCTAAACCCGCATCAGCGTCACGCTCAGTATGGGAAAGCCACGTGATCTTCAAGATAAGGAGCCACGTGATTATAGCACTCTTATCATCACATGACCCCTGCCAAGCTTGTCGCGTTGATCGACCAGACGACAAAGTGCTTGAGAGCCACCCAGAGACATCATTCACTTCAACTGGTGACTGTTGCTGTCGGACACCCTCACTTCTCTGGACTGTCTGATTTGGAAGTGGGGCGGAGACCTTTACCTTTTATTAGACCCCTTGGCTCGTCATTAACAGCTAACAAGTCCAATCACTGGTCGCGGAGGATTCTGCGGTCTGTGATCTTTTTTCTTGTTTATTTCACTGATCAAGCCCCCCTACCCGACTTCCTGGATTTGATATCCACGATTGATCAACATCATGACCTTCAAGGTCCCTTTCGACTCAAGCCCCCCGTCGACCCCGGGAAAGTCTGGCAGCTTGTTCAGCAATCTGTCGAATACGCCTGCGGGTAATCCGCCGTCGGCCTCCAGCTCCTTCGATCCGCACGGGCGTTCCCAAATGGAGTCCCCACAGTCTCTTTTTTCGCGCTCGAATTTTGAGAACGATAGCATCTTTGGGTCGTCGATCGCGTCTCCCGGGTTCCTGCCTCCCCGGGCGAGAAAAGCGGCCCCAGCCCAGCCCTCCGCCCCGTCGCAGTCGCTGTTCAGCATGACACACGACAGCCAATTCGGCCAGCCGACCAAATACGGTGGTGCGTTCAATAGTTTTGGATCGTCGCAGATGGAAGAGGACGTGCAGCAGGATGCGAATGGCGATGCGGATATTCCAGAAGAGGATGAGGGACCACCCGACGACCTGATGGAGATTGGGCAGACCAATAAGGCACCTGGCCCACGCTTCAGTTTCCTGGACTCGCAATTCGGTAACCCGGCCCCCCCCCCATTCAGCAATCCCGCTGGCCCCCCATTCGGCAACCCGGCTGCTCCACCATTCAACTTCAACGCCCAAGCCCAGCGCAAGCCGATCTACACGAACCCAACCAACGCGAAGCGCCCCAAGCTCGACGAGAAGTGGGCGCAACAGTCGCCTCTGCGCAAGGTGAAGCTGCCGCCCAAAAAGGATTCCGCTATGCCGTCGATTGTGCGCAACTTCGCCTCTCATTCGCGTCTGGCCGCTGTGGAGGAGCCTAGCGACTTTATCATCAAGACGGAGGACGAAATCAGTCGGTTGTTCGATGAAGCACGACGATCCGAATACCATATGTCGTACTACCCAGCTCTCATCTCCGATATCTGCGACAAGCTTGTCACCGTCTGGAAGCCATCTGGCGGGGTACCCAGGCCTGGAGCCGGTGTTGGCCCTGGAGAGCGCGGCTCCAACGTCGCCAAAGCAAGCTTCCTCGGCTCATTGCTGCTCCAGCTTCACCACCCCCCGCCTTCTCCCGCGAAGCTCAATTGGCCCGGTGCTTTTGGGTTTGGCTCTCGCGCCCTCACTCTGGGGAATCACAGGGCAGAAACCCCCACGCCCCTACCCAAAGTCCTTCTTGACTGGCTGGATGCCAATCACGGTCAGGCCTTTGACATCCAATCCCTGAAAGATGCCGATCCCAACCCTACTGCGTCTCCCAACTTTTGGGAAACCATCAATGCCGCGGTATTACGCGGACAGATGTCCGAAGCTGTCGACGTTCTGCGATCTGCCGATTTCAACTACGCCAGGTCTGCGCTGGAAGACGGTCTACCTCAGGCTGGCTATCGAGGGGCTCAGCTGCAAAACATCCAGCGCTGTGTCAACAAGGCGCTTCAGGTCTTGGAGTCATGCCCCAGCGTGCAGAATGGCGACTGGGATGTGCGGGGTGCGGAGTGGGCGATGTACCGGAGGCGTGTGCTTGTTGCAATCACTGATCTGGAGGAATTCGCCGAAGGTGACGAGCAAAGCCCCGACTCGCCCGCTGTGGATAATCTTTTCCAGGCGCCAAACTTCGGCCTCGCCACCAACCCCGCCAAGCTGGACTCGTCATTTACGCAGTCTGCACGCATGGCCGAGAGCCGAGCTCCGTGGTCTATCTATCAGAGTTTGCGGTCTCTCTACCGAATCATTCTCGGTGACACAAGTGCCATCATGAACCAGGCTCAGGACTGGGTTGAGGCCACCGTTGGTCTGACTGTGTGGTGGGATGGAGAGGATGACGACGGGCCTCATCGAGAACCTGGTAAGTTTTACTGATTCGTTGGTGGGGGGCACCTTGCTAATCGATGCCAGGCGAATCATACCTTCATCGCCTCGACCTGGCCTTGAGCAGCGCAACAAACAGCAACTCGAACGATGCTAAATTCCGAATCAACTCCCTCAGTAGTCTTGAAGTCGGTCTGGCTTCTGTGTTCGAGGGGAACGTAGATGGAGTTATAGGGCTTCTCGAGACATGGTCTCTGTGCGTTGCATCCGCCGTGGCCGAGGTCGCAGAAACAGCAGGCTGGTTGCAGGAGGCGAGAAAGGCGCTGCCTGGGTTGAACGCGGACGACTTGATGGTCCTCTCATACGGCCAAGCGACCGGCGAATCCAGCCGGGGCGTCAACAAGAATGATGTGATGAGCGCTTATGCATCCGGCCTTTTCGAGCGACCTATCATCGAGAATGAGAGCGGCACCCGTGAAGGATGGGAGCTCGCCTTGGAGGTCTTGAGCCGTATAGATGAGAAAGCCAAGATGCAGAAGAGCGTATCTGAATTGTTGGACAAGCTCCCCCTTGACACGTCGGAGCAGATGGATCGGGTGGTGCTGCTCTGTTCAGAGCTGGGACTGGACAACGAGGGCCGGAGGGTGTCCGAGGTAAGCCGCAATCGTTCTTCACAGTCCTCTTTCTTTTCTTTTCCCTTTTTCCACTAGTCTGATGAAGCTGACCTTCCCTCTTCAGCGCTACGGAGATCTTACGGTGGCCAACTCTGACGAATATGGACTGGCTCTGGTGTGTTACGCTCGGGCACACAGTCGACGAAAGGTCAAGTCGGTAGTGGATCTGCTCATCTCGTACAGTCTCGTGCGGTCCTGCGCGTTCCCTGCAGCATCCGACCTGGACGAGCAGCTGGAGACGATGATTCGAAGGCCGCGGGACTGTCTTACAGCCGTGGCGTCCGCGGACGAAGAGGCGGCCACGATTCTTCAGTTTTACTTCAGTGGATATGCGACACTACGTCGGTTTTACGAGATCCGAGATGAGGCCGTCAGTCTGAAAGAAGGGCAGCGACCCCGGTTCAAACCCCTTGCGCGACGGCGGGCGGCGGCGCAGGCGTTGGTCGCCGTGATCACAAGTGCAGCGGACAGCATCTACGGCGGGCTGTACGACGCCGAACGGGATTCGTCCGTACAGGTGGACGGGCTGTTAACGCTGTTGGGCGAGGCCCTGGCCTTCCTTGATCGTACGTGCGCCTTTTTCCCGAAGAGCAACCGAGATGAGACTAATACCACAACTGCAGAACCTACACCAGTTTTCTCCGTCCCCCAGCAATTCGCCATCCTATCAGCGATTGAGGACCTCGAGACCGTGACGCCGCGGGTGTACGGACAATGCGAGGAGTGTTTCCGGTCGACGTTGCTCGAGTACCAGTCGTCGAAGCGCGGGCCAGAGGAATCCCAGACGACAGGGTCATTTTTCGTCCCACCGTCACCCCGCGCATTGCTGAAGAAGTCGATGTCCGGTGGGACCGGGTCCAGCACGTTTTCCTTCATTGGCAGTGAGATGGTCGAATCATCTCGGCCGCAGTCCGGCCACGGGTCGGTAGGCAGCTCGGGCGTCCTGGTGCCTCGCGCGGGCGACGGCCTTCGCGGAATTCCAGAGGAGCGCGGCTGGGACTGGCGCGCCGGGCTGGCCGAGGGCTCACGCGGTGAAGACATCCTGCGCGTGTTGCGGCTGGGGTTGGCGCGGGGGCTGAGCTTCGGGGCTCTTGGCACGATCTAGGAATGGGGATGGATGGAGATGGGGATGGGGATAGAGGTTATCATGTAGGGGATGCATGTACGTGTACGTCTAGAATCTCCCAGATTGGGAGGGAGGATCCTGGAGTAATTCGGAAAGTAATCTGCATCACAAGCGATCTGCGGTAGGGCTGAATGCCATGATATTTTCCGCCTGTGTGACATAGTGTAAAAAACCCCGTGCTTATGCTTTCCAAGCGGCATGGCAGATTTAAAGAACGACGTGAGTCACCCGAGAAGTCGGTGTACGCTCAGCCCTATACACACCTAAGCTTTCACATTCCCACACTCAGCTGGTCTGAACATTGCCTTTCCAACGCAGAGAGGACCTTGACAAGGCCGAAAATTAAACCCAGAGCCAAGAAACGCACACCGGATTCGTGCCTCATTTCCCAGGATAAACGTGGTTGCCTGACGGACTCAGCCCATGATTGGTGGATGACTGAGGCCATACACCGCCGGTGGAGCCGCATTTCATCCGCGCGATTCATTCGTCGTTCCTTCTTTCTCCCTGCATCAGAGCCTCATCTCTCTCTTTTCTTTCTCCTGATTGATGCTTGGGTGGGGGTGGCTCTCCACTCGGGCTCAGCGTCAGCCTGTCCTACTTGAGGAAATGGCCCAGTACTTACTGTATACAGACAGGATACAGCCACAGCTGAAGCCCTACTACTTCTGCCAGGCTCAGTATCCACTAGAGATCAGCTGTACGGAACTACTACTACTACTAGACCAAGCTTGACACCGGCCCATCGGGCACGACAACGACACTCGCAAGATGAAACGGCGGCGGTACTCGCGGACCTCTACCGAGTCCGCAGTGGAGTCCTCCAGCAGTCAACCCAGCGAACCCCACTGATCGACCAGGGTTCGGCGAGTCCGTAGTCCGTAGGGCGGACTACCCTGAGCAAGCCACGATGGATGGATGGCCCCGGCTAGCTTGTCCTTGCCCGACGCACTGGGTCTCTCTTGTTGAGAACTGACTTTGGCTTTTTAATGACCGTCTTCTTTTCGATTGTCATTCTGGGGACTGCCCTGGGGGAACGAACTGCATTGATTGATTGAGGGAGGGAGGCCTTAAATTCATGTTCACCTTCTTTGCACTTGGCTGGTACTGTATGCGGCGCTCTGATCTGGTTTACGCTTGAGTGGTTCGATGCTGTTACGCGACAGTGATGCTGCGACGCCTGAATTCATTGATATAAAACTATCTAGACGACGCTGTCGCTCGCTCTCTCTCTCTCTCTCTCTTTCTCTCTCTCTATCAACTCAACCACTCCTCCGAGATCGTCCTGACTGAGTCCTACTTCATTCATCCATCATTTTTGTGTTCTTTTCTGTCCTTCAACGCAACGTCAACCACCACAGTACCACCCACCAACCAACATGTGCCTCCAAGTCGTCGAGCGCTTCTCCGTCTGCGATTGTCTCTATTTCAAACACGCGATCGATCCGTGTGCATTATTTGGCCAGATCGGCCACGTCGTGTCACAGAGGGATGTCAAAGTTGGATACGCCTGTTCGCAGCACTCTCGAGGGCCGCAGGGGTATGAATACCCTTCTCGATATCCGGCTTACCCTAAGGGATGTTGAGACCTGAACCTGTCAACAACGCAGCCGGCTGCACACAAAAGTTTCAGTTCTATCGTGTCAATTCAATTCTTGCTTGATGTGTCTTATTGTTACTAAGGGTTAAGGCGGTTGAGTCTGCCGTATGATATAAGTGATGCCAGAGTTACTGCAGTGCAGTCAAGAGAGGGTTGGATTAGATTGTTCCCGGAGATATCATATATGTACTGCAGGCAGATATTTGCATGGGTGGATAAAAAAGGGAAAAACCAATAGGATTGAACACAGTCATTGTCCCGCTATCACTGTAGTACTGGGCAATCATCACCGAAGAGCAACATCGCAATCCAACGTACAGTCACAGCCAAAGCCATCTCCCTACCCCCTACCTACCACCCAAAGACGAACCCCTCCCAGTAGGAATATTAAAAAGCATAGCCCGCCCACCAACCGCATAAGCAGAATCCACACGAAAATAACCTACACGATCCAACTGAACAATATCATCCTCCACAAGCCCAGCAACCCTACAATCAGCTCGCGCCTCGACCCGCACCTCGCTCCGCGGAGTAACACACGACAGCAGATCCTCGCCGTTCTCAAGCTTATCTTTGATGATAAGATGGTCGAAATACACCAGATCAACGGGAATGGTGTCTGTTGGTTCCCGCGCGAGCCATGTTAATTTCTTGTCTGTTTTTTTGAAGTCGCCCTGCAGGTGGAGACGGAGTCTCATGTCTTGCACTGTTCCGGTTTGCGGGTCAGTAGTGATAGAAGTGACGATGGCGTTGCCCCAGTTCATGAGCGTGCGTGAATTCTTCGTCTGGTTTGAGAGACGCTGCGTCGTCCTGCGCGAGGAGGATCTCCTTGTCGAAGAAAACTTTGTTCGTGCCTAGGGACGCGCTATTATTATGTCGGTGTTTCTCTGAAGTCGTCTCCATGACACCTTCAACTGAGGCTACCGCAGCATTGAGCGAGACAATGGCAGTATGGCGCGGCGCAACAGGGTCAATATACTTCTTATTCATCGCCCAGAATGCCGTCCAGTCCAGATTAACAATATTCTGACTTGGCCCCTGCTTCAGGATTAACTCTCTCAGCGCGGGGACAGTCATTGCCCTCCGTCTGATACCGCGCACAGTCGGCATACGGGGATCATCCCAGCCCGACACAATGTCTGCTATGGTGAGGGAATGAATGGCCTAGTATGTAGGGGCGGAGGGTGAGATGGGAGTTAAGCTCGTGCATTGGTTGTTTGAGAGATTTGAATTCTGGAACTGATAAAGCTGTGCTTTGCTGGATCCATTCGTTGATCTAAGATTTGTTAGATATGTGGTTTGGATCGGGGGTTGTAACTTGATACTTACCTGACTGCGTTTAGAAACGGGGGTAGAACTCGCATAGTCTACTAGAAAAGGAGTGACAGAACTATCAATAGCAGAGTTTCCACTGTCACTCGTGAGCTTCAATGTCTCTTTTTGATCGAGAAACTCTAGTTCTTTATATTCAATGGTAGTTTTGTAGTCACCATACGCAGAAAGATACGCAGCCGCCAACACCCCTGGAAGGGTGAGAGCGCCGTTGGCTTTCGTCGCAACAGTGAGGGTGGCCATTGATTATTGAATCCGTCCTGGAGATACAATAGGGATATTCAAGCTGACATTTGACAAAAGTCAGTTCTCTTCTTCCTTGTTGCTGTTGTAGTAGTAGTAGTAGCTGTTGTTGCCGCCCTAGAGCGGGGCGCAAGTGGGATTTATAGAAGTTATACTTTTGTGACTCAACAGAGCGGCGCAGGTGTCTTGTCTTTGTTCTAATAAAGGTGGCTACGGCTCTCTAAAGCGTTAGCAGAGCACTATCCCATAGCTCAATCCGCTGTTGGATGACTCGAGGATGTACACATGCCCTAACCATGCCCAAGGAGTCAAACTCCGCAGTTCAGCCACAGTTGGCTCTAGACATACTTGTACAGTCTATTGTTACTTTATAGATATCTGAGTAATGAGTCAATCATCGCTTCATAGTCTCTCTTAACACGGTATCAAACTATTTTCTAAAATGGCACAGCTTAGCCAGCAATAAGAGTATTGGCTTAGGGCTCCGTCGAAACTGCCCTATCTGCATCTAAACCATTACCCCCTCGCTACGATGCTATTATCATCACTACAGTAGACTTGCCATCCCTAATAGTGACCAAATGAAAACATTCATATTCATAATACTTTCCAACAGCGTGTTCTTATATTGACCTATCCCAGCCCTGCGAACCAGACTGGCGCTATTGGATCCCGTTCATGCTATCATGCCGTTATCGTCATCATCTCATCTCATCTCATCCATCTCATATGATCTCGTATCATCTGTTTTTCCACCGGGCTGCCACTGCGTTCTCTTCTTTCTTGGCTTGTTTGGTCGTAGCAGGGTGGTGATTGTCTTTCTTTCTTTCTTCCTTCCTCGGTATCTTCCTCCTCACTGGCTTCCCCCTCGCTTCCACATGTGGTATGTTTATACCAAGCCTCATTCTCTTCTCTTCTCTGACTCGACTCTTCCTCCCCTCATCCTCTCTTGAAACCCCTCTTCAACCCCTCGAAGGTATCCAGGCGCGTGCGGGCCGGCCCTTCCTTCTCCTCTTTTTTTTGGTGTTTTTTTCTTTTTGTGTGCATCACAGCTGTAAGCAGCATAGTCGCGAATAGACTATTCCAGGCATTGCCGCTGCTCGCTTGACGGGCACTCCGCAGTCACGCGGAAAGAGGTAATAGACCAAGGTTCATAAAAACCAAGTATGCTAAAAAGATCTACCTCCGGACGACGATACCCTGACGACGGACAGCACTGCGGGCACGACGGTACTCCTCATCACTATCCGACTCAGAGCAGCTCGCCTCAGACGACTCAGTGACGTATCCACAGCGGGAGCCACCGCAATCAAGCTTGACGCGGTCACCCTTGCGGGTGATGCCGTAGCGCTCGCAGTGGCAGATAGGCGAGGGCGGGTCACTCATGGACGACAGCGACGACGGGGACGTGCTGCCCGACGAGCGGGACGAGAGCGACGAGCCGACGGAGCTGGGCGGGCTGTTGGAGTACGAGTACTCGTCTGACATGCGGGAGCCGGCAAAGCGGCGCGTGAGGTCCTCCATGGTGGGGGCGAAGTCGGCCTCGCGGATTTGGCGCGACGCGTACGGCTTGGACGGCTTCGGGTGGTGGATCTTGGAGGGCGAGGGCGCGCGGCCGGTCACGACGTCTCCTGAGGTGCGGCGCGAGCTGTGCTTGGCGGCGGACGAGCTCGACGACTTCTTGGTACCGCCTGGGACGTCGAGGATGTTGAGCTTGCGGCCTGTGGTGGGCTCGACGGTGTACTCGACGGCGGGGTCGTGCGACACGTGGTAGCCGTCCATGATGTACTGTTTACGTTAGTCACTTGCACATGGAGAGATTGAAAGGAGGAACATACGTAGTACCAGTAGCGCTGGCCCAACTTCAGCATGGAGGTCTGGAAGCGGAACTTGCCGATCCACGAGCCCGACTTGGAGTCATCGCGCGACAAGGGAATCTGGCGCGAGTAGTTGTCCCACGAGCCCAGCAAATGGACCGTCTTGACATTGGACGAAGTGCGCAGCGAAAACTTCAACTGAACGGCAGTCATTGCGCAGGTTGACAGAACTAAGTATTAAATGGGCGTAACAAACAAGTAGATATAGATATGCAAATGCAATAGATAATCGTGTCGAGGCCTTCCGAATATAAGGAAGAACAGACTGCAAGAAGCACTACCAGAGTGGAATCTTGTAGTTGTTGGTTGTTGGATGTTGGATGGCGCAGCTATTGACGGGATCCAGTCCACGACACGCACAGAAGAATGATATCAAGAAGCCTTGGCGGGAAATGCGAGGCTGAGCAAGGTTGTTGAGTTGAACGGAGCACCAAACACGTCGACCGGCGACGATATGAGAACCGAAAGTAAATTGAAGAATCAAGAGATATCCTGAACACTGAATATAGGGGGGGATAGACAGAGAGCACAGCTCGTCTGACAAGTATGATTTTTTGAGTATGTGGGGGGGTCGTAAAGACGATATTAAAAGTATAGTAGAACAACAAAGGACAAAAACAAAACAAGTGCAACCAGTGCACAGGATATCTCGAAATTAGGGCAACTCAAACAAGACCAGTCTTGCTGAAGAAAGAAAGAAGAGAAAAACCGCCTTGGGGGCGTCCTGGCGGCTGTGGCATCTTTAAAGGACGCCGTGATGCCAATGGATGTGACCCCGCTGGTGGCTCGGTGGGGGGGGTTGGACGGAGGATGCTATTCTTAGCTATGCATATTGACCGACCGACTAGACTGGATCGGATGAAAGAGGAGAAGAATATGCAAGGTGACAGCCGGACGACATGGGGAGGAGAGGAAGATGAAGATGCAGATTGGATGGCGGCGAAGAAGACGATGTGATGGACGGCGGATGGCCAACCTCAGGCCAACCACAGGCCAGCATTTGCCGCTTCTGCTCCATCCATCACGATCCCTTCGTCACTCCACGGCCTATCGTTTCTCATTTCGTCTAATCCTCATGCACCTGGGTCCAGGAGGGGAACGAAAAATTTAATTATATCGTATACTCTCTCGATGGAGGGGACGGTTAATTTAGAATGATATCACGGACCCATGCATCCCCCGAGGGGACGGGAATTAGCACGATATCAGACATACGACGGTCCTCTTGAGTGGATATCTCCATTTGCATTATGTCAATACTAGATAGTGAGGGCTTTTCTTTTTTATTTCCCATATACAAGTCTGCTGCCAAAGCATCGCCCGCACCTATTCATCGGCCAAAATGCCTTCAGAGTCCATAGTCAAGTAGGCACGGTTCATCGGGAAACAAAAAACGAATCGAGTAGAAAGAAAAGTAGAAAAAAGAGTAGAAAATCAAGAAGAACCAGACGCCAGTCATGCCGAATCCATCGCAGAAATTTGCCAATTGCCAATCCCCAGAGGTCCAATCACCGCACCGACACCCCAGACCGGTTGGTAAACATGCGCGCCGCAATGTTCATCGAGGCCAGCTCTTGGAACAGCAGCTTGGCCGCGTATGGAATGTGGACCTGCGAGATTCGGTGCTTATTGTTGCACAATCGACATTCAAAGAGGCCCTTCTTCAGTTTTCTGCATGCTGTCAGCTGAACCTATCCTGCATGATGCCCTGTCCAATGAGGGATGACAAGGGTGGGGGAGGGGAAAAAAGAGAAAAGAAACTTACGCTACTGGCGTCATCAACCCGCAGTCGTCGCAAATGTGCACGCGGAACGGGTCGGAAACGTCGAAGAGCCGCTCCTTGAGGAAGGAACTAGCTCCATGCGCAATCATACAGTCGCGTTCCATTTCACCGAATCGCAGTCCACCGTCGCGAGCACGGCCCTCCACAGGCTGCCGCGTCAGGATCTGGGTCGGCCCCCGTGCGCGGGCGTGGATCTTGTCGTCCACCATGTGTCGCAGACGCTGATAGTACGTCGGCCCCAGGAAAACTTGCGCCACCAGCTTCCGCCCCGTGTGCCCGTTATACATCACCTCGAACCCACGCGACTGGTAGCCGTGCTCGCGCAGCAGCCGGGAGACCGAGTCGACCGTCACATCCGTGAACGGTGTCGCATCACCCTCAAACCCACGCAGCGACGACACCTTGCTAAGCTGACACTCGATCAAATGCGCGATTGTCATACGGGACGGAATGGCGTGCGGATTAATGATCAGATCCGGCACCACGCCTTCCCGCGTGAACGGCATGTCCTCCTGTCGGTACGTGATACCGATCGTACCCTTCTGTCCGTGACGCGACGCGAACTTGTCGCCAATCTGCGGCACCTTGGTCGTCCGCATACGCACCTTGACGAACTTCAGGTCGTCGTTGCTGGTCGACACCAGCACCTGGTCCACGATACCACTCTCCGTGCTGCGCAGCGGCGTCGACACGTCCAGCTTGGTGTGCGACTTAGTCCGCTGGCCCAGCTCCTCCGCCTCGGGGGCCAGAGGCGCCGTCTTGCCGATGATGATATCCTCACCCGACACACGCACACCGGGAGCGATGATACCATCGTCGTCAATCTTGTCGTACGTCCCCTTGCGCATGCCGAGCGTGTCGGACCGCATCGGCTTCTCAAACCGCTCCACCACCGTCAGACCCACCATCTTCTCCGAGTCCGTGTACGTGCGGTAGAACAGACTGCGGAACAAGCCGCGGTCGATGCTGCTCTGGTTCATGATGACGGAATCTTCCTGGTTGTATCCCGAGTAGGTGGCAATGGCCACAATCGCGTTCTGCCCGGCGGGAAGCTCACGGAACCGCAGGAACTCCATAGACCGCGTGGTCGCTAGAGGCTTCTGCGGGTAGTACAGGATATTGGCCATCGTCTCCATCCGCTGGTCGAAGTTGGTCAAGAACACACCCATGGCTTGCTTACCCATGGCCGCCTGGTAGGTGTTACGAGGCGACTGGTTGTGATCGGGGAACGGAATGATACTGGCGCACACCCCGAGAATCATACTAGGGTGGATCTCACAATGCGTCCATGTGTGAGCCCGCTGACTTAGGATGGAACGCACACGCTTGTTCGGGTCATGCAGCTCTTCCTCGGGGAGTGCGTAGCCGGCCTGGAGCTGCTTGGAGATCTCCAAATCCTCGGGGGTCATAACGATCATGATCGTTTCTTCTTCCTCTGCATCGACGTACTCGACCGCTCCGGACTTCACCAGACCATCCCATCCGAAGTAGCGTTCCCGGCGCTCTTCCGGGTCCAGGTCCGGCGGCAGCTCTCGGTCCTGCTCGAGCTTGCGGATGTGCTCCTTGTTGAGAACCAACGATCCGCAATTCTCGCTCTTCGGGTCGTTGTCAATCACGAACAACGGACGGCACACGCGCCCGGCATCGGTGAAGATCTTGAACTCCCGCTCACGGATGTCACGAATCAGACTGACCTCGTGCGAGATCATGTTCCGCCGGCGCAGCGACTGCATCGTATTGACCAGGTGCGCCGGGTCGCGGTGAATTCCAACCCACACGCCGTTCACAAACACCTTGGTGGC
This sequence comes from Aspergillus candidus, assembly GCF_002847045.1. Classification (NCBI taxonomy): domain Eukaryota; kingdom Fungi; phylum Ascomycota; class Eurotiomycetes; order Eurotiales; family Aspergillaceae; genus Aspergillus; species Aspergillus candidus. The sequence goes on along the minus strand of NW_020194030.1, from coordinate 244,775 downwards.
GTTCGGTGTGACCTGGGGCTCGAATTCCTCGAGAACCTCCATGTTCCGCTGAATCATGAAATCGATGATAGGCTCACTGGGAGTACCGACAGTGATGTAACACATAAGTGCCAGATTCTTAACAAGACCACAAGCCTGACCTTCAGGCGTCTCGGCGGGACAGACCAAGCCCCAGTGCGTGTTGTGCAGTTGACGGGGCTTGGCGATCTTGCCGTCTCGACCAATGGGGGTGTTGGTCCGACGCAAATGGGACAGGGTTGAGGCGTAGGTATAACGACTGAGCACCTGCGACACACCGGCCTTGGAACTGGCCGCCTTCTTCTGCTCGCCCCAGTTACCCGTGGCGAGGGCATATTTCAGACCTCCCGTCAAGGTGCTGGCCTTGATACCGATGTTCAAGTAGATTTCACGGTTGGTCTCCACGCAGCGCTGCACGTATCGCTGGAGATCGCGCGTCACTCGAGTGAAGAGGACACGGAACAAGTTGGCGAGCAGCGGACCGGCCAGGTCCAAACGCTTCTTTCCGAAGTGGTCACGATCGTCGGGATCCCGGCGACCCAGCGCAGCCTGGAGGAGTCGGTGCACCATGTAGCCCAAGAAGAAAGCCTTGCGGGTCTCGCTGCCTTCACTCTGGGAAATATGCGGCAGCAACTCCTTCTGCATGATGTCCCGCGCATATCGTACACGGCGGTCATGGTTCATGCTTGACTGAGAAGAGCCACGCTTGGCAATGAAATCTAGAGCAACCTCGCGATCCTGGATAACAAAGCCCTCCTCAATACAGGGCTTCAGCATCTCCAGCATCGCGGTATCGTTCCGGTCGTAGCAAATATGGTTGAGAATATCTTCGTCCGAAACGACACCGAGCGCTCGGAACACAACAACGATAGGAATATCCGTCTTCACGTAGGGCAGGGTCGAGCGGATCGTAGGGCCAAATCCACCCTTGGCGGTATCTCCCTTGGCGAATAGCTTGAGAGACAGCTGAGACAGGAGTCGGGAACCTTTCTCGACAGCACTGCGGATTTCTGCCACGTAAGGCGTCGGACTTGGGGGAGCCTTCTTAAACACCTGGACCGTGTTTCCAGCACTCCGTTCCTGAGCGATCAAAACCTTCTCACTACCGTTGATGATAAAATAACCACCCGAGTCGTAGGGGCATTCATTCCAGTTGTAGAGCGCTTGTTCGCTGAGGTCCTTCAGGATACAGTACTTGGACTTTAGCATGATAGGGATCTTTCCAATGAAGACAGTCTCCTCCTTTGCCTGGTCAGCCGGAAGCTCCTTCTGCTCCCACTGAAGGTAGGTCCCGTGGCTCTTCCGGTCCTCCATCGGCTCCACATCATCCTCGTCCCGGTCAGCGACCAGCCGCTCGCGACCTTCCATGATCTTCTTCGTAATTCCGAGATAAAGCGGACTCGCGTAGGTCAAGTTCCGCAGACGGGCTTCCTGAGGCAACATGATCGTAGTGGCGCCATCACCCTCTGTAACGGACGGTCGAGAAAGCATGACGGTTCCGAACTTGAGCTCATATCGACGAAGGACGATGGGATCGACTTCATCCTCGTCCGGCGGCAGCGTCTGATCAAGCGTAACCTGCCCCTGTTCCTCCACAAGCTCCTGCATCGTCGAGGAGATGAACTCGTCGAACGAGTCCAGCTGCTGCGAGACCAAACCTTTGGTGTCGAAAAACGATGAAATCACCGTCCAGCAGTCCTCCGATGTGATGCCCTCCTCCATGTCATCGTCGTAAAACTCCTCCTCGTACGCCTCATCGTAGTCTGCCATCTTGTCGGATATTTTTCCTTCAACCACTTCGATCAGGAGGCCAAGGGTTTCGAGATGAGCGCAAACGGGGCGCGACGCGCTCGAGAGGATGCCCGGTCGCAGCTCGTCGGACAGTGGCGACGATGAAAAGGCGTGCCTTCAAGACGTTGGAAAAAACGGAAAAGATCGAATAAACAAGGAATGGGAATCTCGGGAGATGGAATGTGAGAGATCCCAAGCCAACCGTACTGGGAGGTGAAATGGAACGGGGGAAGAAGACTTGCCTCACGGGAGAGTTTCGGAGAGCGCTTGATGGATCTTGAAGAGCCGCCACTAGCGCCTCGACCGGGGACACCACGCTAGCCGTATTTAGGTATCACGTGATGTATACAATGGCTGAACAGAATACATGACAATAACGAGGCTGATTGTGGATTGACGGGATTTACATTGATCTTTGAGGTATTGAGATTTCATTTACTACGTATAGTTTACATGCTTGTAGATTGCTGTTGGGTGACTTTACACAAACTGTAGCAAGGTCTCCAGCATCTCCTTACGATCTTTCTGCCCGGGGTCATCGTCCGTGAGGCCCTCGATTTGCTCTGCTAGGAGTTAGTTTCAAAGAATAAGAGGAGAGTTGCTGTCAACATACCTTGCAGCGTCTTTCGGACCAATGTTAGGTCTTCATCTCGGTCCGCCAGAAGGCTCACAACCTTCTTCTTGGCACCGTCATCCTCAGCAACCAACCACGCCAAGATGACATCGATCAGCTAGAGTCGTCAGTCCTGGTGTTTATGCAGGGTGATGGGGGGTGTAGAGGGGGCGTACCTGTAATGAGAAAAGGCCTGCATCAAAGCGGCGCGATAACCATTCGGCAGCCATCATATCCTGCTCTACCGTATCGAAGGTCTTGCGTTCCTTTTCGATGGCCTCTTCCACGGGGGACACTCTGGAAGAGTAGTCACGCCGTAATTTAATCAACTTCTCGATCTTCTCGTAGTTCTTTTCCATGAACTTAGCAAGAGTGCGGATACGAGGTGCCGAGCCGCCGGGCAGTAGACGTAAGAGGGAGGCAAAGATGCCCAGCAGATGCTCGATGGCCTGGTTTTCTTGCTATTTGAGGTTAGCCAAAGTGATGAAAGTCGGTTCGTGTGAGCTCACCTTCTTCATAAACATTCCGAACACCGTCCTTAACCCAGCTACCTCAACCAGTCGCTCGCAAGCGGGAGCACCGCCGAGACCGCCGAGGGCATGATCGAGGACTCGTAACGCACGTTGTTTGCTGAACTTTCCTTCCTTCAGCATGATCTGTGCAAGCTCGACACCCTCGCCTTCTAAGAACTTCTCCTTGCCCGAGTTATTGTCTACCAGGCAGATTAAGCAGTCGAAGAGGTTCTCGACATACTCCTCCTCGTCGGAGTCCTTCTCGGGATCGCGTTTGCGATACTGACTGAGCAATTGCAGGAGTGCGTCCACTCCATCAAGGCCAATGAAAGCCTCTATGTTCTTCGCGGATGACTGGAGTAGGATCGCCAATACTTCCGCGGAGTACTGCTGGTTTTGGCTGACGGGCCTTTCTTTCTTTTGGATTCGCCCAACGAGCCACGGGAGAAAATTCTTGTCCTGCCCCAATTTCTCCGCAACCGTGGTCTGCGAGGCGAGGTTCTCAATGACACCTGGGAATATTAGCATGTCTTCTGAGTTTACGCCATGGCTGAGCTGCTCACCGAGAATATAATATACGCCTGTTCGATCTACATCAGAACCCTCGTCAAGTCGCGACAGGTTCTGTGTGAGAAGTTCGATAAGATCGTCATCCAGCTAGACTGATTAGTATCTCATATCGACCACGAAGACGGACCACCTACCATTGCATTGACCAGCACATCCCATTGTTCCTGTTCCGCCTCGACGTCTTCGTCCGTCAACTCACTGATGATTTGGATCGCGTCGATCGCAATATCGGTGTTCTCGTGAGACAGCAGGGAGATCAATGAGCTAACACATCCCAACTTGCAGAATTCGCTGTAAAGCTCTGGGTGTTCGGAGAGAATCGACAATCCTTTGATCTCGGTGTCTAGATCGGCTTCAGAGGCCATGAACCTGGACTGGTCAGCAGAGGTAGAATACCCTGACCGAGTTGAATGGACTCACTTCTGCGGATCATTCTCGTGTTTCCCCCGCAACTCCGCGTTCTTCGAGATCTTCCTCTCAAAGTTCAGCGCAAACCGCCGCAACCAGGCGACGTCGAATTTCTCCGGCTATACTAATCAGCCCATGCACCGCAAGAGTGGTTTTGATTACAAACCTCGACATCTCCCTCCGTCTCCTCCTGCTGGTCGATGTATTGCATAGCCTCCGCCGTTTGTCGCTCCATGCCGCCACCGAAAAAGCGCCCTTCCTCGTCATCGGGGATATCCTCTTCAAAATCCGGAGGTAGCTCAGGGCCTGCTTCGCCGTCATCTTCTTCCTCATCCTCTACCATCGGTGCCTTTCCTTTCGACTTGACATCTCCGTTGGCGTCGAGCTTGGCCGCTTTGTAGAGTTCGTCTGTTGCGATCAGTGGTTGTCGGGAACGGGGTGCGCATGGAACGTACTCGGATCTTGTGTGGGATCTATTTTGCGCTTTGTACTTGCTGTCGACGTCGGTTTCTATCTCGTCAGTATCAATTCGTACAGTAATTTATTGGTAGACTTACTTTGAAAAGCTCATCTATACTCGTCATGATTGCGGTGCTAGGGCGGTGACAACGATTCGAAACAACCACCACAGAAGACACAGACCACACTGAATAGAAAATTAGATAGTCCCGTCGCTCAGAGCAGTGTAAATAAATATGATTTGTTCGCTGAAACCTGATCGCGAAACAGCTCCTTGTCGCTGGATCGCGAACCTGCGGCGCCGGCAGTACGGGAAGCGCGGAAAGCTAGAAGCGCAGCCGCCAATCTTGGCATCGGCGAAAGATTTCTCGGGGAGCTTCAACTTCCAACTCCTCGCCTCAGTGTCTATCAACCACCCTTTGAACAATCAACTTTCTACGCGCTCACACCTCAATTTCTCCATCACAACCATGGCCCCCAACCAGCGCATCGTCTCCGGCCGCCCTCAGAAGGGCTTCTTCCGCAACGCCTATGACGAGGTCACGAACCCCGAGCACGCCACCATTGTCCGCAGCATCCTTGTTTTCGGTGTATGTTCCCTTTTCTCTCTTGTTTGACCTTTCTATTTGCAAAAGAAAAGAAAGAAAAAAATGAAATAAATGCTATACGTTCAATTTCTGACATTCTCTAAATAGGCCGGCGTTGCTTTCCTCCACAGCAGCCTGGGCGAGCTCCTCCTTCCTCCGTAAGTCCGCATCCGCACATCTCCATCGACAACATATCTCGATTTTGCCATCTCGTCATCATTTCAGAGACATGAGACTAACAATAGTCAACAGTATGTAAATCGATACCTGATACATCCGTTGTTGCGTGATATGAATTGTCGGATGGCAGTCAACAGTTGCCGGTATGATTGGGGCTGCGTCGGCCTATGTTCATACCGGTACTGTTTGACTTAGTCCGACTTAATGGATCTGTATTATATTGTTTGAGTTTTGTTTTCATGGGATTCTTGGCGGACACGGTGTGATGGCATGTTGTCTTCCTGTTTGATAGATATAACAATGGATTCGTGTCTTTCGTCATTCACAGCATAAACGATATACTGTCGAAGCAGACCTGCAGTGCTAGGGATGTTACATACTTTCATAGGAGAGAATCCAGAAGCTCCCTGTTCATTGCCGGTATATGACGGACCACTATAATGATTCGATGGTAGTGACATTAGGCAGATAGGTCGAATTTAGGATAAACTACATGCTGCTTTTGACAACAAGAGAAGGCGAGTTAGGTTAAATCCAGTATAAGCAGAGAAAAAGAAAGAGAATTGATAATCAAGATAACGGTCATGTCCATAGGTTCTACGATAGTAAAAAATATCAAACGGAATGACTCAAATAAATGGATACTAAATATCTATAATGATGCTATGGATATAGTATTATATTTGCCTCAGGCGTATACTAGCAGGCTCGGATATATCGCCAACTGGTATAACTTCATCTTAGCCAGAATTCATTCCAACCGCCAACATTCCCAGGATCTTCGATATAATTTTCCGCCTTCTAACGTGATGGACACTGACGCACCAATCCCATTGATCAGCCAATCTTTGGCTGTTTCTCCCCGCAAATCACTCCCAAAGTCCCCACATAGTCTTATACTCCCGAACACCGCCTTCTTTAGCGCCGGGGGGAAACGATTCTCGTCTATCGTTGCTCCATGATGATATGACGATTCTTCATGATCATTATTTTCCGTCTATCATTTATCTACTCCGATCTTCGGTAGATGTCTATGTCACCTATAATCGTCTCTGACACATGCTGCGCCTCTTGACAGGCCGTCCGACAGCATGATCACTGCCAAGCGCAAGCACGACGCGGGGATCCATGAGACAGAACAGGTGACGAAAAGAACTTCTAGTCCTAGCAATAGTGCGGTTCTAGGCTACAATGCTCACGCCCCGTGGCTTCATGATGCGAAACCCTCGCGCGCCTGGAGGACACTGGGCGACCGCGCCGTTCCACCGTCGTTGCCGCTGGCCAACATGGTGTCAACCGTCCAGGACCTCATCGACCCGGACTTCGATCCATTAGTCGCTATTTTGGATGATGAACCCCGCTTCCTCAAACCCTTGCCCTCTCGCATCGCCGCTGAGGACCTAGAGTTCTTGCGATTTCGGGGCGTGCTGTCGATTCCTGAGAGTGAGCTTCGCAATGAACTGTTGCGATGTTATGTCAAATGGGTGCATAGCTTTATTCCGGTCATCAATCTCCAGGAGTTCTTGCGATGCGTCGCTGAGAATGATCCCAACGGCAACATTAGTCTGCTGCTTTTTCAGGCCGTGATGTTCGTTGCGACGGCTTTTATCGATCTTAAGCACTTACAGGCGGCGGGGTACTCCTCAAGGAAACAAGCCCGCAATGCTTTCTATACCCCGTTACGAGTAGGTGTTTAGTATTTTCAAACAGCTGCTCGGGGTCCAGCTAACTCTTGACTAGCTTCTCTATTCCTTAGACTGCGAGGACGACCGGATCGTGATCCTCCAGACCCTGCTGCTGATGACGTACTGGTGCGACCTTATGAACCACCCCAATCGAGACATATGGGACTGGATCGGGATTTGCAATATCCAAGCGCATTCTATCGGGTTGAATCGAGACCCCAGCTCCGCCCCAAACATGGATCAGAAGACCAAGCGGTTGAGGGTGCGGCTATGGTGGAGTTTATACGCACGCGATCGTCTGATCGCCATGGGGTTAAGGCGGCCGACACAGGTCAACGAGGGGACGAGCAATGTGCCCCTGCTGAGGCTGGAGGACTTTGACTTCGAGCCATACCACCCGGCTGTGGTCGAGCTATTCCACTGCCGCCAGTTGGAAGATTCGTCGCATCAAAAGCGTCTCGCCACCATGTTCATCGAGAAAACCAAACTCTGCCAGTCCATTGGCCGGGTGCTCTTCGCTCAATATTCGCCGTCGCAGCGGCAGTTCGGCATGACCCACCGGACGACAATAGCCCTTGTCCCACGACAAGCATCAGAGTCGGAGCTCGCCAGATGCAGCCAACGGCTCGAGTCCTGGCTCAATTCCCTCCCAAAGGATGCCCAGTTCATTCCTGCTACACGACCCAACTCTGAGGATGGGGAAGACGTCTTACTTCTCCACGGCGCCATGCTCCGGATGCTGTATCACACGACAATCAGCGCCTTACATCGGCCCTGGGCCTTCACCCCAACCAAAGACGACAACAAAGCCCGTCACGATTTAGCGAACACGGCACGGACCAAGATGCACGACGCTGCTGTCGGGATCACACAGATCATCCAGGGTCTGAACCGGCTCAACCTGACTCGTTTCCTGCCCCAGTCCGGCGTCACGGTCATCACCCCTGCGGCGGTGGCACACTTAGCCAGTACCATGTCGGACAATCCGAGCGTTCGCGAAGCCGGCATCTTCAACTTTCAGCGCTGCATTCAAGTCCTCCAGGGTATGAAAGAAATCTACCCCGCCGCAGACATGGAGATGGCCAACGTGGAAGCGGCCGTCAAGGTTCAGACTGGCAGCGTGGGTACATTCCTCCGCATCATGCAGTACAATGATAGGCAATCCGAGCCACAAAAGCGAAGAGACAGCCTAGCACCAACCGTCCAAACTATCCCATCCCCATCAGACGATCAAATACCACCCGAGTGGGCAGTCCAAGACGGCTCCATCCGCCAGCACAATCAACCACAACAACCATCTCACCCGCATCCCACAACCTACACCCGACAACCCAACAATCTCCCTCCAACCAACCCCCGCCACCGCACCCCCTCCCTCTCCCACGCAAAACAACAAGACCAACGCCCCCCACCAGACCACTTCACCCCCCACTTCACCAACAGCATCTTCCACGACCGCTCTCCCCCCTCTACAACACCCTACCCCCAAGGCGACCTCCTCAAGCCACGCCCCGAGCCCTACCCGGACCCCACCAGCTGGCCCGAAATGGACGTCAACTGGGCCGAGGAGCTACTGCGCGACACAGACCTCAGCCTCGATTTCTCAGGAACAACAGACGAGGACTTCGCGCATGACGTATTTGTTTTCCCGCCCGAGGCGGAATCTTATGTTCCTCCTAACGCCGGTGCTGGCAGTGGTAGTTGGGACGTGCACCATCCTCCTCGTTCTCGACCTCATGCTCATCCTCGTTCTCAGAACACGAGCGGCGATATAACAGGCGACTTGGACCGCGACTTGGGGATCGGTTTATCTGGGGATGAGATGTTTTGATTGATTTAGCTAGCTAGCGTTTCAGCGTTGATCATTTCTTGTTTACCGTGTTTTTCTTGCTGATTTTTATGGTATACGTTTACGTTACGCATGATATGTTATGACATCTGGATGTGTATATAATTTATTGGATAGGATATTAGATGGATATAGGGGTGTGTCTAACAACAGGTATATATGGCACCTACTCGGTCATTCGTTTTAGGTCAATAATATGCTATAAGTTAAGATTGAACTGAAACAATCTGATCTCCCCGGATTTATGCTTCACACTTGCCCTTTTTCACGCCAGTAGATACTAGAGCCCAACTCAGACATAAAGATCGGTAGTAAGGAAGTGAGTTGGCGTTCTTCCGTAGACTCTAGCGAGTTATGGAGTGTAGGATCCCCATCCACAAGGACTCTCCCAATACGAAGTGTTGACTATGGGTACGTTGTCCGTCTAACAGTGGATATTGGGTATGCCCGAACCTTAGGGCAACGATTCATGATGTAGATAAACAAATGAATAAATAAATAGTGTGTTCTCGCACGGAGATGTCAAGCCTGACACAGTAAACCAGATGTATGATATACAAGTATTCTTCATGAAGAAACCAAAAGCTCTATAATTCAACATCATGCCGATCTTGGGAAAAGTGATCTCCCTCCCTTACTTCTAAACAAAATAAAACAAATAAACCTACATACTGATCTATACATGGGCATGCAGGTTTACTTCGACCACCGATTGCCCTCGTCGCCCGCCTCCCATGTTTGCTCAACATAGCCCAGGGTCTTCTTGACTTCCAGCACAGTCGACTTGTCGCCTGTGTTCTTGCCCAGGTTGTCGCTTAGCTTGACTGCGGGACGGCCGTTTGCGCTCGCGATCTTGATGACGATGTTGAGGGGTTTGGACTTTTCGTTGGTGGCTGTGTTGATGTAGTCGTCTGCAGTCGTGGTTAGCCTGTCTTGACAAACCTACGATCGGAGAGGAGGGGAAAGAAAACGTACTGGTAAAGAAAGTGCCTACTCCAAAAGTCGGCTTGAAGCCAGCCTCCTCGGAAATAGACTTATAATCGAGACAGTGCTCGATGTTCAGCGAGTCGGAGAAGACGATGGTCTTGGGCTGCTGGATGCCCTGTTGGTGGTAGAACTCGCGTACCATTTTGACGAATTGTGTTGGGTCGCCGGAGTCTTGGCGCACGCCTGTGTAGACGTCTGCGTAGGTCTTCTTCGGGTCGCGGACGGAAGACTCGCTGTCTGTGGGGGGGGCGGGGACGGGTTTGCGGAAGGCGTCGAGGAAGTTGGGGGTGCCGAAGGTGTCTGTTAGGGCGATTCCTAGGACCTAAAGAAATTATCAGTCTCCTATATACTTCTGGGGAAGAGTTGTGGACGAGGTTGTGAAAGTATCTTACCCCCTCGCCGAAACATCCAAGCCAGTATCGCAGCGCCATCTCGTTGGCATTGCGGTAGTCGTTTGTGATGGCCGCAATACCCATGTACCACTCATGAGCTACTGTGCCGACCGGGTTGACATCGTACTTCATAGCAAAGTGCACGTTGCTCGTGCCCGTGAACACCCCCGACCAGCCGTTCTTCTTGCCCTCCTCTACGGCGCGTTGCAAGCCCGTCATCACGATATCCTGGGTGTGGTAGTCGCGACGTCGTCGCGTGCCGAACTCGGAGAAAGCGCAATCGTTCTCGAGCAAAGTGCAGCCCTTGCGGAAGGCCTTGTCCTCCTGGTTACTGTAATCCCAGTCCTTGTCGATGAACATGAAATAGGCCTGGCTGGTCAGGGACAGGAGCGGAATTTCGTAGAGGATCGTGTCGAGCCAGAGCCCCTTGACGAGGTATTCCACGCTTCCCTTGTCGCTGTCGCTGCCTGTGTCTTGCTCGGGGGTGAATGTGGCGACGAGTTGCTCCGAGGGTTTCAACTTGAAGGAGGAGAGAAAGTCCAGGTATCCGTCGTTGAAGTAGGGGCATCGTTTCTTGAGGAAAGCGATTTCGTCGGGGGTGACTCGAATGGAGCCGAGACCTAGCGATTATTGTAAGTCCGAGCTTTCATAGCATGCGCTCGCGATTAGTTGCACGTACGTTCGATCTGCTGGAGAATCCATTTGTAGGCCCCGCGGGACAGCTGCATATCCGGGGTGCGGTTCGTGAAGCCGTAGGTCACATCTGCATGTCGTGAGAACTCACCCTCCATATTTTCAGCACAGACTGTACTTACGGACATCGGGAAAGTATTTCAGAACGGCGCATTGCATCGTCAACTTGTACAAATCAGTATCAAGCAGCGAGGAAACGCCCTCCGGCTGCGGAGGGGATCCTTCCTGGCCCATTTTCGCAATTTGTCTCCGAATATCTGAGATGGAGAGATTAATAAAATTCAAAAATCCTGCGCTTCGCGATTTATGTCAAATTGTCAGTAAATAGCTTCTAGGCGGGGCGATTGAGTCAAGACGAAGAAATCGCGAACGGGCTGCGCGGGGGATCGCCAAAAAGATAGTAGTGTTTGCATTGTTTGCCAGGGATTGCTGGTCGACGTCATGCTTCATTCACCAGGGGACGTACCTCTGCTATGGGTATTTTTCTGTTATGCTTAACGTTGGAGGTGTTTGACACTCAGGGCATGTTCTGTTAACACTAGGAAAGATGAAGTCAATATGATGGTCTGTCGGGTCCGTATTCGGGTAAATTAGGCGTAGGACACTATATATATATCCGGCTGGTGATCTACAAGCAGTTTTGACTACCAATCATATAAAGCAAATTGCCCCATGATATGACATAAAAGATATTATACCTAGTCATTAGAACAATCATCAAGCATTTCATTGATTTGCATTAGCCGTCAACGCCGACAAAATAACGTGTTGCCTGAGATCTCAGGCAAACTGCCCCGCTTTGATAAGACTGTGGCTAAGCCGTATGTGGCTAGTGTGATTCCAAATGTGTGGCGCATGCCGGAATTAATATTACTCCGGATAAAGACCGCTATCGCTTCATTTCACGGCTTCAATTCACCCTTGCGCCACTCGATGCTTTCATCGCTGCCTTCAACTCGGTATCAGGGACTATCTGTTAAACCCCTTTATTCAAATGCATTAGTGCTGTAGTGTCTGTGGTGCAAATTTGAAAGACACAATGTCGCACGGCTCGGAGGACTGCGCGTCGGTGCTGGAGCAGTTTGTCCACGATGTCGCGAACTTACCGGCCGAAATCAGCCATTTGATGGAGGAGATCCAGGCCAAAGACAAGACCATCCAAGACTATCGCACAACGATCAACTCGCGTGATACCAGTCTCCAGAAATTCATCAAACTCAACGGCAGCCTGACGCCCAACCCGAAAGAAGAGCAGTACGGCAAGACGATCCTACAAAACCTGGACAAGTCGCAGCAGCTGCAAGACGAAAAGATCGAACTGAGTGAAAAGGCCTGCGTTCTCCTGGACCGACAGATCCGAAAGCTGGATGTCAAAATCCGCGATCTGGTCAACGACGGCGTCCTCAGCAACGACCCACCTCTACCTTCCCTCTTCAACAACAAAGACGAATACCGCGAACCCCCGAAGATCTTCTTCCCCGAAGCCTCCTCCGAATCTACCTACTCCACCCCACTGAACTCGACCTCCGCCAACGCCAACGTGATCATCGGCGCCACACAACGATTGAACCAGTCCCTCGCCCGCTCCGTCGGCCCAGCAGCCCTGAACTCGCCCACACACGCGCGCAGTTCTGCGCCTGCCACGCCCGCCGCCGCCACAGCGCACTTTCAACAACGCCAGCGCGAGTCCTCCGCCGGCGCCGTCGATACCAAGCGCCGGAGGCTCAACCTAGGCACTCTTCCCGCGGCGTCCTCCAACCTCCGACAATCTTCTCTCGGCCCCGGCACACCCAAAGGCGGCACCCCAGCCACAAGCCGCGCCGGCAGCGTCGGCCCCCGCACAGCAGCCACGACCAAGAAAGCACTGACGAAGAAAGTCGCGCCACACCAGCAAGTGAAGAAAGTCCGGTTATCATCCGGCCTAGGCAAGCCCAGCAAACGCTCATCCAGCGCCAGCGGGCGCATCAAGCTCTCAGGACCCAAGAAATCCCCGTCAGCCGCAGGCGGCGACGAAGACGAAGATGACTCCATGCTGAGCAGCGCCGACATGTCGGAGTCCGAGATCGCGAGCGATCCCCGCCGGGGCGACGAGGACGAGGACGACGAAGATGAGGGCAACGAGGACACAAAGGTCTACTGTACCTGCCGGAGCGTCAGCCACGGCGACATGGTAGCTTGTGATAACGAGGACTGCGAGTTTGAGTGGTTTCACTGGAAGTGCGTGGGGTTAACGCGGGAGCCTGTCGGGAAGTGGTATTGTCCGCAGTGTGCGGCTAAATTGGGCTGATTTGGTATACCCTGGTTTTTCTTCTTTGTTTTATACTATATGATGATATGAATAGCGGCACTGGTGGGTAGGGAATATGTTCGGGATTGTATTTTCGAGGTAGTTTGATCCAACACTGCCTATTTGATGGTAGGCGTCTTATCCTCCTAGATGCTATCCTATCTGCAAGATTCTCGTATTCATACATCGCGTGTATTGAGAAAACAGGACCACGCTGGGACCATCCCAATCGACAATAACGCCATCGCTATGCAAAGCAAAATCAACCCAGCGCCAGTGCACCGGCAGTACACGTAAATAAACCAAAAAAAAGAGGAATAGAAAGAAAGCCAGGTTTAAAAACCCAACGCCTTTTCCAACCACGGGTCGAAATACTCGCAGCTCTCAGGGCTGACGGCGCCGCCGGGTGCACAGAGTTTAAAGACCGGACACTGACCGCAGGGCGCCTCGGTCATGCCGTTGGTGACGAGCCGGTCGTCGGTGTCGTCGGTGGTGGGCTTCTTGGCCGTCTTCTGCTTGATGGCTTCGGGGTTGTGGACAGAGCGGTAGATCTCGCCGTTGTTCAGCGCGACGAGCTTGTTATCGTAGCAGAGCATCTCCAGCAGCTGGGTGATGCTCTCTTCGCCCAGTCGGACGGGTGTGATGCCGCTTTCGTTGACGGCGGCGGTGATCATCTCGACGCTGGGGTAGCCTTGGTAGCCCGCGGGGAAAGGCAGGTATTCCTTGGGGCCGGGCTCTTGTCTGGCCGAGGCAGTTCCGTCGGCCGTCTTGATGCGCTTGCTGCGGGGACCGCCGTCGGCGGAGGGCATCTCGTACCAGCTCTTGCGGCTGACGGTGTACTCGATGAAGCCGGCGACGGAGTTGATGAAGTTCTCGTCCAACATGCCGTCGGTGAACCACGCGCCGCCCGTGATGTCTTCGCTGGGGGCGAGCCCCGCGAGCATGTAGGTCTTCCGACTGGAGTGTTTGACATTGTGGACGCTTTTGATGTAGTTTTTGCCTTCGAGCGACTTCAGACAGCGGTCGAGGATGGACTTGTGCAGGTTGGTGCGGTTCTGGATGGCGCGCACCCAGATGCCGGTGCGGCCGGTTGAGTGGATGACATTGTAGACTAGACTTTCGTCGGGGGAGAGGTTCTGGAGCCTGATTGCATCACATTAGTCTCCCCACACCGGACAAGATGAAGATAGGGCACGCCTACTTTTCCGCATCCTCACGCGAGATGACCTTCCACGCTAACCGGTCATTTTTACCCTGCAGCAGTCGGAACAGTTTCTGATCGACCAGCGACTGGGTACACTGCAGCAGCAGTGGGATCTCATTCTTGGGAACAATCCCCAGACCCAACAGGTCCTGCTGGTAGAACAGATGGTCCGAGGGGTAATTGCTGACGCAGATATCGTAGATCTTCGACGCCAGCTCGGGGACCGAGTTGCTGGCCATTTTGACGTCGGAAAAGCCGAGAAGGAAGGGAGTCGTCTATCGCAGTTAAGGTGGAGGAGGTAGCATGTTCAGAGACGCATCGCACACGATTGTCCTGAGAGCAAGAAGATTCAAGTATGGAGGGAACACAGTGAGTAAGAAAGATAAAAAGACGTTTCTTTTCGGATGATTCTTTTGGGTTAGCGCGACGCTAGTCCGAGAACGGGATAGCGCACAATAACTCTGATTACTGCCTCAGGCACCAAGGCTCCCCGAAATTTCTCGAAGCTCCGATAAGTGACGAATGATCGATCCATTCGCTTCCATCATTCACTCCCGCTTTTCTCTCTTTCTCCCTTCCCCAGTTCTCACCCACACCCACCATCTCCCCTACTCTGTACATTCCACGGTTTTTACTTCTATCATGGCCGACGCTCTCAAAGCCGAGGGCAACAAAGCCTTCTCTGCCAAGGATTACGCTACTGCGGTGTAGGTATATCCTGAGAGCTCCGTTACCCCACTTGTGCTGATAATGGTGCAGTGAGAAATTCACCCAGGCCATCCAGATTGAGCCCGAGAATCAGATCCTCTATTCCAACCGGTCGGCAGTCTTTGCTGCTCAGTCGCAGTACGAGAAGGCGCTTGAGGATGCCAACAAGGCGACCGAGATCAAGCCCGATTGGTCCAAGGGTTGGGCCCGAAAGGGTGCCGCCTTCCGTGGTCTTGGAGACCTCTGTAGGTCACTTGAAGAGATTGTTTCAAATGGTCATTTCTCTAATATCATTTAGTGGCTGCCCACGATGCCTACGAAGAAGCCCTGAAGATCGAACCCGGTAACGACCAGGCCAAGTCCGGCTTCAATGCCGTCAAGCGGGCCATTGAGGCCGAGGCCCAGGCCGATGGCGCCCCCGCCGACCCCATGGGTCTGGGTGGCATCTTCAACGACCCCCAGCTGTTCCAGAAACTCGCCAGCAACCCCAAGACCTCCGCTCTGCTCGCGGACGGTGAGTTCATGGCCAAGTTGAAGCGTGTGCAGCAGGACCCCCAGAGTGTTGGTGCCGAGATCCAGGACCCGCGTTTCCTGCAGGTGATGAGCGTTCTGCTGGGTATCGACATGAGCTTCGGTGCTCCGCCGGAGTCGGCGGGCGGCGCGAAGCCCGAGGCGGAGGAAGACGCCCCGATGCCCGACGCTCGCCCCCAGAAGAAGGAGCCCGAACCCCAGCCCGAGCCCGAGCCGGAGGATGAGGAGGCGCTGGCCAAGAAGAAGGCCCAGGAGGCCGGAGACGCGGAGAAGAAGATTGGCAACGATTTCTACAAGAAGCGCCAGTTCGACGAGGCCATCGAACACTACACCAAGGCCTGGGAGCTGCACAAGGACATCACTTACCTGAACAACACGGCTGCCGCCAAGTTCGAGAAGGGCGACTACCAGGGCGCCATCGAGACCTGCAAGAACGCGATCGAGGAGGGCCGTGAGGTCCGCGCCGACTTCAAGACGATGGCCAAGGCGTTTGGCCGCATCGGCACGGCGTACGAGAAGCTGGGCGACCTCGCTCAGGCCATCGAGTACTACAACAAGTCGCTGACCGAGCACCGCACCCCCGATATCCTGAACAAGCTCCGCAGCGCCGAGAAGAACAAGGCCAAGGCCGAGAAGGAGGCCTACATCGACCCCGCCGAGGCCGAGAAGGCCCGCGAGCTGGGCCAGAAGAAGTTCCAGGAGGCCGACTGGCCCGGTGCCGTCGACGCGTTCACGGAGATGACCAAGCGCGCCCCGCAGGACCCCCGCGGGTTCTCCAACCGCGCCGCGGCGCTGATCAAGCTGATGGCGTTCCCGCAAGCGGTGGCGGACTGCGATGAGGCCACGGCCCGCGACCCCAAGTTCATCCGTGCTTACGTGCGCAAGTCGCAGGCACTGGTGGCGATGCACGAGTACAACAAGGCCCTGGATGCGTGCACCGAGGCGTCGGAGCACGACGACGGCAAGCACGCTCGGGAGATTGAGCAGCAGCAGCAGAAGTGCCTGGACGGACAGTTCAGCGCGCGCGCCGGCGAGACCGAGCAGCAGACCATGGAGCGGATCCAAAATGATCCTGACGTAAGTACCTTGGTTTCAGTATCTATGGATATAGACTAATGTTGTCGCAGATCATGGCCATCCTGCAAGACCCCGTCATGCAGAGCATCCTCCAGCAGGCCAAGACCGACCCGGCTGCCCTCCAGGAGCACATGAAGAACTCGCAAGTGCGGACTCAGATCCAGAAGCTGATGGCGGCGGGTGTGATCCGTCTTGGGCGGTAAGCCCGTCCAGCGTCGATGATGGGCAAGGATATGAAAAGTGGTATCTGGTAGCGGAATGACATGCATGTTTAGTGTTACTGTATTTAATGAGATGGCATCAATGAATGATAACGAATCTGATACATCACTCTTCTATTGGAATCCACAACAGGAATATTTTTTATGAGCACGCAGTGCAACCAAAGCGAGCAACACCCGGCATCCCCCCAACTCCTTATACGAGCCGATCATCCCCACGATGAGCCGCAAAGCAATCACACATCGTCTCCTGCATGAGCGAATCCTCCACCAACCGCCACAATCAATAGCGTCTACGTTTCTTTTGTCGCACGCTCACCACAACAAACCCCCCTCAAACCAAACAACCAAACACCACTCACATACAATACCCACACCACCCTATTCCCATCCTCCCATGAACCCGAACAGGGCCGGTCCCGGTTCCTGTTACGCAATCGGTCCATCCTGGCGCTCCCAAGAGCCTACCATGCAAGTGCTTCGCTTGCTACGTGGATACCTACTGGTGCCTCACAACCACCCAGCCATCCGCACGCGCCTCTGACTAGAAAAGCCATTGCGTCAGGGTGAAGCAAACACGAGTGGGATGGGGGGTGGGCATGAATCGTCAAGGGTGTATAGCGGTCAGGGAGATGGGTGGTTGCTTGGGGGGGGGGGGGGGTAAGAATCCATGATTGAGGTAGACAGATAGAAGGGTATAAAATGGGGCCCGGTGGTCGGTTGTAAGTTGCAATTGAAGTGTACAGACAAGACACGAACAGTTTTCTTTCTCATTGCCATTACCACCGCGTGTCAGTCCACAACCACCAAACCAAAGAACAGAAATCGACAATGAAGGTCTTCTTGCAAGTCGCGGCCTTTGTCGCCTGCAGCGTTTCATCCGCCGTCGTCCTCGCAGAGGCAGCTCCCGATACCAACCGGTTCCAAATTGGTTCCTTCACTGAAAATGGAGTGACGTTCCACGGTGAAGTGGTGTGTTACCCCTTTCTCCTCACGCTCTTAGCTAGGGTCAGTACCTTGGATAGTATACTGACAGAGGCTGTAACGCTATAGGCTCTCATGACCAGCGTACGTTGAGCGAATCCACCAACACACTCCATTCCCACATCTTGTGGAGTACACGAAGCTAATATGCATTACGTGTAGAAGAGAGACACGCTCGAGACTCTGAAGTGCACCGAGTGCGTGGGTCACCACGGACTGTGCACCATCGGCGAAGGGAATTGCTATGCGCCTGATGGGTGCTTCTTCTGTGGAGATTGTGGAGCCGATAAGGCTAGGTGCCAGGATCCCCCGAAGGAGGGGTGTCAGTGTTATTGATTGATTGATGGATGGGTTCCAGTTTTGGTGAATGGTGGATAGTGATAGGAATGAACACTGTGCTAGGTCTAGAGCTAGGAATACATACATTCAATCAATGAAACGCACGATAATACTTATCTACCCCACCAGATACTCCCACCACCCCTTCTTCCACGTCCTCCCAAACCGATGGTTTAAGCAAGCATGGGCACTACTGAATCCCTCCGCACCACTATGCCGCTGGCCATTCCCCCACACGTTAACAGGCAGCACACAAAAGCCCCCCATATCCCCCTCGCGGGCCTCATCCGCATCAACGCAGACCTGCTGAGTGATACGATGAAACGGCGCCCACGACACCTGCTCACTATCCAGATCGCCAATACGTTCGTCAGCCTCAACAGACTGCCTAACCAGCCAATGCTGTGGATCCAACGTCTCAGAGAGCCCGTCCAACACCGCATCAGTGAATACCCCCGGGCCAGTAGCTTCCAAAACGACTTTCTCGTCGTAAGACGGCGCCCAGAACAATGACCGTAGCCCCCAGCGGTGCCGCTCGTTCTGCCGTCTGGCATGCGCCAGGGCGCGCACGATAACACGCCGTAAGAGCGGGCTGAATCGCTGCGGCGCGTACATGGCGTACTGGGTGAAGCCGTAGCTGCGGCTCCAGTGCCAGTTGCGCATGAGTTGGGGAGAGGCGTAGGGCTCGTCGATCTCGATGCCGACGATGAGCGAGATGTTGTTGTTGCTGCTGGGAGGGTCTAGGAAAGGCTGTAGGGAGGGGCAGGCGTTGATGGACCGCGCGGGGAAGACGTCCATGTCGGCGTAGAAGCCGCCGTGGTACCAGAGGAGGAGGTAGCGGAGGAGGTCGGCGCGGAGGACCTCGCGCGGGTAGGCGTGGTAGATTTCGTGGAGGTTGGGGATTGTGCGTGAGAGGGTGGTGATGAATTCTGTTGCTTCTGTGTTCGTGACGAGCTGGTGGTTTATTTAGTCTCTTGGGTTGATGAGAGGATCTGGGAGGGGTGCTCACGTTGTAGACCCAGTCTGGGTTCGCGCGCTCCAGGCGAATAGAGTCGTCGCCTCGCTGGAGGTTTGGCTTGTTCCCTAGCAGTATCTGCCAGATAGACTGCTCTCCATTGTCTCTTCTGCTGTATGGAGGCGCAGAAGACACCGACTGCTCTACTGCCTGTAGGGCTGCGGACAGCTCCCCCTCGTAGACCAGATCTGGATCCTCGCGAAAAGACGAGTGGTACAAAAACCGAGGCACATCTTCGACATCATGCTCAGGAGGCGGTCGATCTGCGCGCGTATTGTTTTTCGTCTTTGGAGGGGCGGGGATATGTTTGATGATGCCGTATGCTGCGAGCGCAAGGCTGACGAACAGCAACCAGCGCGTCTTTCGCGTCCATCGGAGGAAATAGCGCCTTCGTCTGATCAGGGTCATTGTTGTACGGCGAACAGAAAAGAATAGAAGAAGTAAGAAAATCCATTTTGTCGGACAAAGAAGCACAGGAAATTAAGCAAGTGCCAGCACAGACGAATCAGGCGTTCCAGTTGGTCGTGCTGACTCGCTTTGGAGCAAACAAAGGATTCCAACTTCCTCCGCTTACTGCGTAGATCTTTACTAGTTTTCTGTTCGTGACAAGGCTGTCACTCGAGGGAGAACCAAAGTCTAATCAAGGTCTGCTAGGTGCGCAAAGAAAAGATATTCAGTAATCCAGTCAGTGGCAGAACCCTCCTGTGATGTCTATCGACTGCTGACTATTTCGTGATCCATCGTACATCTACTGCGCAGTCGACAGCTCCATCAACCAGAGTCGTGCGTATAGAACCAGGTTCAACTCATCTTTGATAAGTGTTCTCGATGGCTCTTCGTCACTAAGTAATAATGTTTTGGATATTGAAATCCGCTACCAGGATGAACAGCAGTCAAGCTTCAGTCACTCAGCCTCGGCGGCCATGGAACCCATCCAGGGTGGCGGAGCCAAGAGGCTCGACAGCACTAGCTGGTTTAGGTCTAATATGCGTATATGTGAGATGCATTAATCCAAGTCGGGTACTGTTTGGAATGTGTCAGCCTTGCGGAGGAAGAGCAAGAGCTCCGCCTTCCAGGCGCTCGCGTGCCTAGCAGCATGTATCATTATTCGGGATAGAACGACTTATCTACCCCCGTTATCAACCATTCTCGCAGCAGTCTATGCTGGATATTCGCTACCTTCGAGGCCGATAATGGGGGGCTCAAAAACTAGGGGCCATCGTCAAACGGCTCGCGTACCCGGATTCAAACAGCAGGTCCGTAGAGGAACGTCGTCGCTTCCTGGGAACCTCTATTCTTCTCAATGGTCTCCAGAGAAGTAAGTCTTCGAACTAGGTTTGTCGATCGGTCAATCTAACAACGACGAATAGAACGGAGCTGCCGTATCACGAGTCAGTTCAGATCGGGGACGATGAAAGCACTGCCGTTGAGACATCCGACGAAGATGAAAGCAGGGAAGACTACGATGTCTTCGAGTCATCCGACGAGGACCGAAGCACGGTCGTGGAAACATCGGAGGAAGATGAAAGCAGAGAGGACTACGATGTCTTAGGGGTTTTCGACGATGGCCAACGAGCGGAGGGCAATTTACAGGCGTGGCTACGATCGTTCCGATCGTTCGATGAACAGTTGTCCTCGCGAGATGATGGCTGGAGCGAGTCGACCGCGTCGAGTGTCGGGGCGATCGGGCGCCTTGCACCGCGTGACAATGTCGTCACGATTATGGCCTGGCTGAGTTCGATCGACCATAATTGGCATCGAGAAGGGACCTTGCGTGATCATTGCCCAGGAACAGGACAATGGATTTTGTCGTCAAATGGTGTCCAGAACTGGTTGCACGGCGAAAAGCAGACTCTTTTTTGCTCTGGCATCCCCGGCGCCGGCAAGACAATGGCTGCATCGCTTATAATTGATCATCTACAGAATCATTTCGCGAAAGCGAATGTAGGCATTGCATATATATATGGCCGGTCCTTTGATCATACATATAATATCCACGATATCCTCCGGAGCCTGTTGAAACAACTGGCGCTGTGTCGACCAACAGTTCCCGACGCAGTTCGATCGATTTACCGATACCAAAAACGCCGTGGAGCCGGTCCATGTCTAGAGAAGATATTCAAGACCTTGGATAGTGTGATGGGCTTGTTTTCGAGGGTGTTTATCATCGCAGATGCGCTCGATGAACTGCCGCTCTCGGACCAAGGGCTGGAGCTAGTCCTGTCCGAGATAACTGTCTGGCGGTCTCGACATAACGTGAATCTACTCGCCACCTCGCGTCCAGTCCCCTACATAACACGATATTTCTACGATGCACCAACGCTCGAGATCCGCGCCGACCAAGGAGATGTCAAGACATATCTGGGGTGGAGACTGAAAGCGTTCCCCTTGCGTGTCAAACCATCACTTCAACAGAAAATCATCAGTGACATTAGCAGTGCGGCGTGTGGAATGTAAGTCACCTCTTCCTCCAATGGGACAGCGCTAAGAGCCCAGGTTCCTTCTTGCCGTGCGCTCGATGGACACACTGGCCGCGTGTCGATCTACTAGAGCTATCCCGGCCCTCCTGGAGGCACTCCCTATGTCGGTTGCCATGAACAGATTCTACAGGGACATCTTGCATCAAATAGTGAACAAGACGGTGAAAGGAAAGCCATCTGGCAAGCTGGTTCTATCGCTTTTGGTCTGCTCGCAACGACCTCTGACATTGACGGAAATCCAGCATGCCGTGGCCATGGACTCCGTGGGTCCCAGATGCGCCGCCGCCTTAGATTCAGACAGCTTGCCTGAAGTTGACGACATGCTCTCGGCCTGTCTCGGGCTTCTCACAATCAATCCGAAAAAACGCATATTTGATTTCACCCACCACACAGCGGCAGAATACATCAAACGAAAGTGTACGCGTAACGC
Organism: Aspergillus candidus; assembly: GCF_002847045.1. Taxonomy (NCBI): domain Eukaryota; kingdom Fungi; phylum Ascomycota; class Eurotiomycetes; order Eurotiales; family Aspergillaceae; genus Aspergillus; species Aspergillus candidus. The sequence goes on along the minus strand of NW_020194030.1, from coordinate 222,755 downwards.
GTCCTACGCCCACTTTAGAATTGCTAGACTCTGTATCAACTATCTTTCACTCCAGGAATTTGCGGCGGGAGCTTGCGGCACGGACGGGGAGTATGAGCGGCGTCTAGCTCGACATCCATTCTACAATACTCCGCCAAGAATTGGGGGTTCCATGCACGGCACAGGTATTTTGGGGAACCGCCAGGTCTTAACTTACTGGTAGATGCTGCTAGGGTATCTGTGTGCTTGCAAGGCATCTTTGCAGAGCCAGGCACGGTGGGATATAGCCAACGTTATCCTACAGCCACTGGCATGCATGTCGCGGCACATTTCGGCCTCGATTACCTGTACAGGGAGCTCGTCGTCGAGGGGCAGCAGATTCAAGCCAAAGATAGCAATGGACACGCCCCATTGTGGTGGGCGCTAGAGCAGAGACAGCATCGGATGGTGAAAGTACTAGAAGATAAGGACAACATCACGCTCCGACAGCTGATCAAAGTCGGCAGGAGAGATCTGATCAGGAGACTGCTGGATACGGGATACGACATCAATTCTCTAGACTTCTTCCGACGGACACCTCTGCACAGCGCCATCTCCTCGGGCGCCCAGGACTTGTTAATGGACTTTGTGGAAGCCGGCGCAGATGTCAACATCCGGGATGGAGATGGCGCGACCCCGCTACGTCTTGCTGTCCAGCTCTACCGACACCATCTCATTGACATTCTTCTGGGGAACGGCGCGTCGCCGGAAGATGTTAGCTTATCCGAGTGGCGGAGGTTGTACCGGCGCCAGCGATCTGATATCGCAGTGTTGGCCGCCAAGGACAACAAAGGGCTGTCTCTTCAGTTTATCGCTTCTGAGGAGGACTTTGCGGTGGGAACCGACAGCAGCGGCCACAAAAGACACTACATGTGGGTTTTCCATCGATGCAGATAGATTAATGCTAAAAAACACCAGACTTCACGGGAGTTGCATACCGTGGTATAGCATCTTCACCATCCCAAGAGTCAGTCCGGCCCAGTTCGAGCTGGCCACCCATATATCAAGGCACCAAGATGAAACCGAATTTCAATATGCGCTCTTTTCATATATGCCCAATCGACACAAGCCGGAAAACCCCAATGAGAGCCACGACCAAGTTGGCATAGCCTGGAAAGTAAGATGGCAGACGGATGAAGAGAGCGCCGAGTACTGGCAGTCAACAGACTACTATAGCACACTGCCGTACGTCTGGATGCCTGTCGGTGGTATCGACCTGTTACTTCACTTCCTGCGTTATCTCAATCAAAAATGGGTTGAGCTGACCGAGTCGGAGAAGAAGTCACTGGAGACTTTTGTCAGTAGCAGCAACCCAGTTCTCGTAGCAGGTCGCTAATAAAATTGGCTCACAGCGGCGGAACGTCTTCCGCGGCAAGGGCGAATCCCGCGATCTCCTCGACGAACTCCTTCAAAACACAGATATGTGCAATTACCTCCGAGTCACCCTGCAGGACCATGTTCTTAAAGTAAAAGAGTTCGGGAATGAATACTGCCGGCGGCAGGAAGGCGACGACGCCATGAAGCAGGTGCACGGAGCGACAGACTGCTTGTTCGGGGATGTTAGCCAGCGGATCGATTCGTTGGATAAAGCATGTCAGGATCTTATCCAAATCGTACGTTACTCTTTTCTTTCGACGACGGTGATCAGATGATCGATAAACCAACCATTGCCAGGAGTTCAACCTTGTTTCGATCAACGAAGCCCGGCTGTCGACATCTACAACCATAAGTATGAAACGGCTGAGTTGGATCACAGTACGTTGCATGGCATATTTTATGACAGCTCACTAATACGAGACGATAGTTTATCTTTCTCCCCGCTACCTTCGCTGCAGTATGTTCTTTTGGGCTTCCCTCCTATGGAATATATTTGACTAATCCCCGCATAAGACTGTCTTCGGCATGAACATCAACCTCCTAGAAAACAACCCCAGCTGGTGGTGGTATCTTCCGTTTCTGGGGGCTGTTATGGCGCTGACCGTTGGCGGATGGTTGCTGTTCAAACACAATCCCGTGGGTTTATCCTCCCAGATAGCCGCGGTGTATGATGTGCGATGCTAATGTCTAAGACCAGAATGTCGAGGTCAGTGTCGATCGAAGGATAGAGGCGGTATTTGGGCAGGGTCGGTTGAAGAAGAGAAACCAAGGGGAAGTGTGAGTTATACATTCTGCATAACAAGGCTATCTCTCTATATCTATATACATTGTACCTGGTTTTCTACGTAGCCCCAACAGCTCCTCTTCCTAATATAGTGCTCCTCTCTTGCTGCTTTTTATTTACTACGTAGGCTGGTAGGATTACGCCCGGAAACCCGACCCCATATCACCCACAGAACTTATAGGGCCCTGGGGGTGATTCATTGGTTGTGGGGAGTCTTCCGTTCTCTGTGGCTTAGCTGCCCTCACCGGTTTAGCTGGACTGGGATGCCCATGGCTCTTGACCGCTATTCTTGCACTTGGGAACCTTCTATGTCAGGAGGCATCGATTTGAAGGTAATTCAGGGGTGCGGCTCGCCGACCACGTTGAGATCCTTGGAGAACCTGACGTGATGTAGGTCCCCTTTCTGCCCAGTTCAATAATGCCTCTCATCTAGAAAACCAGAAAGTCCTGACATTGTACTGCCATAAGCTTACCATTTACATATCTCACATCCAGCCAAGATGGAAGTACGGATGCACTACGATGACGCTGCCTGGGAAATCAGCGATAAGATCGCCGATGCCTGGCCAAACCACATTTTCGATCCAATTGTTTTCAATGCGGTTGGACGTCTTCTTCTCGAGCATTGCCAGGCTGGTGACGCCGTCAGATTAACACCTTGTGTTGGATATCAATAGTTTCAAGCCCTTACCACTCGCAAATTGGTGTTTTTGGTCTAGTGGCAAAGAATGAGAGTTCAACACCTTGTTTGACTGGTGCTTTCAATCTCGCTCTGCGCATGGAATTTGAAAGAACCCGATATGCTATCATACGGTTCCCTTTGCCTGGTGCTACCATGTTTCCTGAAGAAAAGGTGCGTAATGAGGTCGCGGCCATGCGGCTTATCGCATATAAATATGCGATCCCGGCTCCATTTATCACAAATTCGTTGCTAGGTTCCTCTTTCGGAAAATTGTTCGAGACCAAACACACAGATCGCAGTGGGTATTCTCTGATAATGGCCCCCTTTCCGGTCTAGTGTGACGATTTTCGGCCTGGAAATGTCCTCGTGGATGCGGGCCTCAAAATTGCCGGGGTGGTGGACTGGGAGTTTACATATGCCGCTCCAGTTGAGTTCACTGATGCACCGCCTTGGTGGCTTATTCTCGAAAAGCCAGAATATTGGCCGAAAGGGCTTGATGACTGGTGTATAGAATATGAGAAACGACTGCAACTCTTTCTCGAGGCTATGACTGATTGTGAAGAGAGAGAACTTCTAGGCAAGCAGCGGCTATTTAATCAAAAGCAACACAGCTGAGAGAGTGGCGACTTCTGGATCATGTACGCCGCCAGGAACAATTTTGCTTTTGACGCCATATACTGGAGGAAGATTGACCAAAGATTCTTCGAACCGATCAGTTCACGCAACAATATTTGCGATAGATGGAAAGAGAGAGTTGGTCTCTTAGAACCCGATAAAAAAAAGGAAAAAAAAAAAAAAAAAAAAACTCATGGAGAGATATGTGGAAATGGAGCTTACAGAGATGGAGACCAAGATTTGACTTGGGATCCGGATGAGTACACTGTCGAATATCTCAAGAATTTGAATGCTTGATTTCTTTGCAGAGGCGGCAATATTGAAGGCCTGGTGTCATGTTGATCTACTATCTACCTAATTCGTCGATGTTGCTTTATATCTGTTGGAAATAGACGTGTCGATGAGGGACGCATCAAAGTTAGGGCCCGATTCCCCAAGATAGAGTACGTAAGGTTGTACGTTCCGACCCACATGGCGTAGGGAAATAGCCGAACCTTATTTGAACGGGACGGGATCGGTACTTTTGCGCGAACTGTTTCGATATGTACGGGTCTGCAAAAATACCAACAGGTTTGTGCTCCGTTTCTGTGGTGCTTATTGCTAGCCAGGATGGATTGCAAACTGTCTCTGGAGTAATGTCCAGAAATAATTAAAAATTAGAATAATTAGATTTATGTAATGTGCCAAATAAACCATACAGGCGATCAATTTAATCGCCCGCAGGACTCGGCATGATCGGTCGGAGAATTAGTCCGACTCGGTAGATCACTATCTTGAACATGATATCCCCTCATCTCTGATTGTAAGACCCAGATACACCTAAACATGTTGCGGCCACTTGCGAAACAAATCACCAAATTGGTCAAACGGTGCTGTGACGAGGCCGTGGGCTGTCTCGAAGAACGGAGAAGTGGGCGCGCCAGGATGAGCGCGCGTTGGCAGAAAGATTTTGGTCCGGCTAAACGACTTGGCCAGTCCGTTGCTTTCCTTATCGGTAATGACGCCTTCCAACATGGGCAGTTGATGTGCCTCCTCCTCTCGGATCTGTGGCTGCAGGTAGCCTATCAACTGGTTGATGCTTGGGAGGAAGTCAGGGCTGGTCGGGTCGAGCTTTTGAAACCTCTTCAGTTCCTCTTTGACCTTGATGCATGTATCGTCAGTATCACCACATGCTGGATACGTCGAGTGTCCTGCTCACGGCGTGGTAATTTGCTCGGTTTTGGCGAGCGAGAAGGTCGCCCTCTGGTAGGTATTTTTCCATGGCCGGAAGCAGCACCAGCTCTTTGCTGACCAGTGTGCGAGCAACCTCCCAGGTAAAAAGGTTCCGGAATCGGATTTTTTGTTTCCTGTCTCCTTCGTAGACGATGCGGTTGTGGCATGCTAGGATTGTGACATGGTCCGCCTTGACCGTGTCGTTGATACTGCGCTTCATGGTGATAACCTGGTGGGGATAGTCCTGGTGTCAAATCTGCAAGGTGAAAATATGGTCACTCTGAGAATTAATGCATTATTGGGAGAACAATGGCATGATTAATGAAGCTATGAGATCATTAGCCCCGGCGCATCCCATTTGCCACAATGCGGATGAATGAACATCGTAGTCATGTACGTCATTGATGCCTAATCTACCAGGCAATAATAGGTGGCCGATACACAGAATAGTTAGCGCCTAGGTATTATTTTCCTGTGTTATACAATGTATTTTCTTGGACAGGGCCACGGATGGTTTGCGGATACATGGCAATTAGCACGCGGTGGAAAGCCAGTCTGGATTTTACGCTATATTGGACCTCAACATCATTTCCCCCGAATTGAGCACCACGACAATTCCACCACCAATGCATTGCATTATATAGATACGACAGTTTTTTTAATTGTCTATATGATAATATTCATCTCCGCTGTCATCTACTTTCTCTTGTACTTGTGATTATTGTTAGATTGAGTAGTACTAGTCAAGGCTGAGTGACGGGCCGGAATTTTGTATAGGGAACTTTGTCTTGAGTATCAAAGGCTTTCAAACTATCCCGTCTCTGATGGGAAGGAATAGAATATAAATATTATGAATAAAATTTGACGGCAAAGCTATAAATGTAATCAATGTAAGGCCTGGTGTAGACACTCGATCTTTAGGGCTTCCCCCCCTGCATGGGTGACACGGCCCAATGCCCCCACACAAGGTTATATATACATTTAGGGTTTTTATGATCACATGGCTTCTGTTGTTACGTACGTTGGCCCCCGACCCTTCCACTCGCACCTCAATAAACCTCTCCATTTCACCACAACATGGCCCGCTCTCGGCGACAGGCGAGGTCGGAGTCATATGACAATGATTCACAGATTGGAGAAAATAGTTCCGAGGACAGTAGCGATGAGCAGTACGATACCGATCCCACTGAGCCTGACTTCAATGAGGACCAGCTTAGAGTTCCTAGTGATGTTGCGCAACTTTTTGCAGACAATGAACACACCCGACTATTACCTGCAGAAACTCGAAGAATTTGATGGGTCTGTGTATCCCCAGAAAGATTATAGTAAAGGCACCACTGCCGTTCTCGATCAGATTTCGGAAGCTATCTATTGCCATTCCGCATATATTTCTTGACTGGGCCTTGGATTTACGACCGGGTGAAAATGGAAGACGGTTGCCTAGAATTAAACGAGAAAGCTCGTTGGAAACGTTCTGGAAGGTTTTTCGGCTGGTCTTCGAAAGAGCAACCTCAGAAAAGATCGAAAGCAGATGAATTGACAGATGCGCCGGGTAGGGAACGAAGTCACCCCTCAGCCTCCAGTGTTTCCTCCACTATGTCATGTATAGTTCTGATTGATGTCACAGGTGGTCCGCAAGTTAGCTCGCAAACATAAACCGTTTTGGAAAGACCGCGAAAGGTCCACTATGGAATCTTGGGTTAATGATTACTAACGAACAAACTACTCGAGATATCTAGAGACAACGTTTGCTGCTTTGCCATTTAATTTCCGAAATAATCAGAGGGCATTCTCAACTGGTTGGTTATGAGATGTATGTGAGGTTGACTACGGGGGGCTGGGACGGGGCATCAGACACCCTATCAAAATGGCTCTGGCCCGGTGGGTGAGCATGAGGCTCTGAAGCATACATACGGAATAATGTATTTTCTTCTATTTATTGTCGAGTTTCTAGTCGCTGGCGTTTGATTGAAATTTGGCGCGCGCGCACGTCCCTACATGTGATTGGTTCCTACTTCGCACTAATGTAGACGGCTTAAGCGGGATATTTCACGCATGAGGGGCCAGTTTTGACCTTTCTTTTCTTTTCCACTTCCCCTTTGATCAGCAATCACGGTATATAAGGCTATCTGGGTGCTTAGATGGTCTATATAGACTGGTCACTAGGAGCCTAACTCGACCTTGCATGTTATCGCCTAACTGATCATCATCGGGTTCACGCATGTAAGATGGACAGCGAAATGGAGGATCCAAAGCCTCTCTCGAGCCAGCTGCAATGCAGTGACTATACTGTGGGATGGATCTGTGCGCTCCCCAAAGAGCAGACTGCAGCTACAGCTATGTTAGACCATATACACCCAGACCTTCCCAAACCGCCCAATGATCCCAACACGTATACTTTGGGGTCCATCGGCAAACACAACATCGTTGTCGCTTGTTTACCAAAAGGGAGAATCGGTAACAATTCAGCAGCAATATCTGCGACTCAAATGATACGCACATTTCTCTCCATAAAGGTTGGCCTAATGGTTGGCATCGGCGGTGGATTGCCCACTAAGACCAAGCTGGGGGACGTGGTGATCGGTGCCCCTGTGGACCAATATCCAGGGGTAGTTCAGTGGGACTTAGGCAAGACAGAGCAGGGTGGGAATTTTAGACGTATTGGCTCTCAGAACAGCCCTCCAAACGCTTTATTGACAGCTTTAGCCAAAATGGAGACTCGAAGTCAGCTGAGCGGCTCAAGGATACCTGAATATCTGAAAGAAATGGAAAAGAAATGGCCAAATCTCATGAAAGAATTCACTTGTCCGGTACTTCATGATGAGCGAAATGTCTCTCCAATCAAGTCTCGTCCAGGGAGCCAGGAATGGCAAATTTCTCGTCTCTGGAGAATGTTGCTAGACCTTCTTTTCTTTCTTTTAGGTTGGCAGCAGCTTTTATTGACCCAGCATGACGCGGATAAAGACACGCCCAGTCAATTTGAAGCCCAGCCAAAGGATATACGCGTGCATTATGGTTTGATAGCGTCGGGTAACCAAGTTATCAAGGATGCCGAGCTTCGGGACTTGGTCGACCAGAATCTCGGTGGAAATGTACTATGCGTGGAAATGGAAGCCGCGGGGCTAATGAATACTATCCCTTGTATCGTGATCAGGGGAATATGTGATTATGCTGATTCCACAAAGAACAAGGATTGGCAGGAATATGCTGCTTCTGTGGCTGCGGCATGTGCAAAAGAGCTTTTAGAATATGTTCATCCAAGCGATGTCAATGAAGAGCGTCCCGTGAAGGAAATTTTGGGTGCTGGTAAGTTATTAAGCAGCATCTCAATGACCTGAAGTATCTGATGTTTCTTTTAGTGATGACGACGTAGACCGAATGGATGCCAGCCTGAAAGTACTACGATCCAAGTCCATAAAAGACAAGCATCTCAAAATCCTAGGTTGGCTCACGGACATTGACTACGGTCCTCAACATAGTGACTTCCTGAAAGGCCGACAGCCAGGCACCGGGCAGTGGTTTCTGAACTCCAATGGGTATCAGAACTGGTGGAGATCAAACAATACAACAACCTTGTTCTGCCCCGGAATTCCTGGAGTTGGAAAGACAATAATGGCGGCGACAGTTATCGACGACCTCAGCGCAAGGTTTCTTCACGATGAATCTATCGGAATTGCGTATATTTATTGTAATTTCCATCGGAGACATGAGCAGAAACTTGAAGATCTTCTTGAAGCTCTTATAAAACAATTGAGTCAGTGCTTGCCTTCTTTACCAGCCCACGTTAAGGAACTTTACGCAAGCCACCAAAGTCAGAACACACGTCCATCAATTAACGAACTGTCGAAGAGCCTCTTGGAGACTGCCGCTATGTATACAAGAGTCTTCATTGTTGTCGACGCATTGGACGAATGCGAAGCAGCTGATGGAACACTATCAAGGTTTTTATCCAACATATTCAGCCTTCAGACCGAATCCGCTATAAGCTTCCTTGCAACCTCGCGGCCTATACCGGATATTAAGAAGTGGTTCGATGGATGCGCTTCACAAGAAATATCAGCTACAGACGGGGATATCCGTAACTATCTGAACAGCCATATGGCTCGTCTGCCAGGCTTTGTCGTCAGCAACCCAATGTTGCAAGAAGAGATTAAGACCGAAATTATGGCCGCTGTGGACGGAATGTATGGAGGTCCCCTCCCGATCCATTGAATACGTACTAATATCTGTCAAGGTTCCTACTAGCACGACTCCATCTAGATTCTCTGGTTTGCATGAGGGCACCAAAGGCTATTCGAATTGCTTTGAAAAAGCTCCCGCAAGGATCAAATGCGTACGACTCCGCTTATAACCGGGCCATGGAAAGAATCAAGGGGCAGGTACCGAGTGCTCGGGAACTGGCCGAACAGACTATAGCATGGATTACTTGTGCAAAGAGGCAGCTCGCTATCCCAGAACTACTGCATGCCTTGGCAGTGGAAGTTGGCCAACCCGATTTTGACGAAGAGAATCTCTCGCAAGTGGCCGATATACTTTCTGTCTGCGCCGGACTAGTGACAGTTGACGAGGAAAGTGGCACTATCCGTTTAGTCCATTACACCACGCAGGAATACTTCGCCAGAACACGGAAAGATTGGTTCCCAGACGCAGAAACAGCGATTACTAGGGCATGTGTCTCCTATCTCTCCTTCCAAACGTTTGGAAGCGGAATTTGTCGAAATCACTCCGAGCTCCTAGATCGGCTGAATATGTATGAATTCTACGAGTACTCCGCATGTCACTGGGGACACCATGCTCGCGAAGCTCTGAAGCCATGCCCGGAAGTTATCCCTTTCCTGACTTGCAACGCCAAGGCTAATGCCTCACTCCAAATGCTACAGAGGCAAGAGTTTCGACATTCGCAGGCTTTGTGGCGGGTTTCGTCCTCCGGCCTGCATCTCGCAGTGATGTTCGGGTTAGAGAAAGCAGTCCAGGCTATGCTAGAGGAAGTCGACGTCAATGCCATGGACTCCATCGATTACAGTCCACTCTTAGTGGCAGCTAGACATTGTCAGGTTGGAGTGATAAATCATCTTCTCGATGCCGGAGCCAATATAGAGGACAGGAGAGACTGTCACGAGCAAGCACCTTTGTCGCACGCTTGCGAAAATGGACACCTTCAGATGATGAACCGGCTACTCGATAACGGAGCTGACATAGAGACAAAAGACTATCGCAACCGAACGCCACTATCTTTTGCAGCAGAAGGAGGTCATGCTGCAGTTGTGAAAGAGCTCCTCGACCGAGGTGCCAAACTAGAGGACATGGATCACAAATGGGGCAGAGCTCCAATCTCATGGGCGGCAGTGAATGGACACACTTCAGTCGTCCAACAGTTACTCAATGCTGGTGCCTATATCGAGTGTGGAAATGGCCTGCATCCAACGCCTTTGATATGGGCGGCGCGGTACGGACAAACCGCAACAGTCAGGAGATTACTAGACGAGGGTGCTAATATAGAGCATCGCTGGGATTATAACACGCCGCTAAATCTCGCAGCAAGGGAGGGATGTGACGGCGTAGTTAAAGAATTACTTAGCAGAGGGGCTGATATTGACTCTAGAGACTGGTATGGTGCAACACCCCTAATAAGGGCAGCGACTAATGGGCACTTGACGGTGGTTCAGCAACTACTCAACGCGGGTGCTGATCCAAATGCCAAAGACTCCTCTGGCTCGTCACCAGCATATATGGCTGCATTGGAAATGGAGCATGCAATAGTGGACGAGCTTCTCAGAAGAGGAGCCGATCCCTGCGAGTACCTGCCATATAGGGAACAGGAAGTGAAGAGCTTGGAGATGGACCCGCCAGTTGTTGTGCAAAAGCTTTAGAAGATAGCCTAGCTGTTGCTGATACACTGCGAGTTCGTATACTCTGGCGATTACTCCACCCCTTCTCCGGCTTACTATCCCCGTAGTGGCCAATGCCGCATTGGTAATCAAATATTGAAGGGGTCTGCGAAGCGATGGAATCCTACCAATATTATTTTAAACCTTTTCCATCCAGAAAGATTACCTAGAGTTTGGGCCGACTTACTGGAGCGACTTGATCAGTGTCCCAACTATCGAGCCAAGGAAGAACCACAGACCGACTCTAAATGTGACCATACTAAAATATTTTCGTGCCACGCTGAGATATGCCGTTTGGTTGAAAGGGCGAACTGGGCTTCGCTATGTAATTTATCACTCTACCTACTTTTACAGTTACTGGCAAATTTCACCCTCTGGGGGGAACGGACTACGAATGTTGTAACTCTGGTGGAAGTCATATTTGAGGAGAGTGATAATGAACACGTGGGAAACTTGGGCTGAGCGTCAACGGCAAAATCCGATGTGCGCGGTCATTCAGGGACGCAAAAAAAGGGGCCGCGCCAGTGTCAGTGCACATGAATCGGCGGGGGCGAAAAGAGGAGGCTGCAGCTGGGTAGGCGGCCACGCAGAACGGCGGGCCAACGGGGGCGGTTTCCAGCCCTTGCCGTCGTATAGAATACTTAATATAAGAAATATTTATGATTTTGACAGGATTAAGATTAAATAATATATTTATAATCTTGATATCTCACAAAGAGGATTAGTTCAAAAATAATAACTTGAGTATTTATAACTTAGATCTATAAGAATATTTAATAAGTCATTCTTAGTCACTTGGAATAAGCCTATAGATATATATTTTCTAGATTAAGTATCCAGGATAAGAGTTTCTTTATACATCTAAATCTATTTAGTAAGAGATAACTCTCTACAGGATCTCTAGATAAATAGCTAGATAACTAGAGATAGTAGAAGTAGCTAGGGAGCTAGAGATTTTTCAGGGATATTACTAGTCTCCTGGTAGTATAAAGAGTATAAGTATAAATATCCCTGTCAGGAGTGCCGGGCTTGCTTGTTTTATGATATTTAAAGAAGATATATAGAGACAAGCGGCTATATGATTGAAAGAGAATATTAAGAAGAAAGAGAAGAAGATATGTAGAGACAGGCAGCTGCATGATTGGAAGAGGATATAAAGAAGAAGGAGGAGACGTGTAGAGACGAGTGGCTGCGTGATTAAAAAAGAATACAAAGGAGGAGGAAAAGACATGTAGAGACAGGTGGCTGCATGATTGAAAGAGGATGCAAAGAAGGAGAAGAAGGAGATGTGTAGAGACGGGCAGCTGCGTGGTTGAATGAGGATGCAAAGGAGGAGAAAGAGGAGACGCTTAGAGACGGGCGGCTGCGTGGTTGACATTCAAAATATCACGTCACAGCTTTATTCTCAGTCTGCATGATGGAATTGCCCAGGACCCAGCAGGAATGGAGGCCTCAAGCTACAGCGGCAGGTGTTGTGCACAAATCACTGAAGTCCTGTAAAGCCTTGGAGTCCGGCTCCAAAGTCCGCGATGCTCAAATCTTTCTTTTCGCACTGTTGTGGCGGAAACTAAATTAATTCCCAGTCTCGATGCGACGGGCGAAGGGCTTGCACCACATATGCAACAGGCGGTCCGGATCTTGAGCAACCCAGAGTTCTGTCCTTGATTTTGGCCTTCTCAATACAACCCGATAAGTGAATTTGCCCGTATAACCCTAGCCTAGTATAGTATTGCCAGATTAGGACAGGCTTTTGGACCTCAAGTAAGATAGTGTGTAATGAATTTCACTGTGAACTCTGTAGAAGTTATGTTTGAGGCTACTAAGCTATGATAGCCATTTGATTTTTATGTAAAGCTAGACAATAGCACATGCTATGGAAGAACGTCACTAATGACCAATGCGACGTAGTGGTATTACAGTAGCTTATATGCAAATTACACACTATTTAAAGGGATTGTTTGATGACGTTAAACTAGCTTGAGAGGGTTAAGTAGAAATATGGGAGCTTCAAAATTTGACCGACGTTAGCAGAAAACTGTTAGCGAGAGGGCCCGGAGCCTTTTGCTCAAGGCACGCGAGCTTTCGGGGTACTTCCAGACTTAAGCCCGTCTTGTTATGGTCCATCCATGAGGAATTGTTGTTTATAATTCAGCTAGCCAGCAGGAATCTCCATCTATCTTACTTTGATACTCAAGCTTCTCGACATGAAAGATGACTTGCTAGCTGGTTATACTCAGTCCGTAACTTATATTCCCTGACCCATATTCCATGTTCCCAAATATACGCGATGGCAGCTACCAGCACGGTAAGTATCATCAAAATTGCCCCTCAAACCCTTTTGTCTTTAATTGACAAATTCAAGACTGCATGGTACAGGCCTTGACGAAATGGTAGTCGGCTTTATTCTTAACATTGAGTTGCTGGTACAAATCAATAAAAACATACATTGATCAAACCTTCCCCAAAATGCATACATCCATATTGATCAATAGCAGAACTTCTTTTACCCTAGAAGAGTAAGATTAAACATTGAAAAGTACCAAAGTCAAAGCAAGTGCGGGCCTATTTAAGTATTTTCCACAGGCTACAGGACCGTGGGCTCAATTCACAGTAGCAGTATCAGATATTGGAATATTTCCTAGCACTTTCCGTCATTACAAAAGATATCTAGGTACTACGTCTTATCCCTTATAAGCATCTCATGAGGCAGGAAAGATTATCACGTTGTGAGCACTGGTGTGTATACAAAGAGATAGGCATATTTATTTTTCTGAGGGCGCAGAGAAGTCACCGATCATACAAGCCTAGTTACAATACTGGAAAAAAGAGTGTAAGAAAAAAAAAAAACATTTAGCTAATCTCAAGGCTAACATGTGTACCAAAATGTTAGTCAATGCCTATCCAACCAGCAAGGCGCCAATCTGGTCTAAACCAATTCGACCCAAAACTTGAACCGCAGCGTATCCTTATCCTCCCATGACCAGAGGTTGTAGTACGCTGGGTCCATGCCGTTTGCAGAACCCCACGTGCCCCATTCGGTTTTCACCTCAAATTTCAGACCCATCTCCTCGCCAATTTCCTCCCACATGCGCGTAAAACTCTCTGAGTCATGGTTGAAGAAAGTATCCAGACGGCCATTCTCCGCGCTTTCTTTTGTTGGCTTGTAAAGATAGTTGCGAACCTCCTTGGCCTTTGTGCTTCCATGCTGACGTCCGACAATCAGTGATCCCTTCTGCTTCTTGAGAAGCTTAAGCAGGGCGAGAACTGCCTTTTTCTGACCCTCCAAGGTAAAAAGATGCAGGAAGGATCCAGCATGAATCACCTCGAATCCTTCTGGACGCTCCTTCCACAACTTGTCATTCTCGTCGAAGATGTTTGCAGTGTAGAACGAAGACTTGAGCGTGTCTCGGTCACGGAAGAGGTCATATCCAAGATCGAGGAAGGTCGCGTTGAGCTCCGCACCACAAATATTTTCAGCAGGCACCCCATCAGTGATAAGCGCACGAACATCATGTCCGAAACAGCAACCGAAATCTAGCAAGTGCTGGCCGCTTTTGAGGCGTTCAAGGACATCGGCATATCGGGGCGAGTCGGGAAGCGAGAAGTCGAGGAAACGGAACAAACCGATGCATGGATATGGGGATGATGCCCACGCTTTTTCACGCTGAAACAATTAGTCGGATTCAGACTTCGTAAAAATATCACATACAATTTTCATAACATGTGCTTTAACTTCGTCTTCTTTCAAGCCAGCATAATCCTGCAAGACCCGTTGGGCCAATGGGGGGATTCGTTCGAGAATCTCAAGATACCAGGGGATCTCGGCCTTCGGGTTCCCCATGTTCGCTGGATCGCTCGTAATGAAGGGGGCCATGGTAAATAGCAACGGAGATGTTTGTTTGAAGTTGTTCGAGTGTTTTTTGTCTTATAGCAAGAATGATTGCTGGTCTCTGAGCACAGCATTCGTGATGCTGGGCCTTTATATAACTTGATGGCCATGATGTATCGGACGAAGGCCGACTATGCATCGTCTGGTAAGGTTATACAACTCAATTTTCGCGTCTGAAATATGAAATTGAAGTATATAGTTCAATGCTACGGTTTCATCAGTATACTAAACCCATCGGCTAGTGCCGTCCTCTACCCTGGTTTATCTTATCTGATCATCTGCTTGAATGGGACTATTTGGCTGAAGAACGCCAAAACAACTCCACAACGACCTTGGCCTTACACGATAGCAAACCTTATTGTGAGACCTGTCGCCGATCAGTAATATCAGTCCATCCGGCTCCTTCAATTCCGTTTGTTTTGGTCAATAATTTCACAAGGTTCAGACTCGGCTAGAATTCTTCACATGTTCAACGTCCTCACTATAGAATATAGACCAGGCAGCAATCTCGACAAAAGGCCGAATATCTTGGTTCTTATGCCTACATGATCTTCATACAGTTCTTTCACGTGAACAAAGTCTATTGAGAAATAGCATCATTCAGAACAACCAAAGTCTCTCGCCCCAACATGCCCTTAGGCCAACGAATATTCAGCCGAAGGCCCGCTAACTGCGACATACTCTGCCAGTCATACGACGGCTCCGGAACTGGGACCGATCCTTTTCTGGTGAAATGGGTGGCGAACGATCCCACCGATCCCCAGTCCTTCTCAAAAACAAGAAAGTGGGCCATTACCTTTCTGCTTTCTCTATCTACCCTATCGGTGGCGTTAGCATCTTCGGCGTACACGAGCGCTGTGCCCCAGTTAATCGAGGAATATGACGTCTCGGCGCCCACAGCCTACCTGGGTGTCTCACTTTTCGTCGTCTGCTTTGCGGTTGGGCCACTCGTTTGGGCTTCCTTGTGCGAAATTATGGGTCGGCAGATTATATTCATTACAACTTTCGCAGCATTTACTGCTTTCAGCGTTGGAGCTGCATGTTCTAAAAACATAGAGTCACTTCTGGTGTGCCGGTTCTTTGCGGGGGCGTTCGGATCCTCATCACTGGTCAATACCGGTGGCGTGCTGGCCGATATTTTCTCCCTCAAGGAGCGAGGCCCAGCTATGAGTATCTTCACGGCAAGTCTATTCTTCGGCCCTACGCTGGGTCCAATAATTGGAAGCTTCATCGAACAAACCCAAAGCTGGAGGTGGATAGAGGGATTCATTGCGATCATGTCCGGTGTACTTTGGATTACAGGAAGTCTGATGATTCCTGAGACATATTCCCCTGTTCTTCTACAACGGCGAGCCCATGCGCTTTCTAGACTCACGAGCAAAGTGTATCGAAGCAAGGCACAAGAAAACCGAAAGTCACATTCCACACTTCTCAAAGATGCCCTGATTAGGCCATGGTGTCTTCTATTCCTCGAACCGGTCGTCATCCTAGTTTCCACCTACCTTGCGATTGTGTATGGTATCCTGTACTTGCTCTTCGCGGCATTTCCAGTCGTTTACCGTGAGCAGCGAGGATGGAAAGCCAGCATCGCATCTCTACCGTTCTTGGCCGTTCTATTGGGGATGTCTTTGGGAGTTGCTTATTGCATGATCTATGACCACCAACCCCCGGCCCGCGGCGAGGAACGTACGGGAAACACCAATAACACCACGAGAAGATTACAGCCAGCAATAGTAGGTGCAATAGCCATTCCAATAGGGTTATTCACATTTTCCTGGACAAATCACCCATCCATCCACTTTATTGTCAGTTGCATTGGGTCGGCGCTCTTTGGATTTGGCTTGGTCAACATCTTCATCAGCATGAGCAACTACCTTGTGGACACATATTCAGTCTTTGCGGCCTCCAGTCTGGCTGCTAGTTCAGTCTTAAGATCGATATTGGGTGCTGTGTTCCCTTTGTTCACGCCCGCAATGTATCAAGCGCTAGGGATACATTGGGCATCATCTATTCCGAGTTTTCTCTCCCTAGCATGTGTTCCCATTCCCTTTTGTCTTTGGCGATATCATGTTTGGCTTGGCTCAAAGTCCAGATATATTATTAAGGCTCGCGAGGTCACTGCAAATCTACGAGGCTAGGGGCTCAGTCAGGTATAACTTCGTTTTTCACCTAGGTTTTATCCAACCCAGTGTGTACCTAATCAAGTAGTATGCTATTATCCTATTTCAAACTGTCCGAAATTTCCCTTTATTACCCCTATCATTAGTGTTGGACTGGATCGGTTCCAGTTGGATCGGTTTATTGGGTCGGTTTTCCCTAGAATTTCAGTCGGATCGGTTTGAAAATATAGAAACCGATCCGCCCCAATCCAACACTAGTCACTATAATACTAAAAATTCGCTGTATTTTAGTCTTAGTAACTTGTGGCTAAAAAGTGTCTGGTAAAATAAGCTTAGAGCCTTTCACATAGAACTCCTGACTATTAATTTCAAAGTGCTAGTTTATACCAGGCGTGATATTCTGGGCAAGCTATTTCTTAGTAATATTACATCAATTAAGAAAGATCAAACAGAAACCAGTATACATAAATATAATAGCTCATTCTATTTGCTGGTTACTTTCAAGGGTGATAGTTGTGTTATAGAGATTCTGTTTGCCTAGATTATTTAGCTATTAGAGCTTGGGCGCATTAGAGTTAATTATGATTATTCCTGTAATGGTCTAGTCAGATATGGAGATATGCCTAAGTGACCTAGACATGAGTATCTTTCCTGATAGCCTTCTTAATCTCAATAGCCATTAAAGGTTGTTTTGACAGGGATCCTAGGAAGTTGATACTTATGTTTATAATTCATGACTGGCTCTGATCTGGGGTAAGGTAACTAATTTAGCCTTTACAGAAGATATCCAAGTCAGTATTAAGATTATACACGCTCTTATTATGCTCAAACTGTATGAGAGGCATCTCTCCATGGACTCGCAGGAGAAAATGCTGGGTCCCAGTCTTATCCGAAGCCAGATTGCTCTTTCCGCGTGAACCAACGGTCTGTGAGCTCATATGTCTGTTGTACGCCACCAGAGGCCACGCTGCAAAAAAAAAAAAAAAAAAAAACGTCAAGTTAAAGATTTGCTAGGTAATGGATCATCGAGACCTACTTTGAGAGCTTGGGTCATTGGCAGTGTCATTGACAATTTTGGGCGCGCTGCCAAAATTCAGAGTCAGGGTAGGACTGTAATTATAGTTACTGAGAGCCTTGGAAACATCAAAGGTGTATTAACGAATTTGATTGTTTGTTGTACCAATGAATTGCTCACAGAGCTCAACTGTTATGAAGATCTTTAAGTTTATTGAAGACAAGCCAAGATGATTTTGTATCAGCAGATCTGTGAGCCAATGAATTTTTTTTCTCTTAAATCTGAACACTTCTCAGAGACACCTACAAGCTCCAAAACAGTTTACTTGTAGAAGTTTAATTATTGTTTGCAATCTAACATAGATTGAAATTATTAAGGCCAAGATATCTGTTAGTTAAATCCAAATCAGTCACTGAGATTCTCAAGTGTCCGCGCACTGTACTAACAGGTTATCTGTTTTAAATATGAGCAATCATTTCCTTCTCCGATCAGTGAAGTTTGTTACTAACAGTATTTGCAGAAAGAAGGTTCGTGCGCCTGTGAGAGTAGATGCGTTACCTGCAAAAATAAAAACACGACCCCCGCGCGCGGAGAAGAAGCAACGGTAGCATCACCAAGTTGTGGGCAACGGTGATCCGTGGCGATAGAAATATCGAATCTCCAATTCAGGGCGGACAATAAACAACACAACAAAGAAAACCTGTATTTTTACTAGAATCTCATCACAGCACATGCCAAGGCCTCAATGCCAGGTTACAGGCCACCCATCCTATTCAACAATGCGGCACCTGCTGTTACCAGTTCTCTATCCAATCAAACCCGCTTGCCCACTCAAAACAACGTATAATTGTTTATAAGGATGATATGTGATGGCCAGTCTTTTCGAATATATAGATAAAAAAAAGCACTCGAGCACTTGAGTGCGGTGCTCGAGTGCTATATTAGATAGAGTCATCAATTGTTTGTTGCCAGCCCAGCAGCGGTCATCGCTTGTCGCTTGTATAATTACTTCTTCAGCACCAGTACACACCTCCCTTACTGAGTTATATTAAGCCTATTCCTAATTCCCATCCTAGTCTTCAGTCGTTCGATCTCACACATAGGCAACTCTTAGATCGGGGCAATCAGAGTCTGTCCCCTAATACTGTTTACATCAATTGCCTATTTTTATGACACTCTAATTTTGACCGGCATCAGCTTTTACTTGACCCTATCTCAGAGTGATAAAATGTGCATAACTGCATAATTGTGGTACATGGATTGGTGTGCTCTCAATAAACTTCTCTTTTGGCATTCTTTATATGTAGTTGTTAGTCCGTATGATTAGAGATCACAAGTCTACCTGACTGCAGTACTAGTGAGGGCCAGTCAGCGCACTTTAACCGTCCTTCAGGTTGGCGCAATTTTGCAGATTCCATAGTTTGTACACCTAGTTAATCTTTAACTTTTCTATATAACTAAACTAGCTGAGATCATCTATAGTACACTGACGTCTATCATGGCCCAAATCACTCCATAATCACTGCATGTTGGTGGCCTATGTGGCCTGGATTGTACATCTCTATGTTACGAGATCCTAATCGGGGCTTGTTATTATGTATTATTATGGATTATTTTGCAGCAGATGTCTCCCTCACCTACCTCTTCCTGTTCCTCGTGATCCTGAACCTAACTACCAAAAATATACCACAAGGTTTCCCACGTACGCTAACTACCTCACCCAGTGAGTGCCCTCTGGTAATTGATTCTTGATGAAATGGTATACCCGCGTCTTATTCACAGGGCCTGGTATATCTCTGGCTGCTTCTTGCGGATTATCCAGGTGCTTGGTGGTGATAGGGTGCTGCTGTCTATGGGATTGCTGACCATGGAGACGCGCTTGAAGCTGAGATACAGAAATGTTGAATTAACCCGCCAGCAGTGCAACCTTTGCTTCTTTTTTTCTTTCTTTTTGGTGTTAAACTAGGCACTATTTCTGACTACAGTCGGGAAGATGCGCTGCTTGTTTACTAATCATATTAGTTAAAGTTAAGGAGATGAGGCTAGGCGAGTGCTGAACTCCATCAGGAATAGTTATGTAGTAGTAGTGGTAGTTCAATCCAACCGTTACACTGGCTTAACATAATCAATTCAAAGTTGATTGACTATGGCCTTATATACCAGCCACCAGCAAAGAGGACTGTGCCTTGACGTGATGAGGCATAGAATCACATTAACATTTTGACTCCATGCTCATCAATTGTATGTCACTATTGATAGCTACCTAGGTAGAACACATAAGTTAATGTTCCATTAAGCTGGCAGAGCTCCCATGACATTACTTTGACTATAGCCTAACAGTGATCTTGTGTTGACTTTGGTGAAGTTCTTGTTACAACTGATTCAATCAACCATGGTCTGTTTTTTAGTCTAGCGGTATCTTTGAGGCCCAAATCTTTGAAATCTCGTTTTTCTTTTGGTGCAACGGTCAGATTTTATTATCTCTTCTAGGCGCAGATCATAATACGCTTCTCCTCATCACAATGTAACCGACCATGCTGTACCTTGTCAACAGCACTTGGTATTGTGAATCCCACCTAACTGCATCATAATGTATATATACCTCGCCCTTGACGATGGATATTGTATCCTCACGCCACCATGTTCTACCACCATATCACGTGGATCGGGGCTTTTTTTGTCACCCTCATACTTGGGCCAGTCACCCTTGGGCCGGTAAATGCTGCACCCACAGATCGTGATGGTAAGGGTCAACACCATCTACTCCGCGCGGTGTGGCCCCCTCCTCAGCAGATCTCGTGGTCTGGCTCGGGGGTCTCGCTCAACGGTGCTGTCACGATCGTGACTGGCAATTCCACGGACCCTGCCACGATAAACACAGTCAAGGCAGCCGTGTCTTCCGCCGGTGGTAATGCGGTCCTTTCGTCCCAACCCACCGACAATGGCGCGCAGATTCTCATTGGCACCGAGGAAGAAAACAGCGCTGCTGCTGTCGTTGCCAAGGCGCTCACAGGCAAATCTGCGAATGACCTCGTCGCCGATGGCTACGTCCTGGCATCTGGCAATTATGAGAGTCAGCCGAGCATTGTCCTTAATGGTGTAGACAGGCGCGGCACTTTCTACGCCTCACAGACTCTCCGCCAACTTGTTGATGGTCACCATGTTCCAGGGGTCCAGGTGCGTGACTGGCCGCTCATGCCTATCCGTGGTTCGATCGAGGGCTTCTACGGCGTTCCCTGGTCTCACCAGGCGCGTCTCGACCAGTACGTTTTCTACGGCAAGCACAAACTCAACACCTACATCTACACCCCTAAAGATGATGACCTCCTTCGCGCCCATTGGCGCACTCTTTATGGCGGCCCCGCTCTTTCCCAGCTCAAGGAGCTCATCGACACCGCCAATACAAACCACGTCGACTTCACCTTTGCTCTTTCGCCCGGCTTAGACTTATGCTACTCGTCCGACGCAGACTTTAATGCTACTATCACCAAGTTTAACCAGATTCGCGAGCTCGGTGTCCGCAGCTTCTACATTGCACTCGATGACATCCCTCTCGAGTTCCACTGCGAATCGGACAAGCAGAAGTGGAACAACGCGGGAAAATGGCAGGGGTTTGCCGACTCGCAGGCCTACTATCTAAACCGTGTTCAGAAAGAGTACATCGAGCCGAACGGTTTCAAAAACCTTGAAACCGTCCCAACCAACTATGCTGGCAGCGAGCCGGACCCTTACAAAGAAGAGTTTGGCACCAGGCTGGACAAAAAGATTCGTATTCATTGGACTGGTGAAGGAGTCTTCAGTGCCCAGGTAACCGTCGCAAGCGTCGTACAGGCTGGTTCGACCTATGTCACCGACAATCTGTACTTCTGGGACAATTTCCCTGTCAACGACGGCATGCGTGAACGCCTGTTCCTCAACCCGCTTACCGGTCGTGCCCCCGACCTGTACCAGCACCTCCTTGGCTTCACCTCCAATCCGATGGAGCAGCCGTATGCCTCCATGCCCGCGCTTGCCAACTACGGCGACTACACGTGGAACGGGCCAGCGTACAACGCCAACGAGTCGATGGCTGCAGTCCTATGGGAGCTTGCGGGTAGTGACCAACTCGTCCACGACGCAGTCGTGGCGTTCGCCGACCTAAACCAAAACTGGCCATACCGCACCCCTGAGATTCATTCGCCCCAGCTTAACGAGGACATTGCCGCTTTTTGGGACGTCCGCAGCGCTCCTCCGTCTTCTACTCTTGATAGTGGAAAAGGTACCGGCCACGACCAAGATAAGAAAGATGGCACCTTGGCGCTGCGTAGCCGCCTCTCACTCCTCACCACGCTCCCCGACCTCCTTCCCCGTATGGCTATGAAGGACTTCGCCTCGGATGTGGCACCCTGGTCGACCGTTGCCATGCAGTGGGCGAACGCCTGCCAGCACTTGATCGCTATGCTTGACGCGCTCGATGACGGGGACAAGAGTACGGCAGACAGTGAGTTCAACGCTGCCCAGGACTGGGTTGAAAAGACAAAAGCCAAGACCATAAACGACCGTAACAGCCAGGGTCAGGATCTCCCCAACTCGATCTCCCCGATTATCGGCGAAGAGGCATTCAACACGTTTCTTGGCAATGCCACAGCCATTTATAAGAGCCAGTAAATCGATCAATCCGTGTATTAAGTATTCCTCAATGCGGATAAATTCCAACACTTTACACCGTGAATTTGCCAGGGTGCTGCTGCCATTGTCTGCTGTCTTACTGTTTTACGTATTTATACCTGTTGGCTGCTTTCAAGTTTCCTTTGCTTGGCTATTAAGCGAGGTTGTAGCTACGGGTATAAACATTCTTCTTCTACCTGCTATTCTTCCTCTTCCCTGCTTACCTCTCCATAGTTGAGACTCTCGTTGAATGCTATCTAGTTTAGTTTTGATTCTTTTTCCGTAGACTGCTAGCTGAGCCCATCACAAAACCACGGAATGAGGATACAAGGCAACCTTGATAAGGAAACACAAAAGAACCTTGTTACAAAATCTTGGTTAAGAGACGAGGGACGAAGTGGAGGCACCTGGTGATATATCACATCGACCCTTTGATAGATCATCTATTTGCTTTTTCTTTGCCCCTTATATAGTCTCAGAGACATCCGCCCACTAGATACTAGTTCTCTAGACACAAGAATCAATTTCTGGCCCTAGATACCATCTTCTTGCACACGCTCCTTCCTAACCGACCATAGTCTATCGTTATTCGCGGGCTTCTATCGTCTCATTCTAGCCTCTTGAGCATATCGCAATATGTTTTTCAACAGGCGTCAAATAACACGATGCAACTAACCAACACAATGGGCTACTACTACTACTGCTGCTGCTGCTGGTAATGGCTCATACTGGGTGGAAGATCTTGAATCCTTGTCCCCCAGTTGCTCTCCTTCTCACCCAACTCGAGCTCGAGCACACCACCCTCCATAAAGAAGTCGTGGGGAAGCCAGTTCTGCGACCAGTGCTTGCCGTCCCGCTTGGCACTTTGGATGTAGATGGACTTGTAGTCCGGATCGAAGTTCTTATTGCGGATAGTGGCAACGTTGCCGGTGATGCTGTTGCGGAGGCTGACTTCTTTGAAAAAAGGAGCGCTGATGAGGTAGACATCCTGGCCGGGAACAGGCCAAAGTCCCATCATTGCCAAAACAGCAAACGAGCCCATCGCTCCGCTGTCGTCGTTACCCGGGAGGCCGGCGAAGCTGGTATTGAATCGCGATGGGATGTAGTAGTGCGCGCGCTTGGTTGACAAGGAAGGCCGTCCTGCATAATGATACTGGAAGACAGGCAGGAAGGCCTGTTCATCGCCGATATCGAGGATACTGGCCTCATGCAATAGATCCAGTCGGGACGTAAAGTTCTCGGGACCACCAAGATTGGCGATCAAGGACGCCATATCTTGAGGAACGTAACTACTCCCTGTTAGTACCATTCCTGTTACACTAAGGACTGGAGGTGTGTGAGCCAGCTGAGCAGGGCGAAAGGCCAAGTACTCGCGTCAGCCTGTCCGAAAGGGGCTCGGGGACTTACGTGGTGTATAGCCAGGAACTCCCTTCATATGTAGGCCCTCCGTTAGGGTCAAGGTAACACGATTCATGACCTATGAGGGGAGAGCAAAAGATAGGATCTCGAAGCGCCCAGGTCAGGTTCAAATAACGAGGCTCCAAAAATCCAACAAATCCGGTGTCTGTGCCATTAATGGCCGACCGCTGATCTTTCTTCAGCAAATTCCTCCAGTTGGAAGCGCGTTCAATGTACTTCTTATGGTCCTCGGGGTGTCCCATGTGCTTTGCCATTTCAGCAACACAGAAGTCATTGTACGCATACTCAACGGTCCTCGACACACTGCGGGTGTGCGTGCCTGTCCCGTCTGGATCATAGTCATCCTCTGGGATAAAGCCAAGCTTCTTCCAGCTTCTGAGCCCACCGCGGCCCTCGACATCCCAATCGGTCGGCTCGATTTCAGCGTCTTTCACAACCGCCTCGTACGCTGTTTCCCAGTCGATATCGACGACCTTCTTCAAAAATGCGTCCGCAATCACCACATCGGCGTTCGAGCCGCCTTGAGTGTATCCCTTGCAGAGCGACATGCGACAGTCGGGAAGAAATCCTTCATGGCGATATATCTCGAGTAAACTCCGGACCATGCGAGATTGTGAGACGGGGTCTATCAAGGTCAGCAATGGGTGAATGCTGCGGTAAGAATCCCATATGCTACATGTTATTAACGTTAGACTAGTCTCCTAGAACGGGGTGCTTTGACGTCTCTGGCCGTATGCTTACCAGTAGAAGCTATCATAATATGGTTCATCACTCTGCCAGAGCGGGTTCTCTCCAGTATAGTCCTGTGGGCTGATCATGGTCCTGTACGCGCCACTCCAGAAGACCGTTTGAAGTTCCTGGGAGACCCCATCGGCGTCGACGGAAATCACGTCCAGTTTTCGTCTCCATGCATCCTCAGCTGTAGAGACGGTGTCTTCGAAGTCAAAGTCGGGCTGCTCTGTCTCTGCATTGTGGCAGGCCTTGTCCACGCTCATGAAGCTTATACCAACGCGCGCCATTATGGAGTTGTTATTGGGCGTGTGGAACCGGGCAAATGTTCCGGCGGAATTACTGGATGCTGATACAGTGCCTGATGGGTCCATCGAGACACTTTTCGGATCCGTGGCCGCACGATTCTGAGTCCAGACACCCGTATCACGGAGCTCAGCGCCCTTGAAATCGACGCAGAAGTGCGCATCATAACTGCCAATTCCGAAGCTTGGGCTAAATGTACCATTTCCGGTGAGCCGTCCAGTGGAAGGGTCAACCGAGGCTGAGCCGTTTGTTCGTGATTGAGGCAGATCCATCAGGTCAACCAGAATGACTGGACTGAGAGTAGCAGAAGCATTGTTGAATTGGAAGCGGTACAAGGCAGAGTGATTTGTGGTAGTCATTTCCGCATGGACACCATTTGCAAGGTCAATACTGAAATAACCCGGTCTCGCCTGGGGGGAATTCTTTAGCCACTTGGTCGCACGATCAGACTGCTGCCATTTGCACTTGTTCAAATCTTCATCGGGGCAGCTTGGCTGAGGAAAGATTGGGAAGTTTCCCATGGACGGGGAACCGCCCGTACCATCGTCATGGAGATGGCTAAATCCACCGACATGGCTATCATCCACAGAGAATCCGCCTTGATTCTCCCCATTATAAATGTCTGAAACGGCCTTTGCCATTCCAAAAGGAAGTGTAGCTCCTGGAAATACGTGACCTAAGACATAGACGCGTCAACATGCATTGGTTGTAGCATCAGGCCTAGAGACCTCGCAGAGCCAACATACCTCCATCGGATGTCCCAATCAATGGATCAACATAATTTAAGACATCAACCATAGAAGCAGAGGATTTCTCGGCGTAGGCAAGAGCAAGGAGAGAAGCCGAGGCAGCTTCGAAGAGCTTTCTTCCCCATGAGAGAGAAGGCATGTTGATAATAGTTCGATGTATGAGGAACTGGCCAACCAACGACCATAAGAAGAAATGGAGAGAGGGGAGCGCAGATGACAATTTATTCTTCGGATTTCGATTTAGTAACAAGGTGGTTTAAGCAAGAAGGTAGTATCTTTGACATGATTGAAATCCCCCGCTGCAACATCATCCTTAGCATGTCGGCGGCATCAACCGCGAATGCGTGTTTTTTAACTTTTCCATGATGCCCCGGGGGCATTAGTGTTGTTAGGGTCAGCGTGCGGAGAAACCATGTGGGGAAACATCAAGACATCATCCTTCGAGGAATAAATAGTAGAAATCGGTTCTCTGGTTCTCTTTCAACAATGCTCTCGGGCTGTTAAGACACACCTTTTTTTTATTTTTTTCCCTTGTTTAGCTCTGACTAATTCAGAATTTCCTCTCTATAACCATGACTCTCTCGTCGACGGCCCTTGCGCTAGTCCTGACCCTTGGCTGTGGAGCTACAACTATTGCAGGACTTCGCGATAACATTGCGGTTTCACGAAAGGACTGTCCAGACTATACCTCATACTCTGCGGCTCGCCAGTGAGTGGCCTTTCCTTGTAAACATTCTGGGACCTTATAGACATTATATCGAGCAATCAATTGGGTTAACTTGTCCTTACATCCCAGCCCTCCGTATAGTGGCGGTCCTCTGAACCTCCCTTTCCAACGACCAGCAGAGGAATGTCGCACCTTCACTTCGTCAGCAGTTGAAAATGTCATTGAAGATGTCACATCACGCATGATAGACAAAGATCTGGCTCAATTGTTTCGCAACGCATTCTCGAACACCCTGGATACAACCATCCGATGGCACCGGAACGGCTCGACCACGGAGGACCCGTTGTCATCGAGAAAACACAAGGTGGATGATTCCAAATGGCAGGGACCGCAGACATTTGTAGTGACCGGTGACATTAATGCGGAATGGTTGCGTGACTCCACAAGCCAATTGTCGGGCTACCAGGCCCTGGCCAGTCAGGACCCGGCTCTCCAAACACTCATCCTGGGAGCTATTAATACGCAGGCTGAGTTTGTTACTCAGTCACCATATTGCAACGCCTTCCAACCACCTCCTCCTAGCGGTCAAAAGCCTGTTCCAAGCTCACAGAAGGACACAGTCCACCCAGAATATGAACCATCAGTGGTATTTGAGTGCAAATATGAGCTTGATTCGCTGGCTAGTTTTCTCGCGTTGGGAACCGAATTCTATGAAAATACAAAATCTACTGATTTCTTGACCAATCGCTGGTACAAGGCACTGGATACCCTCCTGTCTGTTCTGGATGCTCAGTCTCAGTCAACTTTCGACGCGCAGAACCAGTATGTCCCCAACCAGTACAGGTTCCAGCGCGAGACCAACATGGGCACGGAAACCCTTAACCTGGAAGGAATTGGGAATCCATTGAATGGAAGTACCGGCTTGATCCGCAGCGCCTTCCGTCCTAGTGATGATGCAACTATTTTTGGGTTCTTTATTCCCCCAAATGCTATGATGGCTGTTCAGCTGCAAAAGACTGCCACGGTTGTCAAGGTGGCAGGAGGTCATGAAGACCTGGCCACAGAGCTCCAAAAACGAGGTGAAAGCTTGGAACAGGCTGTTTGGGACTACGGAGTCGTGGATCATGCCAGATATGGCAATGTTTTTGCCTTTGAGGTGGACGGATATGGTTCCCGTGTGATCATGGATGACGCCAATGTCCCTTCATTGCTCTCGCTGCCTTTACTGGGATTTGTTGAGCAGAGCAACTCTGTGTATCAAAACACTAGAAGGATGATCCTAGAAAAGACTGGCAATCCATATTACATGATAGGTTCCGCGTTCCGTGGTATCGGTGGTCCTCACAGTACATTTCCCTTCCCTTACCTTCCTTTGTTGCTTTTGTTCTTTTCAAAAACTAACAACTATACAGCTGGCTTCAAGAATGCCTGGCCAATGTCCATCCTTGTTCAGGCAATGACTACAGATATTGACTCGGAAATTACAGAGTGCATCAACCTCGTTCGCAACTCGAGTCTTCTCGGGCTTGTGCACGAATCTATCGACGTGAACGATATCAACAAATACACCCGGTCGTGGTTTGCATGGGCCAACTCGCTTTTTGCACAGGCAATTCTCAAAATTGCGGCCGAGAGGCCGTATCTGCTCTTTGGGGATGGAGCGAGGCCGTATGTTGTTTGATAATGATATAACGTATTCAACAACGGAGCGTTCTACACCATACCACCTTCCGTCTCTGTTTTGCGGTGGTTTATAAAGTGACGCTGTTTATGACTGGGTGGGTCGCTGTACTTTGCTGGCGCTCTTGTATGTCCAGACAAAGGACTGCTCCTATGTGACGATAAATAAGATCTTAGCATGTTATTGGATTCATAGGTTTTTATCTCTTGACACCTGTTTGCTCTGATATACAAAATAATTCACGGCAATAGTTTCTACCTAATTTTGTTAATAAGTTCCTATGACACTAGTTATCAGTAATCAAGACAGCATAATTATACAGAGTAATCTGTATGATAGAAACAGAGTGAAGGAAAACTTTATCACTGAGCAGTAGATATCAGCAGCAGGAGTTAGCTCTCTCCTTGCATTACTACATCTGGTGATTTCAAGTCACCAGAGTGCTAGCCCAGGACCCATGTATGACCTTGGTTTACCCCGTATAAAACCGGCATTTTGACTTTGCGAAAACCAAAGTCATAAAGCGATTGAATAAACAAGCCGTAACTGGCCGTGGAGAGTTTCGCGAGCAAGTGGGGGGAGATTATCCTCAGGAGCAAGATAGAAACAACACCCATCCTCTGACCAGCACATGGCTTCATGATTGCGCCGATCACCAAGAACCCTATAATTACTTAGTTTTATGAGGCGAAAGATATTCAAGATAACATCCTCGCGCTATAAAAATGAACTTTGAAGCATGCATTTTCCCTGGAGTATGACTTGTTTACTTGTAGGCTGTTGGAATGAGGGAAGTTTCGTTCATCTGCTCCTGTACTAATGACTGGATCAACACCCTCCGTATCACACCTTCGAACCATTTCT
Organism: Aspergillus candidus; assembly: GCF_002847045.1. NCBI lineage: Eukaryota > Fungi > Ascomycota > Eurotiomycetes > Eurotiales > Aspergillaceae > Aspergillus > Aspergillus candidus. The sequence goes on along the minus strand of NW_020194030.1, from coordinate 194,093 downwards.
TCTGGGTTTGGGCTGGCACTTGGGAGACTGGATGGGTCATTATTGCGCATAGAATCACCGATTTATCAGCACTTACAAGGCTAGAACAGCTATCGCCAGAATTTCGGCCGCCATTCCACGTTGAATTCATGGTCTGTCGAGCATTTAAGCTTGTATCTTGGAATATACAGGCAACCAGTAAATGATAGATCCTTAAGCAATCTTCCAGCAGAACGATGTGCTTAATAACTATAACATAACGTGAGCACCACCTTCTGTCTAGCTGGCTTATAATAGCAAAGCTTCGTTAATCACTCGCTGAGTATTGATTAGCTCCTGCTGTGTTATCTTAATAGATCAAAGCTCTCCTTTGTAATCTTTATTATCAGGCCAGGGTGAAAGAAAACATCAAGATCTATCGGAGCGGACAAGATCAAAATTATCTACAGAAAGTTCGACATGAGAGTCCCTAATCATTATCAGCGATGATTCACCAGATTATGGCCCAACCAAAAAAATTAATGTCACCCAAGTGATTAAAGGGCCATCTATCACCCATGACACAGCAGTTCAGAAGAGATTCTCCAGATTTCTCTCAAGTCATAGACTAGCTAAGCTCTCACCTCGGTAAAGAGCAATGCTGTGCCCTGATTCCAACAAAGATAGATGATCTTTAAGCTTGGAAGAATATTCCAAAAGCCATATATTAATCAGATCTAGCAGCTGTAGATCTTGTATATCATGCCAGCAAGTTGCAAAGTCAAGTATTGTTTTCCTATCCGGCGCTATACAAGGTTCTTAGTTATTCTCATTACGTGGTAGTAGCATGACTCTTGTCGCGGAAGAAAGAGCCAGTAATTAGTAGAAAGAACATAAGATAGAGCAGCCCGAGGCTCTGATATATAGACTGTGGCACTATCCACAAAGGCTATGATTAACTGTAACTAAAACTGTAACTTAATACTTTTAGTCTTTAGACCAAGACTATAAATTTTTATAGTTTAATTATAGCCTTTAATCTAGAATTATAATATAAGTTTGGTTAACTAATACTCAGTATCAATATCACAGTGCTTCATGAATTGCTAGATAGCAATGATATACTATTAAACTATACTTAGCTTGTTATACCTGTGATAATAATATAAGAATAATACTGCCTAGAATAATCAGCATGACTATATACTTTGTTAAGTATTTAGATATTTTACTAATAGAGTTAGTAGCAAATTATAAAAGAGTCTCTACTATTATATAAATCTACTAGAGTCACTGATAAGAAAGCTCGCGTGACACGAGTAATTACTTATCCTATTTATTATATACTTATTCTACACTCCTGGTCGCGTGACTAAAAGTAGCCTCACCTAGTTACTCACCCAGATAATACTTATCCACCTTTTAACCGCGTTCAAGCCACACGCCTGCCGGTTAGTAGCATGGTGAGTGACCGCATGCGAATCCCGGCTGTTATATGTTTTTTCATTTTTGATATTTTTTATCATACCTCTGGCTCTCTTCTATCTGAATACTGGGTACAGTGCCCTGCTGTGATGTACTCCTGGAGAAAGAATCATGAGGACCTAAGATAATATCGGCTTGCCGTTGCTCCTTTCCGCACCACGAACCAACAAAGCCCTAAATTTAGCAAAACCCAAAGACAACGATCTAATGTAGAACTCTTATTCTTTCACCACTAGACCAAAAACACCCATTGACGAGTGGTAAGGGCTTGAAACTATTGATATCCAACAGCTAATTTCAGACAGCAAAAAATGGACAAAGAAATATTATGTAATTCCCATAGCATCTGGCTAGCAGATTTAGAAGATGATGTGTACAAATAAGTATCTATTTACTGTTTCCCATTAGCGATCTCATCGATCATCCAATCCGGGAGTTCAACGCCCTTGCTCTCGCCCTTCTGGCAGTCAAGCTCGATGGCTAGATGTTGCAGTCAGTAAGCGAGTGACATGTCATGGTGGACAGGGGAATAAAGCAAAACTCACCACTAGCGTAGAGGCTGTAGGTATCGGCGTTCAGGACGGCTTTATCCGCCGAAAGCTGGACGAGGTCGTTGTACTTGTACGCGAAGTCTCCGGTGCCCGGGCTGTAGACAACGCTGAGGTGCGAGAGCTCGTGGACCATGGCGGTGCCTTGATCAGTGCCGCCGCAGTTATCGGTCGCGGCCACAATCTTATACCAGTCCGGGCAGGTAACGACCTTGTTGCTGCCAGAGAGAGCGTAGGCGAGGACACCCTTGCGGCAGACGCCCTGCTTTTCGTCATTGCCGCAGTTGAAGGTCACATTGCCGCTGCCGAAGTTGGAGGCCTCGTTGGCGATGGCCTCGAAGCGGGCGGCGACATCCTGGCGGGATGCGGTGTCGGTGGTGCGGAAGAACTCTTCGAAGATGTTAGCGTCGCCATTAACGGCGGCGTCGGCGGCGGCCTTGGCGACAGAGGCGGCGCGTTGAACGGCGGCTTCGACCACGGCCTGTTGGCTGGTAGTGCAGGATTCGATCTTGAGGTCAGACTCGCGGCGGATCATCGGGGGGATTGCATTGGAATAGACGGGGGTCAGCAGCGCAGCTGCGGCGAACAGGGCAAAAGTAAATTGCATTGTAAAGAGCGAATATGGTATTGTGTAAAGAGCGAATATGATATCGTGTAAAGAGTGACTGAAAAATGGACAAATGGACCTACTGATGAGTAGAAGAGAGGAAGGGGATACTAAGGTATTTAAATATACGCCTTCGAACTGCGCTCACCCTTGGAACATATCCATTATCTATGGGGGCTTGGGGTTAGTTAGTTCATCTTCTTCCATTCCATCACCAGGCCTTGTCGTAGGTCTGAATAGATGAAATTAGATGAAACTATGGAGTAACTAAATCTCGAGTTAATCTAAATGAATCAATCCTACAGGCGAGGCAATCTAATAGCCCCTGATGCAGTGGCTGATCGACATAGTGCTTGTAGCCGCCTGAGATGTGGCCTGGTTTCAACGCCCTGTTTCCGGATACACTTTTTCTTAGCATTTCACGGAAAGAGGCCTTTCCCACAGATCTCTGCCAAGATTGGGTTAGCAGTTAAGCGCGGTTCAAAACAGAACTGGAAAAATATTTAGTGTGGTTCAAAGAGTCACCTTCCTGATTAAGAGCATGACCCACACTACCTGAGTCATGCTTAGCTATATCATCTTCCTCTAGAAGTGCTCGTGTAGTCTGTAAACACACCCTGCGTGGAGCCCCTAAAAGTACCTAAGAACCCCTACAAAGAATATTACGAGGAATCCTACTAGAATCCTACTGGACCCTACTGGACACAAGGGCTCTATATAGCTGCTTTACGGGCTATACACAGATATCTTCGCAAAATTCTATGCGAGTATCATCTAGGACTCTTAGTGCGGGTACTTTGAAGGAGCCTAATTTTTTGAACCAGGCTCAGTATATGTGGGGTAATAATATGGAGTGGTTCAGGGTTTTAGCGCCATGTTCTGAATCGCGCCGAGTACTAGTTTAAACCGTGCTCAGTTATAACCCAGCCGAGATCCAACGAGGCGCACACGAAGACACATTCGTCATGGCATACAACATAGTAACTAGGGGTATCGAGACCAAAATTGCCGCCCGCAAGGCAGCGAGATCCAGGGACGCAAAAGATTTTGATTCCACGATACTCTATTAAGCATCAGCCTCCTACGTTGATTGAAAGCCCATTTTAAGTGGAGATGTTTTCGGCATTCGCTAAAGGTTTCAGGGGTGCTCTTAGCAGTGGACCCCTCCTAGTGACATCGGCAATACAACAATGTATCGCAACCTCCTAAGCGCTAAATTTATGTGAAACGTTAAAATATTCCTCAAGCCATTGGCCCCCACAAGGGAGTGGGCCACCCCAAAACACATAGTAAATGTGATAAATCATAACTTGATATATCGGTTCGGCTGTCAGCTATTAGTTTAACTGAATTGGTTGCCTGGGGTGTTCCTTTGTCGGGTTTACAGAAAAACTGATACCGAACACTTCGGCTTCAAGCATCCCTAACAGCCGCCAGCACCACTCACACCTATGGGTCAGCATCACCACGATGTGCGGTGTCCAAGTTCCCGCCTTTTATCCCACGTTTTGAGTCGTTCTGAGTCAACATGACGGGCAATACTACCATCGCAATCAGCAAACGGGTTGCCTTATCCCTGCAGCAAGATAAAAGGCCTCCTTGATAGAACACCTTCCATCCCTCGATCTAGTGAGGTTACAGAATGCGCTGGAGGTGGATACTTATTCTTGGGGAACTATTCAACATGGTCAATTGCACCAAAGCCTAAGTTTCTATGTCATACTTGCGATCTTCCCCTTTTCAAAAAGGCCTGTTGGTTGTCTATTCCCCCGTTCGACTGGCCACACGGAATATACCTTCTTGGTCATTTTTCGCCCAAGGTATCAGAAGAGAAGAAAAGCCCTTTTGGGAACATGAATGGTTGGGGCCTTTGGTTGATAGGGAAGATTCCGTAGAGTCAAGCGACTACGGACCCTCTGATCAAGAAGGTGAGGTGAATGATCAAGGTGGAGTGAGTAATCAAAAAAAAATATTTATCGGAATGTGGCAGGACGGTGCTGTGGCACACCGTTCATGAGATTGCGCCGACAGCCGTGCGACCTAAGAGCATGACATATCAAGGCATACATGTCATCTCCTTCGATTAAACAGGGTTTCTGTTGGTCATTACCGGCTATCAATCCCCTAAGATATCCCAATTAAATTTTACATATCTACATAAGAAGCCGTTTCTGCGAAGATATATTAACTTATTATATTTGTATAGGATAACTTACGTTTAAAGGTAGTAAGATGATTCTGCTAATTCTAAAAGACTGCAAGTATATATAATCTTATACAATCTTATCTTTAGGGGTTGTCATGAGTGGATGTGCAGCGGCACGCGCAAGAGCTTATATACCGATATCGAAAGACCTGTGCGCACACTTAACAGCCGTGTCGTTGGCTGATGCTATCCAGCAGCCCATTTATCGGTTATATAATTCATTCATTAGAATGAACAAGCACATACGACCATAGGGTGTGGAGAACAGGGCTTCCCGTCCGCTCAGCCGTACTTAAGCCACACGCCGGCCGGTTAGTAGTATGGTGGGTGACCACATGCGAATCCCGGCTGTTGTATGTTTTTGTTTTTTTTTTTGCTTGTGGGTATAATCTTTGGGTAGCCATGCTTTTTCGACTGATTTACACTCAAGTAGTTAGTATAGAGATATCTAGACGTTGGGTAACGGAACTGCGGGCCTAGAGTATGGAACACAAGACAATTTTTATATATAGCATAGAGGTAGAAGTGTTATGATATCTTCTTGTAGCCGAGTGATATTTGATTTCCAAAATATACTAAATTGTATCTAGCTTCATAGAAGACAGGGAATATATAGCAATTTGATATTTGCATGATTCTCGAACTATTGTATATATTATCACAAGGGAAATGGCAATAAAGTGCGCTATTCCTATATTGACTAGATGGAACGCTACGGACTTTCGATAGAAATGCGAAGATATGTGTCTAAGTATGATAATTCTTATAATTGATGTAAACAAGCAGTGGCCTCCAGTATTCTCTAATGTCTGATCTAGCGTCTAAGAACTGGCCTGACACCTGCATTGTCCTGTCATCATCTATTAGGGTTATCAGGCTAGCCATGCTAACCCCATCTGTACCTGCCTAGGGTTGACTAGTTCCATTTCCACTGGGAATCTGTGTGGGAGACTTTCTTCAGTACCTGACTCCATGCTTGAGTACTCCATGCTTGAGTACTCCATGCAGTAATCATAATATGGTCATCTTATCAAAGCTAATGAGTGGCCACCAATGCTCTATGCATGAGAAGAGGTTTCTTCGGCCACTCTAACGGTCCATGATAAACGCCTCCATAATATTCTTCCGATAAGGTCGTAGCTGCGATTGGCTCGAGTATGGCCCTTTCAGCCCCCAAGGCTGACAGCTACCCTCTCGACCTTCGTGTGGGCGGGGCAGACGTGGTAGCGTAGTTTGCCCCGCCTTTGCGGCTGGATGATGGATTCAGGCCGTTGCGTATAAAGGGCAGCCCGGTTCCCACAGGATAACTAATAAGAGTTCAAAAAGCGCCCACGGAAAAGAGAAACCTGAATTCAAAATTTCAACAGACACAATGGCCAAGGAGCCTGAGAAGGAAAGGGCCCCCGCGTCCGTGAAGGAGATCTGGGAGAATACCATCGTGCGCTTCCAAGAGCGCACGGGCCAAAGGCTGGATGGTGTCTCACAGCGTCCGGATGACCTGCGAAGACTCCTCGACGCGCATTATGCGGCACAGGCGGACGGTAAAAGTGTGTCGAAGGCTAAAGCGACGGGGTTCCAAATGATACATTGTATCCAGCTGCTGGGTGGGATTGCGTCCCAGGGTGCGTCCATGGTAAGTGATAACAATACCGCATTGTCTGTGCTATAAGATCGTAAGAAGGGACGCTGATCTAGACTTTAGGCTTTCGCCCCGGCGGGACTGTGTTTCAACGCCCTGTCCTTTCTTTTGGATATTCCGAAAAAGGTCCATGAGTTCCATGGCGAGATCGATGCTATCTTTGCGGAAGTCGGTCCCGCTCTTGCCCAGTTTCGGATCTACGAACGGATGGAAGACAGCGCCAAGCTGGACGAGGCTCTGCTACTGTCCATTTACCAGGTCATGACGAGTTTCGTGAACCTCTGCGCCGACTGCATTAATATCCACCATGAGGGTAGATGGAAAGGCTTCAAGCGCAATGCCAAACGGATCCTATTGGACGATGGGTCTGTGCAGGGCGAGTTGACAAATTTCAAAAAGCTCACTCAGGACCAGTTGAACGTCCAGGCAACTCTAACTCTCGAGGCTGCAGTGGAAACAGGCCTGCACGTCAAATTCATAAAGGCCACCACGCTCGAGATTGATACAAATACGAAGGCCATCAAAGGTGACGTGACTGGACTCGTGGAGGCGGAGAACAAGCGCACATTGGAAGGCAACCGAAAGCGCATTTTGGGTATCATAAAGACCAAGCTTGGGCTGCAGGATGACACAGCAGCCGCGATTATCGAGGCCCGTGATCGAATGTGGAAGGGCGCAGTGAAAGATAGCGGAAAATGGTTGAACGAAATTGACGCATATAAGAAGTGGATTGACAGTAGTAGCACAGCAGAGCCCCTGCTCGTCTTGACCGGTGCGCCTGGAACGGGAAAGTCTATACTGATTTCTGCGATTGCGGAGGAAATCAAGTCTGGAAACTTGCCTACAAAAGCTGAGCGTAGCTTGATCGGATATTACCCCTTCGCCATGGGGGAGAAAAAAGGAGGAACTGACGGCGATAGACGACCACTGGAGGCGGCGATCAAGTCTATCTGTGTTCAACTGGCGGAGCAGGACCTAGCTTACGGGAGGAATGTGTGTACTATGTGCAGTGAGCCAGGGAGAAACGAAAAGTATTTCAGGGACGCCGGCTGTACAGATCTCTGGGCGACGTTAAGAATAGGAATGCCGGGGGAAAATACGACGCATTACATCCTTCTCGACTCGGTTGGCACGCTCAGCGCAGAAGACCGTGAGCGGCTCATGAGGGTAATTCAGGAGGTCAAGCAGGACGGGTTCAGCCGCGTTAGAGTGCTTATCAGCTGTGAGCCAGGGGTGTTCAAAAGGGATCAGCTGCTCTCGTCTCGGATTAAAACGATCGACATTACCACATACAACGAGTTTGACGTCAAAGCGTTCATTAAGGAGGAGCTGAAGAGGGAGTCCCTCTTCCAAGGAGCAGATGAGGACTCGCAGCGTCGGAAAAGGATGGTCGAGGAACTACTCCTGGCGCGTTCCGACAATACCTATTCAACAATCCAGCAGGATATGCGCAAAGTCAAAGATATCGTCGTGTCAGGCGGCACGGAGGAGGAGCTCAGCCGGGTCTTGCACGAGTCGAGTACAGATCCACAGCACCAAGTGCGATTGGATATCGAAACATTGGAAGCGACGCTCAAGCCTCGGGAAATTGAGGAGATCAATGAGCTTATGGTATGGGTGGTGGCTGCAGATCGTGATATGCTTTTAGATGAGCTGGAAGCGGCCTTGTTCCTCCGATTTAACGCCGTCTCTCTTCAGCCACTCGGCGAAAAGATCATCGGGAAGTACTCCAGACTCTTCAGCATAGTTTCTACGACGTCTAGTGAAAAGGCCGTAGTACTCAGAGAGCACGTTCGAGACTGCGTTGTTGTTCAACGAGACAGACCTCGCCAGTCCGAAGATAACCCGAAGATCACGGCCACTATCAGCATCACAAACGCAGACCACAAGCTGGTCCAGCGGTTCTTTTGGGACTTGAATAATCACTCCTTCCTAGGTGGATTTACGTTTCAGTCCACAGCCGATATGACTAACGTAGGCCAGCGGAAGATCCAGGTGAACGAAGCCGACGCTCACCTGGAGATTGTCAGACGGGCCTTCCATTTGTTCTTACAACCAATTATCGATAAAAGGGGGAAGGCGCTAGGGGAATACTTGATGAGTTCTATCCCATTGCATCTCAAAGCCCTGTCCGAGGTAACTGGTCTCGACGAGCTCCAGCCGGCAGATAAGCAGTTCATTGGATCTAGCGTGTATGATTTGTTCAACGACGATAACATCATCGAGCGAAATTGGGAATTCTGCTCGATCTGGGCTCCATGGTTCTCCGGTAATGACCAGATGGACACGTTTTGGAAATGGCTAGACGACCCTGTCGCGATTAGCCGCCTAGGGCCTCGGGACAAACGATGGCTCGAAGACTGCAAGAGGGACAAACATCGCAATTCAAGCCTGTTGACTCCCATGATGACCATGCTTGCTCGGAACTGGCTACAGAAAACCGAATGGAGCGTCACGGGGCCATTTTTATGGATCCAAGGGTTCCTAACGTTGGTAAGTGCTTGTTGAATCCCATTGTTTGCCTCAGTCTAATCCTTGCCGATCTCAAATGTAGGGGGCCGAATCACAGCGCGATGAGGATGGCCATATGTCTGAGGAAGTTGAAGGCTTCGACGAAGATGACGGGAGAATTATGATTAATCCCGGGGAGCCCCCTTTGGAATGTATCGCCAGATGCGAGCAATGGTGCAAGCAGGCTTTGAAAGTGCCCGAAGTGGACTACACATGGTGTATGCGACTAGGCGACACCTACGCTCAATTTTGGGATTACGCTGCTGCGAGTGAGCATTACAAGAAAGTATGATACTCTCAATCCGCGTAGAATGAGCCGAGACCTAATGAGAAATCAACAGGCTACCACGATTCTCCAAGCTCAGGACCCCGTCAACAAGGAGCAGCTACGAGAAGCATTCAAAGCTCTAAGCAGATGCGCAACCGACCCAGAAATCTCTTTCAAATATCTAAAGGAAGCCTCCAAGTTGGATGAAGATAATATGGAGGTTCTTCTTGAGGTGTTCCGACAATATGTCGCCATTGGACAAGAGGACGATGCGCGTTCTATCATCCAAAAAGCCGTTACCCATAAAGTTCCAGGAACGGCGTCTAATCAGCTGGTGCATATGTTAACATCAACCGTGCGTGATGAGAGGGGCACATTGCTCTTATTCAAGGCAATATTTGCCTTGGTCTCCTCGTGCGCGGGATTGTGGGAAGTCTTCCAGCATGAGATGGAGTTGGCAATTGACACTGCGCGGGCGGAAGCCAAAACTGATGAGATTGCGATTCTGCTATTGCAGCTGGGCAGAGCCAGGTATTATGTCTACAGGAACTCTGCTGAGCAATTAGCCATCTCCGCACGTCACCTGCGCGAGTGTTTGGACATAGTTAGGGATAACACTGTTTCGGAAGGCCAAAAACCGCTTTTTTTCATCGAACAGCCAGCCGCTATCCACCTGAGCATGTTCTATTTTGAGAGATGCATGCAAATGGACGAGGAGGACCTAGAGACAAACGTGGGGTTATTACGGCAAATTCACGAGAATAACCCTGTTTTCGATGGCCCCAAGTCAGTACTTGCAAGTCTATACTCGCTCAAGGGACGGACGGGTATGGCTCATGACATCTTTCGATCCGATATGGTGGAGGTATTCAACATACTGGTTGATGACATCTCGTTCAATGATGTTGACGGTTTCACGATGCTTCGTAACCTTCTCGACCGAACTGGGGATTATGAGAATGCTCTGCGAGCTGCGTTGCTGTTTCCGAAAAATCAATTTGATGAGGCTGCCATCGAAGGGCTTCTGGCCGAACAGGAGCCCGTGGTCGCAGCGATCGGCGCAGAACTCGTGGAGTTCTATCAGACTAATTGTCTACACAAAAAGCTACCTTGGGAAAAGCTTATGGAGATCAAGGCGGAAGTGGTCAGATCAGCAGACCGAGCAGATGCAGTCGACGAGGAGCAGGCGGCTTGCTATAGGAAAGTCGAATATATCTTGGACGATCACGAAAAAAGAAATGACTGGGGGATTGCTTGCGCCAACTGCAATCGGTGGTGGGATTATGACCTCGGCCTTCACGCGTGCAAATACTGCTATAATGTGGATCTTTGCGACGCCTGCTGGAATGATATGAGATCGGGCAAGGCAGCCCACTCTTTGGTTTGCAGCAGCACACACGAGTGGTATGACTTACCGCCGCTCACGGTGGAACAATATTTCCGTGCGTGTAAAGAGCTAGTCTTGATGAAGAACGACGATGGAGACGAGGAGTTGGTTTCTGTGTCGAAGTGGCTGGGGACCCTGTGCGAGGAATGGGGGCTGTCAAAGGCCGACTGGAACTTTGAGTAGTAGTCGCACTCAATATAGTTTGACAGCATATACTACAATAGCCCTAAGTATATCGCGTTACTGCCTCTTTAACTGTCACCTATCTCTGAATGTCCTCTGGCATAGGCCGTGCTTTCTTTTCGCAACGTCTATGCTACTTCAAGGCTGAGTTGACCGAAAGTGAAAGAACAAAGTGGACAGAAATAAATTGATTTCAAGATTTTTCATCGTTTCTGAATTGCCTTGAAAGTTCTTGAAGTTGAAACGAAGATTGTATAAAGTTCTAAGACAATATTCTATCACTTAGAGATAGACTATACAGACAACACTCAAGCATGGGTATAATATGCTAATATAAAACAAGGTCACCACCGGAGACATCAACGGCGCAGGAAACGGAAAAAGTCGGATGAAGGCCTGGCCGGCAAAGCAACGTTTGCTTCTCTGAAGACCTTAATCATCTTTTGGGACAGCTTTGATTTGGGAGGAATTGTCTTAGGGACTGTTTTCGTACTGAGAAGCACACGCACAACCTGGTAGAAATCTCGGCTGACGGCGAAGGAGAACGGGGTAACGCCCCTGTGATCAGCGCAGTTCATGTTAGCGCCACCATCTAGCAAAGCTAGAAATTTGTCGCGCCATAGGATGCCGCCCTCGTAGTTCTTCAATAGGGTCAGGAGAGGCGTTTCTTTAGTGTGGCAGTTGGGCAGGTCTAATTCTAATTCCGGTACGCGTTCTTTGAAACAATTGATCAGGATCGCTCCTTCTGCTCTGCAGTAGGTTGCATAATGCAGGCTAGTCAGCCCGTCTGCTGAGGTCGCCGTAGCATCGGCGCCGGAGAGTAACAGCTTTGAGACAATGTCGATATTGCCGTCTCGCGCGGCCTTCATGAGCGCTGTTAGCTTATCTGCGGATGGCGCGTCGACCGCTGCGCCTGCCTCCAATAGAGTCTGGACCATGTCAAGGCTTCCCCGCTCTACGGCAAGGTACAAAGGTGTTTTCTTGTCAGAGCTTTGCCGGTCGAGGTCGGGTGTCGGCTTCTCGGACAGAAGCAATTCCAGATCTTGGGTGAGAGAGTTTGTCACTGCATCGATCAAACGGGCGTCCGCCGGTGGAGTGGGAGCGCTCGTACAGTCTGAAGGAGTGATGGCTGTGGCTTTGGAGTCTAGAGACGTTAGATCTCCTTCGGATGTGCGGATGGTGTTCACTGACGACAGAGATTCCTTTCTGACGTGGTAGCCTTGAATAGAGCCTTCTGCGACTAGTGCCAAATGGCGAAGTATGTCCTTTACTTCGCTTGCACACGGACGACTAGCTTTCTCGATTCTCAGCGTGAGCGATAGCAAATCACACAACCCATTCAGCAGGTCCGAGTGCAAGTTGTATCCGGCGTGAGGGAGCCCATCCAGCCACGACTTGATGTGTGGATTCAGGACATGGGAACTCAGTTCGGGGGAGGTGCGGTGAAAATGATCGTCGGGGTAGTCGGTGATTCCATCCGTATCTTTCCGTCGTTTCAGATCCAACTCTCGCAGTCCACTTGCCCCATTCAGTGCAAAGGCTATTATACGCACGAGGATACAACCCAGCGACCAGACGTCACTTCTACGTCCGAACTGTCCGTACAGAACTTCAGGCGGATGGTAAGGCATTTCCCCTCGGACTAACGGAGATCGTTGTATTGTATATGCAGAGCCATCGGGATTGGTAGGCACCATAAGACCCCCCTGGGTTTGGGTCATCATGGATATTCCGAAATCCGTGATCTGCCAGTTTCCCACTGCGGGGGCTTTGGGGTTCGGGTATACCAGGATATTGGCCGGCTTGAGATCCATGTGACAGCAGACTGGGCGTGAGTCAATTTCAAGCCCATCATGCAAGAAGGCAAGGGCACTGGCGAGATTTGAAGCCTCGCGGAGGATCTCTGGGACGGTGAACCCAGCGCCGTTATTCAGGCCTCCTTCGAGAAATCTTTCCAGGTCCATCATCGCCAGGGGGTATAGAATATAAAAGTCGTTTCCAACTTCGATTGTCGCAAGGGAAGAGACGATCCGATCATGTTTGATGAGACTTTTCTTGAGCGTCTGCAGGTTTTTGGTCTCGTACTTGAACTCGCTGCTGTTCGAAAACCGTTTGCAGGCTACGGGTACCTCTCCCTATGCGACAACCGGGGTTAGCTGCGGTTGGGACAGTTCCCGATTTGTAGTGCGGTCAAACTCACGCCAGCGGGGCCTCTGTGGAATGATCTTTCTTCAGACGGCCGATAGTGGACGGCGGGAATGACCTCTTTCGTGACACTTCCGTATGCTCCTCGGCCCAGGTCCTCGGACCGTGCCTCTAAGAAAGGCAATCTCCAGTCCTTGGGCTTGACATTATTCTCTCCCTCCTCAATATCAATCGGCCAAAATATGACTCGCTCAAATAAAAATTTGAACGCCCATTCCTCCCCCAGGAAATTGGTATCACGGAGCGCCGCGAGGTCGTAGCGGGGAATATCCTGATCAGTCCGACCCTCGGTGTGTATAAATATATGGGAGAACCGTGTCCACTCATCCCAGCCGATGGAGATTAAAGTTGAGATCGTCTTCAAATGAGAGGCCTTTATAGTCGGTATCCTTGATGAGTCGAAACCAGGCTTCGTGTGCTGGATAAACAGTTCCAGGCGGTCGTTGGTCCAGATGTCATCTATGGCATCTCGAGGGATGAATGTCGCAGACGAGTCGCCTTTCTTGTGCATTCTCGCCTGGATGTTGGTCCAAAGCTCTCTCATAAAATTTTGTGGACCACTAGGCCCGGTTCCCTCCATATCTCAAGGGGGGCCTCCGGGCAGGGATCAAAGACCAAAGGACGCAATCGAAATGGAAGCGAGAGCATGTTATTAGGGGTGGAAAGCGGGGTTTTCTAGACGAATTCAACACGAAAATAAACCCCGGCACCACAGAATCCAGGATTTGCACTCTGATGAGGCTCACTAGGGTCTTTTGCAGCTCAAGTCATTGCTGTAATAGTCTAGGTATTGAGTCAACATGTGGCAAAAAGGACCTTTGAAGTGGCTGATAGCCACAGCCACACTGGTCTATTCACAATAACGTGGGCGATGGGATGTAAGAAGTCACCTGTCGATACGGGGTATTTATTTAAGATTGATCCATTGACAAATGCCATCGAGTTTTAGGCATAGCCCTGCTTCGACGCAAGGCGATGTCATGGAGCACTGAGCCCCTGATTGCTTCCCCGCCTGAAAGCAACCGTATTTTTTTTTTTTTTTTAAAAAAAAGACAGGGCATTAGACAAGTCAGTTCTGCAAGGCTGCACGCAATATCCTTGTGACCAATTGGGTATCCCCATACACTCAGGGCTGGATGGTGGGCCTGCGCCGCTCTGGTTGGGTGTCGGGATGCTCCTAATGGTTCACACCCCTGGACATCTTACTCTTCGGTGCCTCGTTGGCCAGGGTTATATGCTGGTGCCTACTGGGTGCTAAAAATACTTGTCCACTTATATACGAGGGACGTGATTAGTATTCTACTAATGCCTGTCGTGACGTGGAACCATTGAAGAGCACTGATCAATATCTAAAGTAACTAAGACGACATCATCCTTTCGCAACAAAAAAGATACGAAATAATTCCATGAGATAACTCTTATGCACATTGAAGACATACCCTGCCTGTAAGGCCAACTTGCACAATCTGAAATAACATCAGTACACATTTCCTTCATTCCAACAGCCCTGTTAATGTTGTTGACGACCATATTAACTTTGGCTCTCACATAACATTGACATGCTTCCAATAATTATAAGACAGCAGGCTACTCGCCGGAACCTTCACAGACACAGAAATCATCGAAATCTCCTCTTTCCTGGCCACGCAAAACACAAAACACCGAGAGGTGCCATCTCACGTGGCACACCATTTTATGTTTGACTATAGGACACGTCGTATAAGCAACTGACAGGAAAGGTAAACATTGAGAATTGCTTACATATGCTGTTCATCTCCTCTAGCGTGTATTTTGATGAGGCGCTTGGGACCTGGATGTAAGGTTAGGGCGCAATGTTGAGGGCGAAATAGCCAGGGCGCCGTAGGGCGACTCACAAAGAGAAATACCAATATAAATGCAATCACATCTAGGCCACTGCATCAAGTTAAAATCATTTTTGCTGTACTAACAGAAAGCGCGGTGCAACTAACGAGAACAGGAAGAGCAGCTCGGGCTTTCCCAGAGCCTGCGTCAGTCTGGGCACGAAGAGCACCAGCAAGCCAAGCCCAAGGAAATTGACCATGACACTGAAGCTCATTCCGACTTCTATAGACAAGAAGACCGATTAGATGGGACATGTATAAGTTAGGGCTCGGGTGATGCATGCCTCGATATGAAAGAGGGAAGGCTTCTGCGCTGAACGTGAATGGGATAGGGCCCGCCCCCACCCCATATGCCACGTTAAAAAGGACTACCGTAAAGGTGGCGATTGGTCCCAGTCGGATATTAACGTCATCTATTTCATAAAAGCCACCAATGGCCACCAAGCAGAAAAACATCGCTCCCAGAGAGGTGAGAAGGAGTTGTCTGCGGCTATACCTGTCGATCAACCTAAAGGCCGGTAGAGTACACAGAAAGTTTGCCAACCCAAAACCTAGAATTGTACGGTCAGTCCATGCTTGAAATTCTGCTCATACCATAACAAACCAAAATTTAACCATGCTACCCTCGTTCTCCTTTGTAGCTCGATAGTAGCAGGTTCTCGACCTTTGTTAGTCGGTTGATGGACGTCGTCGTAGAGCTTCGACGAATAGAACGACAAGACATTGATCTGTTGCACCAGTTAGCTATCCATACAAAGTATGTATCATGAAAAGGACGACCCACTCCGCAAAGCTGCTGGGACGCCATCACGATGAAAGCCGCTATACAGGCGTTTCTGTTCCTCGGGATTTTCCACAGCGCGCCAACTCTGTGTGGATAGCTGCTCTTCTGAATCATCTTTAGGTATCGATCATCACCAGCCTGATCCAGCGGGTGTTCTAGCGGCGTTCCACTCCTTGAATCCCTCCACGCTTGCTGATCAGGTGTCTTCTGGCCTTCGATAAGGGCCGCCTCCTTCTGCAACTGGCTATGGATGTAGAAGAGATCTCTCGCAGCTTGGACCTCCGTTGGGCGGAGCTGACATAGCACACCAAATGCGGCATGGTAATCTCCTCTTCGTATCAATAATCGCGGGGACTCCGGACAGAGGAATACCAGGAACAACATTATCAGGGCAGGAATAGCGGCGCTTGCCAGCAAGGCTCTCCAAGAATGATCAACAATCCATACAGTAAGGAAGCCTAGAAATATGCCACTACCGACATAAGTACGTGACTCGTATGAAAGGGGAAACAACATACCCCGCATCAAAGAATTGCCACATTATCAACAGGCGGCCCCTGAGATGGTCGGCCGCTGCTTCTGCTGCAAACACCGGCGCAATTGATGCTTTGGCTCCAATCTGCAAATCTCAATGTCAGGAGAGGTTCTGATATAGCATTATAGCAATAAACCTACGCCAATCCCAAGGCAAATCCGACATATAAGAAGCTGTACCCAGCTCTCGCAGCGGGCGGACCCTTCGCATCCAGAGTGTCAGTAGGACGGCTGATGATAGCAGCAAATCACCTGGTTACATACCAAGCGCAAAGGCCGCACAAAATATGGATGATAGAAAGAGAGCCGGTCGCCTTCCGGCTGTCGCTTCCTGTAGCTGGTCACTCAACCAGGCACCTCTTGGGAATATTAGCTACAATACCTCATATGAGACGGGTTTCTAACATGACACTTGCAGATAGCCAAGGTGCAGCATCTATCAATCCGGCTAGATAATCGTTATCGTCCTTGTCGAGGGCTACCCTCCACGCTTTAGAGCTGGCGTTAATAGTTGATTGCTGCCATCCTCTATTCGTCAATTAGACTGGTGCAAATATGCAGAATGCCTGGCTTTGGGACAAATTACTGTGTGATTGCGGCACATGCTGTGGTGAGAATGATTGCCCTGAGCCCCTTTGTCTGGTGAAAAAACCCCGGTTGCTCCTCCCCGTTGACCGACTCGTCCGTCGGACCGCTCCGATCGTTGGGATTTATACTGTCATACCCTAGCTTGGCTCCCTCTTGCAGGGTCTGAACGCTGACAATGTTTTCCAGCTCATAGAGCTCATGGAACCTTTCCACATCTCGTCTGATTTCGTCAGGAGGACGGTCTCGAAGGGCATGTTGGTCCCTACTTATTCTGCCTATGTCAGGACCTGGGAGGACTCAACGTGACACGCAAAGACAAGAGCAGCGGATAATCGGGGGGAGAATTTTATGCTGTATGCATTAAGGGGTATTGGCCACTTACCTGGACAAGGGTATTGAGTCAGTCCCTTGATGCATTTTAACGGATGAATCTGACCTTACGCACCATGCTATACGACGGATGGTTGAACTGGATATAAAACACCACACCGTACTACCGAAGTTCTATTGGCAGCCTCATACTAGACACCATCCCCGGCCTGGGAGTATGGGGAATGGGGATGGTATCCTTCTCCGTATTCGCCAGAGATCCCTGTCGTTTCCCGGAGGCCTGGACTCCGTCACCAGTCATTGACTATCTTGTCTGTTTAGCCGCTCACAGCCTTGTTCGCCCTTCTGGTTGTCTGTGACACAGGCGATAGACTGAGGGTAGACCAATTGGTGGGCTAAGGCTAGGGCTAAGGCTAGGCCTTGGCCTCCACCTCGTATCAAATCAACATCTACTAATCTGGGTCCGAGCAATTTTCGCCCATCACTGCCTATCACTGCCTATCACTGCCTATACCTCGCTTGTTTATTGCCTCTTTGCCGCGCGAAATGTCTATTTTGAATATGAGACAAACAGGTCTCCGAGCATAGTTTTTGCCATAGAGATCTTGTGAAGTGTCCCGGCACTAACCCTTCTTACCAAGGCACTCCTTTCAACCCCAAATTATATTGCGTCGTAGATCATTGCTTCGGTCATGACTAGACGTATGCAAGGCAAGAAATCATTGTGTTAATTTCTCGCTGGGCCTGCATGCAACCACGTTGCCCGCGGGAAATAAAGCTTGCACCATGATGCGATTCGGGTGACAGTCATCGGCATGATAGATCCTCGACTTGATGCAACCCCAAGGCCAAGGGAACCCCCGCAGTAACAGAACCCAATTTTGAGCCTCATTGGGCGGTTTGAGGGGTCTGTGGCTATTAGAACGTGGATATTTCACTACTACTTAGTGTTGGCCCATCTCTACGGCAGGATTTCTTCCTTGTGCGAAATAACATCCTTGCATCCGAAATTTTGCCACCGCAAAAACTATGGTCAAAAACATCGTTAATTCAGGCCTGACGGGATATATCAAGAGAGAGAAACTGCAAGACCGTCTTCGCAGTATCTTCCAAGAAGAGATCATAGTTTCCGCAAGTCCCTTCTTATGGCCCACCACTCCATACCCCAGCTGACTCTCGAGGCACTCAGCACTATAATGGGTTATTCTATTTTGACGCGCCGAGACTAGTAAACGAGGCACGTCTTCCCCCCTTATTCCTCTTGCACGTGAGCTATCCAGTGGGTGAAACTAACTACGCCACCGAGGCAGGATGAAATCGAGTATGACTGGCCCGATCCCCCAACCCCACCTGGGATCCCTGACTGATCGTCGACTGAACGGATCATAGCGATCTCCAGGAGCCCTTCCGTGTGAACTAAGTGGAGGCTGAGCGGATCCCGATGGTTCAAAGAAGGTGGTGTCATGGCTTGTTTTCCAGCCAACATTCATGTTTATACTTTTGTACATGGCTTGGTAGGCGAGCCTCGAGTTTCGCTGTCAGTTGTAGCAAGGCGTAACTGATCTGGGCGGTGCACTGAATGTTGATATTTCTTTGGAGCCTTTTTGTCTCCTGTAAGGCGTACCTCAATCCATTTGATCTGTCTTTTGAGAAGTTTGTGCAGTTTAAAGGTTCCTGGGCTCTTTCCAGAACACCTGTGGCTCTTTGGCCAAGGATTTCCTACCACACTATTACTGGCACTATCGTCAACTGTCAATTGTCAATAGTGATACCCTATCTTCCACGGAGTATGGACGAAATCATTATGAGTTACTATCAGGCCGTCCAGCCATACCTTCACAGACCCGCCCTTGTCTCTAACCCCAAGAAATCAAACATTTCCATCTTCGATTCTACCGTACAACCCAGCATCCTGACCTTCACGGACAGCGAAGAATTCGATAAATATATATCGACGACCCCGAAGCCCTCCACACGAATAATGTAATTTCTTGATTCTGAAACCGCCGACCCCAAAGCTCATATTGTGCAGTTCCATCGCTAGTCGCATTTCAACCCAGCCCCTCGGCATTACAGAAACCTCTTTGCGAGCGCTCATCAATGCCTATAATATCCATCACTCATACCTCGATCGTGTTCTTTCGTTCGGTGATAAGCCGCGCTGCTCAGATGCAGGGCATGGAGGTTTGGTCGTGCAGCGTAGGGAGTATGGATCATATGGTAAATTATCCCTGACCTATATCCACAAGGTATAACAGCTAACACCAGTAGATGCTCACTACCTGTTCGCATATCCAGAAGGCTATGACAACGGCCAGTCCGTAGCATGGACGACCCGACAGACTTGCGTTTTTCACCGACTCGACCCCTCTGGGAACGAAAACCTGTGGATATTTCTCCACGCGGGTCCACGCACCAAACTACAGACGACCATTGAGGCCGACATTTCCTCTGGTGTCCTCTCGTTTGAGACGAGCTGGTGCTCGTTTCACCTGCTGGCTCTTGCTACCTATCTCTGGAACTGGCGGTGGTATATTCGTTACTTGGGGGATGGCATTGAACGCATAGTAAGCCTTGTGCGTCACTGGACGCTTGAAGCCCTGCTGATCAGGGACGAAGGTGGAAATGGCACTCACTCTGAATGATGCCGACCTGCAATCTGTCAATCAGTCGAGTCCCCTGAACCTGCTTAAGCCTCAGTACTTGGAGGATAACCTTGCCCCAGTAAAGTCACAGGTAGGCGTTGCGCTGCAAATAGTCCGCAGGCTGGGGGAGTTGAACGCCCAACTTTACTCCAAGGGCATCATTAAAGAGTCCCAGTTGTTGGAGACTGACAATGTGCTGGGCCATCACTGCGTGAGCCTGGAAGGGCACCTAGACAGTGTGACGGCGCTGGAAAGGAAGGTCCGGGGAATATCACAGCTGGTATGTTTCCAACAACCATTCCGCTCGTACTTTCTGAGAGCCTCATATGTCTCGCTAACAACAGCTGCATACAGCTGGCCGTTGCACTCAACCTGAGAAACCAGTCTGTGACCATCGAGATCAATAATCGGTCGCTAGACATGAACCGAGAGTCGGTCGACGACAATGCGACTGTGCGAGTTGTTACACTGGTCACTTTGACTTATCTACCTGCCAGCTTTGTTTCAGTATGTATACATACCTGTACAATACAGAATTGTAAGCAGTCCAAAGGTCTAATCAAGTACCCACAGACTCTTCTTGGAATGAACCTATTCGATTTCAACGACCCCAACGGCAATACGAAGTTCACAATATCTCCGCAATTCTGGATCTTCGTGGTTATTGCCGTGCCCTTGACGGCGCTTACTCTTGGGTTTTGGTATTTCATGATGCGCCGGCGATTGAGAAAGCGGAAATATTCTGACTGTGAGGGGGATGTTAAATGTGGATAACTGGTTACCAGGCCATGATCATATGACTTGTGGATGACCATCAGGTGCATGGCGAGAGAGGCACCTCTGTGATTCCATATCCAGTGGTCTGGCCCAACCAATCCGGTGCGCTACTATATACGGCTTCTTGGACTATCTCTACATGAAGAACACAACAAGTGAAACTAATTCTATACGAAACTTTGTCGACCCTTTTGAGAGACGGATTCACTTTACTTTTATATATATCATGGGTGTGTTCTCATGCCACACAGAGATAAAGTTATACTAGTAAACACGTATCTGACGGGTATAAACCGCCTTACCTTCATCTGGCATTAGAGGCGACCAGTGACTTCAGTTAGTCTACATCACCTACAAGTTGAGTCACAGCTTTTCGGTAAGCGCCGAAGCAAGGAGCTTTGGAAAACACTACTCACATGTTCAATGGATTCACTTGAGTGATCTTATCAAGTTATGATGATTTGACCGGTCAGCTGGATTAGGAATCTATTGAGTTATAAGATGTAATCATGACGACAGGTATCAACACAAGCTCAAAGTATATACACATACCTATTGCCTAGGTATTCAGGCACAAATGGAGGGCGGAAATAATTCCCATTGGCTTGCCCCTCTGTCAGACCTCACCACCTCATCATCTCCCGCCATGCTCCTTCCTCTTCCTATTCATCATTCCTCATCCTACCTTCCTGGAAGAAAAAGAGCTTTGTTCAACATCATTCAGTGTTCTATCACAATGGAATATCTTAAGAGGCTGATAGGTCGAGAAACGACAGCGGCGAGCTCCGACCCTCAACCGACAAGCTCCAAATCCCCGCAGCCGCTCATCATGGGTAGGTCTATGACTCTGGCTTTCCTGATATCATCTTGTATTTGTGACAAGGTGTAACTGATTTGATGCAGCGGATCCACTGTTGTGTTCACGTAGTGAAACCGTGAGGAAGCTTGCTACAATACTTGACGAGGAACAGGTGGTCCATGTGAGAGGAACACCAGCCTCCGGCAAGTCTACCCTCGCCAAACTTCTCCACAGTCACAACAGGCAGAACCACATACCATCAGTCTTGATAGTAGGTTGGCCTCAGACGAAGAACTCCGCGCACACCAACATCTACATCAACATCCTCGTCCAGCACGCAAGAGATGCCGGCTTAACTTCCGTGACTCCAGACACTATCAGGGATACAGATGTTACCTTTCTCATCGACGAGGCACAGATGTCCTATGAAGATTATGGGCTATGGTTAGACTTTATCAAGACCCAGAATGGCCGCCGATATGGACCCAGAATCTGCTTGTTTACGTCCTACGGCAGCCCCTCTGAGGGACCAGACAATTACCCCACTGGTAGCCCACTTACATACCTGGGGGTCCAACAGCGAATATCTATCACTCCATCGAAGATTAGAGGCTCTCCACAGATTAGTCTCTTCTACACCCGGAGCGAATTTGATGACGTTGTACAACGGATATGTACGGACGATCGGCGTCCGGTCCCGCTTCATCATGACGCAGCGGATTATATTTTCTCTCTGACTAACGGTCACCCCGGTGCGGTTTACAGTGTGCTCGACATGATTTATCAGGTCTGCCTTAGTCTTGGTTTTTTATCCCAACTGAAAGGATGCTTATTGAATGAATTGCAGGTCTACCGGTCGAAAATCAAACATGGGAAAATCAGTGAGGTGGGAAAGGATCATATAATAACAATGTTAGATAACGAAGAAGAGTCTTTCCGCATTCTTGGGCAATCAGTGGTGAAACGGTCTTTTGTAGACCGACGAAGGCTCAGTCACCATGCAGCGGACACTCTCCGAGAAGTCTTGAAGAATGGAAGCGTTCAACGTGACCTTAGCAATGACGGCATTAGGAATTGTTATGAATCTGGATGGTTGCACTCGGAACCGCTTGATGCCGATGCGAGCAGTATTGTTTGTGTATTTCCAACAAGACTACATGCCAAGTAAGACTTGCTTGTTGTTATTCTATAAACACTCTACTAATCTGGATAGATACGTTGAACATTATCTAACCGCTTCTTCGGTGCCCTTCCCCATACAGAGATACCCCACCATTGGAGATCTGTCGGAAGCAGCACTAAGGCGATTTTCGCTACGAAATCTCTCCTCTATAACACGAGTAGGCACTGGGGCCGTTGTCCGGCCCGTTGAAGCTTGTTATCAAGACGAATTTTATCGATGTTTACATGAGGTTCTTGGGTTCTCGTCAAACGTCTCCAGTGAATGGTCTGGCGGTGGCAATGGCCGCATTGACTTCAGAATTGCTGACCTCGCATGGGGTATTGAATTGTTACGAGATGGAGATAGATTGGACGCCCACTGCTCCCGATTTGTAGACAACGGAAGTTACACTCGGTGGATCGAGCAAGGCGAATTGCGTGACTGGTTGATCATAGACTGCCGGACTTCACCTCCTCGCCCTTACAGTAAGTAAACATCACGGACGTCTTGATCTATGTCTACATCGAATTGCTAATCGAAACGAAGATGTACCGGGTACGAAGCTTTGGAGGGCTGTGTTTGCGGTGGACTTCTCTTCCATTGAAGTCTTGGATGCTTCCAACAATGTGGTCATTCCTCGGTTCCCGTTGATGTCTTAGCTCCACTACTTGTTTATCCAAGGAAACCGTGCGTTGTATTCTTTGTTGATCAATGGGTATTATTATATTCTGACGACACTCTTCTTGAAACAATCCTTTTATATCCGTCTTACTGTCTTGTTAGTTATATACTTAATAAGAAGAGAAACCCCAAGTCACGCAAGTCACAATATGAAAACCTCCGATGGACATAGTTTAGATACAGCTTGCTTATGTGGTATTGCGTCTACAGTGTAGTCCGAAATGCTAGACAAAGCTGCGAATATCAGAGGACATGGCACATGCTGGCGCCTCGCGTTTCTGTTTTTTCTGGCAATCCCTCGAGATTTATATATAACAGAGTAGTTGATTACCCAGTACATACGACCATAGGGTGTGGAGAACAGGGCTTCCCGTCCGCTCAGCCGTACTTAAGCCACACGCCGGCCGGTTAGTAGTATGGTGGGTGACCACATGCGAATCCCGGCTGTTGTATGTTTTTCATTTTTCCTTTTTCTTCATTTAGTTAGTATCTTGGAACCGTGTTTATCCTTACCACGCAGCATGATTTTGAATCCAAGGAAGCTAGATGATGCCAGGAGTGGAGACCTTTTCTATGCGTTGGAAATTGTGCTAATATGTGTCGCCAAGAAATGGGTCACTATCCGACTTGGGAATACTGGACTCAAGGTTTCAAAAACCAGAACCTAAACAGATGACAGGGTTTGAATAAATTGAACTACAAATGTATAAATGTATAAATGTATACAGTGTTGGGATATTCACTACATTAAGCCGCACCAGACTCTTGTTTGGCAAACTGGCGAATGTGTGAAGACACAGATATATATCCTACTGAATACCTGCCTCATTGCCAATGTGATCATGATACACCCCGTTTAGGTAAACCAACCATCCATCAGACCTATCAGGCTGACTGAATATTATAGAACTGTGAGCAATCCAGATGTTAGCTGACTCGCGTCGTGTTTCCGTAAAAAGTGTTATCTCGACTCTTCGTGTTTTGCAATTACCTACAATCTGTCACAGCTCTAAGTGAATACCATCCCTCTTTTGACCATTCTAACTGGCCTTCTCACCTGATACACGACTGTCTATCTACTAACTTACATATTTGAGGAGGGTTGAGTATGGCACATCTAACAGAGATACTTACTACTTTACAGGAGAGTCGTTGCATGGCAGATATATACGTAGTGTCTCAAACACCTTGCTTGTATGGGGTCCAATCTCTTATCATTATTTCAAATACTGACCCAGAGTGAAGCTCTGGATATCACTGTCTAGCAACAGCCCGAAATGGAATAACCAGGTTACTGTATTCGATCTGTCAATCCCGCTTGCACCCCATAAACGTATGCCTAGATTTACCGTCACTGATCAGCTCATTGACCTATTCAAGTAATTGATGCATACGGACCGTAGCTTATAAGCATGGATACGCTTGTTGTGCATATCATGTAGTGCACCAGAGAGCACATTTTCCACCTGCTCCGAGGGTAGATTGAGAACCGGCTGTAATCCTCTCCCAGCAATCATCCGGAAGTCCATCTCGTGCAGCGCAGCCGACGTCGACGCCATCTGTCTCATATCGGGATCGTCCGACCAGTCAGACAACGGGGTTTTGCGAGTCGTCTCCGAGACATCCTGGAACCCGGCCGTTTCCATCACGTCCCCGAGACTCGTGACCAACCCCACCTGTTGGCCCATGATTCCCATCATTTTATCCGACATCATGTCAAATTGGAGAAGACCCTGCGCCTGGCTCAATGATCCGTCGTCGCTGAGTGTATGGGGCCCTAGGTCGGCGATCTCCAGCCATCCCCCTGGCGCAAGGCTCCTGTTGCTCTTTGGTCAGCACGTGCAATGGATGCCGGTTCTTAGGGCACAGGCGCACTACTTACGCGTGTACCTGACGCAGCAGATCGGGCCAGCTGCGAATGAAGCCCACCAAACCACGAATATGGATCAAATCGATCTTCTGTTGGGGGAGCCAGGTCCACTCGTTTTGGATGTCGGCCGAGATGAATTGACAATTAGGGAGGTTCCTTGTACCGTGGATCAATAAACGCGGTGCCCGCCAAAGTTGCAAATTAGGAGGGGATGTAGGCAACAGTCTTACCGTGCATTGATTCCAGGGTTCAAGTCAACGCCAAGGACCTTCCAAAGTCAACAAAGCAGCCCCCGCCACAACCCCTCACTCTTCTGGATAAGACAGGGAATTTGGGCATACGAACCTGACATGAAGGATACGCCTTGGCTGCAATTGCTTGTATTCAGCGCCCAACTCCGCAGGATTTCAAGATCGGAGAGTCTCTCACCGAACTCCGTTGCCCATACGCCAGCGCCGCAGCCCAGGTCGAGGACGCATAGCGGACGTTCAACGGGCGCTAAATGGAGCAATCCCTTGTTTGAGCGGACAAAGAACGCATGGCACAGTTCTACAGATGGGTTCTGAGTGTGAGAATTCGGTTCAAATGGGTGGTTGCCGCGCACGGCTTGGGTCTGGCCTGGCCGTACCGTCGTATAGCTGGTCTCCCTGTGCGGGTTAGATGGCGCCTGTTCGGCCGATAGTACGAATAGGACACTCACTTCTTGGTGAGAAACCAATGCTGTTCGATAATCAGGCGTGTTAGAAAGAAACAAAACACAGGAACATGAGCTGCGCACCTTTATCCATCTTGCCCTGCTCTGGCTTACGTTGATCGGAAATGGGAACGATTGTCTGCCAGAAACAAATAAAGAAATAGAGAACGCGATGCTTCTGGTCTTCTCAAACTATCCCAGGCTTAGAAACGATAGGGCACTATCCACTTACCTACGACTATTGCACGCAATATGAGCTGCGAACAAGGACTGGAATAATGACAGCAAGAGGGCCCCAATATTCCGGGAGTAAGGATCGACTCACCGCTGCTTGGGTATCTCGGCTCGTGCCTTCATCCCTTGCTTGATATGCCGTTGCACAGGGTCGGTGTAGACGTAGGGGGCCATCCCTCCCAAACTGCCGTTTGGCTTTTTGGTGCACTGGCTAAGAGTAGTCAATTATCCAATAAGACTAGTATGCAAAGTTAAGACTTTTGGCTCTACATCCAGACATATCTCATCGTTCTGAGATCGTTACGAACGGGGCATACTTGCCTCTTAATTTATAACGAGCCGTGTAGTTTACATCAAAGATGTAGAAGCTGAAACTCAGAAGATGGAATGATATTTCTGCGGAGACTTTTGCTAGAAGACCGTGGATGTGATCTGTAGTCCGATTCAGGATATCTACGGTAATACAGCTGTATATAGGGAGTTAGCGGGACCGCGTAGCTCGAGAAAGCGTAACACTGCATTCTTATGTCAAGTAAAAGTTCGAGTTATTGTTAATGAACAATAATAATACCCGGCCCTGTTGACCTCTACTGGCGGAAACCTGACTGGAACCATTGATTCAGCGTGAGCAACTCGGCCTCATCGTTAGCACCCTTGTCCTTGGCCTTAGCCGCTTCAGCTTTCAGATGAGCCGGAACCGTAGTAGAAGTCGGCTCATCACCAAAGTATTTTCCGTTGGTTAGTTCACCGAAGTGGAAAAGACGACGCTGATCTTCCAGCTCCGGAATTCCCGCTCCGAACATGTCCCACTTGGCCTGCCGCACGTATCGCACATTCTTGCCCGTAGCTACCGGCACGGTATCTATTAGTCTAGGGCACGTTTGATATCGCACAGACGAAGAAGGGTATTCCACATACCAGATTGGAATGCGTCGACGACCTGCGGGAAGGAAGAAGCATCGCTCAAGGCGGGAATCACTTTGCCGTTGTACCTCTCCGGCGCCAAAAGCACGCCGTGGACAATGTCTCCAAAGTCCTTCTCCACGGCAACCCAGGGAACTGGCATGTCGGTCTTGGCTCCCCAGCGTGGGGTGCTGAGAGTCAGGTATCCCTCGTCGTCTGGAAACTTGGGAAACCCGCCGAAAACCCTCGCAAAATCGGTATTGTTGAACAGTTCCATATACCATCCCGCGTAGACAGGACAAACGGATTTGAAATAACCCGTGCCAATGGCGTACTTCTCAACGCGAGATTTCACTGGGGACGACTCAGTCACATGCTCTTTTTGTGTGCAGGAGCAAATGTGGAATTGAGGGCTTACTTTCGGCTGCTTTGGCAGCGACTTCGCCCTGGGTAAATGCCGAGGTGGATACGGCCGAGCTGTAGACCAGGTGCTCTACCGATCCGGATTCGACGATGCCATCAATGATAAGTTTTCCGAGATCGAACTCGGTCGGCCCGTTGTCATTCATAAACATCTACATATTCGTGTCAGACAGAAAAAAGAGGTTTTCTAGATGTTTACCGGAGGAGAGTCAAACCGGATCTTCGGAGTTGGTGTTCAAGAAAGCAGCCCAGGAGCCCGAAAAGGCTTCCTGCACTTGGCTCTTGTTCCATCCGTCTGCCTGAACCACCTCTGCGCCGAGGGCCGTGAGGTTTTGTGCCGCGGTTGACGAAGCATTTCGAGTGATTGCTCTGACGGCAAACTCGGTGTTTTGCAGTAGTGATCGGACGACTGAGCCTCCCTGAGCACCAGTAGCCCCGTACACGGTGACTAGTTTCTTCGAGGCAGATGGGATGGTCATTTTGCCGGAAAGGATAAGGAATGGTTTTAGGGCTCTCGGTGGATCAATTAGGTCAAAAGGCCAGTAGGTCAGTTAGGTAGATAACAGCAGCTGTCAGAATAAACCAAGTGGGATAGATCATCTATACATAAGAGGGTAAAAATAAGGGGAGGAACAGCGCAATTAGGGCTAGGGCATGGTTTGTGGTTTGCTTGGACCTCATCCACACCCTAAGATTCTAGCATGAGACTCGGACAACTTGCAGATTGCACTACGACAGTCAACGAATGACCCGTATCCGCCAAAACAGGATGGATTGGTGGCACGAAGCACGACAAGTGTGAGGGGCAGTGCCGGAATCCGGGAAAGGCATACCCTGTAGTGACCCTTGCAGAGACAGGTTGCCGCAATGTGTGTAGATATCCCTGGCATCTACCACCCCGCTAGGCTCACCGCAAGTTCGAATGGTCCAGTCGCCACAGGAAATGGTTGCGGATAATCCTTACATTAGAGAACAGTTTTCCTGAAAAGGCTGCAGGGCAACACCCACGGTCTTGCGTTCCAACGACCCTCGTGGCTTGATATACGCTCCGAAGGAATGGGTTCTGAATTGAATCAAGCAAAATGAATGAAATCCATCAGTTTGAGCCCTATACCCTGACCTCTTTCGACCACTCCTTCCCACCAGCCTTTTATCATTTCGTGGCGCTCTCGTTCGCTATCCAAAAACCTCAGGATGCGATCCCCACTCTCAAGTCTGCCATCTTACGGGTGGTCGACCAGCTTCCCTTCCTCACGGGGGAAGTCGGCCCTTGTCCGGATGCCACAAAAAAGAATGTAATGCAAGTTCAGCCTAGCCCGACTACTACACACGAAACTTCGATTGTGCAGGTCAAGGAGCATCCACAGTTCGTCCTGTCCTCCACCCCGACACCAGAGAAGGGAACGGGCGCAGGACAGCACCATGCTCGCTGTGTGGATTTGCCAGGAGCCATTGTGCCCGAATTTGATTACTCGTCCATCCCGGCCCCTGTATTTCGTGCCCAGATCAACATCCTCGCCGACGGGATAGTCCTCTGTCTGGCCATCAACCACATGGTGATTGACGGGACCGGGACGGGAGCCTTGATCGACGTACTGGCTACCGCATGTCGAGGGGGTGAAGGCTCGGTGGATTATCTGCGCCGGTGTGATGCAATCCAGAAGAGCACCAGGCGTTATTTACAGGATTTGGGAACACAAGGCCGGCTGCCCGACGGTGTCCATTCTGGTAATGATCCTACCGACGTCGCGGGAGACATTTTCGAGCCTGGGAAATCTTATGCGAATCATACACTTGTGTTTTCAGACACTCAAATCAAAGCGCTTAAAGCTCGATGCAATGCAATTTTGGCGGAGATGTTCCCAGCAGCTAGTACTGGGCCGGCTAATACAGAGACAACCGTCAGAGACCAACGCTCACTAGTCTCATCCAACGATGTCCTCACGGCGCTATTGTGGATGAGCATCAATCAAGTGAAATTAAAACCAACGCAGCCGCGGGAGGAGTCATTTGTGAGTGTCCCCGTGAATACGCGGACGAGATTCTCCCCCTCCCTACCGGACAACTACTTGGGAAATGCCGTGCTCGTGACCGAGAGTAAGCTAGCCCTTTCAGAGTTACAATGCCTGAACGACGATGGTCATCTGGGGGAGACGTCTACTCAAAGCATCCGGCTACTCTCTCTGCTCGCTCACCGAGTCCGCTCAAGTATCACCACGGTGGATGACGAGTCTTTGAGAGTATCTCTCCGTCGAGCACACCACGCTAGTGACTGGGAAACACTGCTCGCTCGCCCGGGCGACGTGGTCGTGTCCAGCCTGCGGTTATGGAATTCTTTTAGTTTGGATTTTGGCCCCATACTCGGCGGTCTCGCCGCGCTAGAGCTCGTCCCTAAGTTTGCTATTGAAGGGGAATGTATCATCAAACCAAGTCGGTGTGACTCAAGTGGGAATGACATATGGGAGGTGATGGTTACCTTGAAGTCACAGCATATGCACGCATTGAGAGAGAATCAGTCAATGAGATCCGTGCTCCGGTGTGACTATCCTGTGGAGGTCTACCGGGCCAGTTAGATTAATCAATCAGCATTGTCGTTATCTTCTACAGTAATACCTTGCTTCGGTAGTTTTGTACTGCTGTGTAACCTCGTTGCGCTCGCCAGCAATGTTCCAAGGCAGGAATACGACGCAAGTTCCCATGAGAATGGTTATATGCCCCCTGTCTATCGGCTTTGGGACAACACATGCAAGGCGCCTCGTGTTATGCAGCTAAGGGGGTGGCCACCGCCACATCATTCCCAGGACGCTGGGGGGTTATGACGTTAGCCCCTTACTGCAGTAATCAACCATGCTGCCAAGGTGCTTTGCTCCCTTGCGAAGGGTGTTCGGTTGAATGCCAAAGCAGGCATGCCACCCGTTCTGTGGTGCGGACCGAGGAAGCCCCAACAAGCCGCTTGATAGAGAGCTCGTGGTGACTCTTCGGTTCTCAACACAGCGGTCTTGCACTTTTCGTACCTGCTCTTTTGCTTACCGACACAATTGACGATGTCGCCTCTAGATGATGTAGTGAGTCCGTCGGGCTGGATGCTCTGGAGGCTCACTGGGGCGGCGCTTGCTGTCATCGTGATCACCTCCGTCACCATTGTCGCTGCGGACTTTTACCGTCATTGGCAGAAGAGACGCTCTGTCGGCCAGATTCCTCTGATTCATGATGGGAGCTGGCTTAGCCCCAGCCTCCAGTGGCGGAGACCGTCCTTCGATGCAGAATCCGAGATGGCGCGCGCGTACAAGAAAGTAAGATATCTTCTCAATGAAGGAATGCAATACCTCGCTCACTTCGGATTTCGCCGTGATCGCATGTAGTATAGCAAGAACGGCAAGCCTTTTGCGTGGAAGACACAGAACGGGTTGGACATCGTTATTATCATCCCGCCGGAATGCGGCAAAGAATATTACAGCTTGCCGCGGGAGAAGTGCAGCTTCATGCACTGGGTTCGAAATGTGAGTCTGCGACGAGATGATGGCTGCTAGCAAATGATAGGATGCTGACCTTGGAGCGCTCTAACAGGAGATGTTTTTGAATACCGTGGTGGATGTGACTTGGAGGGTCCCCGTTGAAGCCGTCCAAATCAGCTCGCAGAGTGCTCCTATGGGTAGGTATTCAACAAAGATGGGGAGTGCTGCCCCAACATTGATACTAACGCGCGCGAAATAGAGCGTCTTGGCAGGGTGATTTTCGACCACCTCGACCGTGTCCTCCCCTTGTTCTTGCCCGGACCTGGTGATGATGGTAAGTTTTGCGAAGCACCCATCCCAAAAGGAACGTTTCCGGCTCCAGAGCTAAGATTTGCCGTTGTCTAGAATGGCGACAGGTCAATGGGTCCGACATGATGAACTCTTTTGTCAGGGATCTCGCTCTCTGTTTGTTTTTCAACCCCGGGTTCGGAGAAGAAGGTGGGCTACGTCGGCAAATGTCGGCATATATGGACGGACTCGCAGACCAGTGGTTTGCCCGACAAGAATCACCCTTCATCCTCGAGCATCTGGTGTGGCGGCTCTCACCACGGTGCCGTAAATTCCAATCCACAATCCAGACCATCAGACAGATCGTGGTGCCCGAGGTTCGTCGCCGGATCCAGCAGATCAGAAGCAACGACAAGGACAGTTGCTTCCTCCTGTCCGATCTCCTGATTAAACAAGCGCTAAAACGTGGCACTCTGTGTCGCGAGGGCAAAACGGGCGAGCAGGAGACCATCGAGGAGCTCATCGTCGACGAAATAATGTTCATGTACATGGAGACCGTGGCCCCTTTCCACCTCGTGGCCACTTGCATGGTGTTCCGCATCATGCGCCACCCTGAATACGTTGCTCCGTTGCGGGAGGAATTAGAAAGAGCCCTCGAACTTTGCGGTGGTGAGTGGAGCTTCGAGATCTTCAATCACACTCCCAAGATGGAGAGCTTCACGCGAGAGATTCTGCGTCTCCACAATCCCACATCAAGTAAGTCATCTCCTTGAATTGGGATGACATTGTGCTAATCTCGCTCCCCATTATCAGTCAGTGGTGCCAGATGTGTGATGGAACCCATCACGATCCCGTCACTAGGCTTGGCTCTGGAACGTGGGACACACATCAGCCTGCCCTCCCGCTTCATCCATACCGATCCGGAAAATTACCCTGATCCCATGACCTTCAACGGCTATCGTTTCTACGACGAAGCCTCCGGGACTTGCAATGTGCAGAAGACGCTGGCACCGTCGGAGGCGTGGCTCCCATTCGGCATTGGGACCAGCGCTTGTCCTGCCCGGCTCGTGGGTACGCGAACATGCCAGGCGCTGTTTGCCAAGATCCTGATGGACTACGATGTGGGTCAGATGGAAGATAAGGACGTGCCTCTGCAGATATGGTTGTTAGGGATCTATGTGCCAAGTCCCACTATCTCGGTATCTGTCAGGCGACGTGATGCAAGGCGAACTACCGAGGCTCTGGGTACCAAGCTTAAGCCCGAGGAATGAACGGCTGCGATAGAGGTCTGGGCCGGTTTTCTGATTAGAATTTTTTATATGCAGGATTCTCGTATAATCAATCAGTCCTGTTCTTTTCAGACCACAGTTCTTGGATATTTATCATAGTGGACACAATGATATATTGTTAGTTATATGTTGTCATCAAAATATGGAGCTACTTTACATAGCGTTCCATCGTTCTTAGCTCCCTTTCGTTTCGTTATTGTTCTCTTATGGAGTGTCCTGATATCGAACGTTTCCCCCCTTGTCGTACTAATGCATGTACGTATCAGTCTGTTGAGACCTCCCTGCCACTTCCAGATTTTAAATTAGAGAAGCTCACCAACAACGGGATACATGTCTTGGTATTCTGCCCCGCGTATGCGATGCAAGGAACACACACCGACCATACCAGGGGCGAGATGAGGCTAAGCTACTCAACCTGATCTTGCTTCCACATCTCCACGGGACCAAGAACCATGAAAGCTCTAAAATTCGGGCATATTGCGGTGAGCGTGTTCTTTACTAGGTGGACGGACCCACACGTCTGTGGGGTAGCAGGGAGACATCAGGCCATGGCCAGACGCCACCGTACGGGAATTCAACCTTCCCATCGTGGACTAAGAGGACAGACCCACGCGTCTGTGAAGTAGCATGGTGGCCTCAGGTCATGGCCAGACGCCACCTGATGGAATTCAACCCTTCCATCGTGGACTGGGGGGACAGACCCACACGTCTGTGAAGTAGCAGGGAGGCATCAAGTTATCGTGAGACGCCACCGTACGGAATTCAACCCTTCCATCGCGGACTGGGGGGACGGACCCACACGTCTGAAGTAGCACAGAGGCCTCAGGTCATGGCCAGACGCCACCGTACGGAACTCAACCCTTGCATCGCTGACTTATCCGAAGTGAACTGGGGGCAGGGCTGACAAGAGAGGGACTGAGGGAGGGTGAGTCCGCAACGCACCTCTTGCGTTGTGCGTTCGAGTCGATTTGCTAAGAAAAGCTTCATGACGTGACTACCAAGGGCGATATCCACAAGGGAACGAGTTGCTTGTTGAATCGGAATCGTATCTGGATACTGACTAGAATCATGCCCTCATTAACCCTGTCCGTTGTAGTTGAATATTGTCACATAATGTCTATAGGAGGAGGCCGGAACTAGTGTCATTGCTAGTAGCTAGTTTCCCAGCAGCCGTTGGAATGGCATCTGCTAGGGGTGAGATCAGCACCATCGCCGTACTCGCGAGATCTAGGGCTGTCTACGACCCCTAGTTGAGACACCAATGCGAGGTCAGCTGGAAGAGTGGTGGTGTAGCTGCAGCGTGCGCAGGGGTAGTATGTGGCCCCAATTATCTAGGTCCATTACGTGCATGCGGTAGGTGATCCCTACGTATGCAAGGAGGCTGCTGATCTGGGCATTTTGTCTGACTTTGGCAACCGGGTAATGGAAGCGTGAGAGAGGACTGTAGGAAGTAGTTAATGATCATAGCGCCAGCAATGAATATTAAATGTGGATTGTTGACTGAAAACCGTACTCTGAATTACTCTCCATTGTACTTTCTCACTTTTCTTGTCGTTGGTGACCGCACTCCGCGATGGATCTTTCCAACCACATATCACTTCTCGATACCAAAGTAACTGCCTTGACCAGTTGCACCTCGCTATCTCCAGATGGCGAACCGGACGACTCTTTGGGCTTGGCTGGCGCCATTTACCGCAGAGCCCGAGAGAGCCCCAGTGCGCCGGCCATTGAATTTGACGGCCAGATAATCAGTTACGCGCAACTACATTGCCATGCAGCCTTGCTTGCCAAAGAATTGTCCCGAAAGGGAGTCAACCGGGAAGAGGCAATCGGGATCATGACCGGGACCGGGTTCGAGCAGATCGTCGCCCAGGCCGCGGTGGTTTATGCCGGATGCACTTGTTGCGCTCTCGACCCAACCCTGCCCTTCGCGCAGCTGCAATATCGCTTGACCAATGCCGGAGCTCGGATCTGTCTGGTGGATCAGGAAAATAGCAATCGGTTGAAGGAGTTCGAGGTGATGCCGATCCGACTCGAGGTCCTCACGCCGAGCCAGGTAACCGCTGAGTTGGCAGTACCGCCGAGGGCGATGGGCACTGGGCATCGAACCCACCTGATGCACACGTCTGGTTCGACCGGCAAGCCCAAGACGGTTCAGATCCAGGCAAAGTCTCTGCTGCATCTCTCTCGGGATGATCGCAATGTGCCCATTGGGTATGAAGACCGGACGGCCCAGATGGCCATGGTCAGCTTCGATATCTCTTTGTTCGAGATCTGGGTGACGTTGTTACGTGGGGCCACGATTGTGCCTATGTCTCGCACCCTGCTGTCCGATGTCCCGCGTTTAGCTCGCACATGGCGTGAGCTCCGCGTGACCGTCATGCTGGTTCCCGCATCGCTGCTTCCCATGGTCGTTTTCGCCATGCCCACCGTCTTCTCCGGCATGCAGGTGGTCTATAGCGGTGGCGAGATGCCAAACCTTCCCGCGATGAAGATGGCCCTGGAGCAAGGGCCCCCGAATCACCTGTTCAATTGCTACGGTCCCACGGAATGCTGTATCTTCTCTTTAGTACACGAGGTCACCCTAGAAGACACGAAGAACAGTGTTTGTCCGCTCACCCGTCTCATCTCGGACACTAAGATTGAGATTCTGGATCCCAGCGGTCAACCCGTACCAGATGGAGAGTCTGGTGAGCTCTTTATCGGGGGTGACGGCGTGTCCCCCGGGTATGTCAATTTGGCTGATAAGACCGCCGAACGATTCGTTACCACGAGTCAGTACCCGGCACTGCCTTCAGGCTGCAACTTCTACGCCACCGGTGATCTGGTCCGCCGGACCGAGACCGGGGAGATTTACGTTCACGGCCGCATTGACAACCAGGTCAAGATCCGCGGGTTCCGCGTCGAGCTGGAAGGCGTCGAGGCGGCGATTATGGACACGGGCCTCGTCACGGCCACGGCCGCCTGCAAGGTGCAGCGGGGCGATGACGATCTCGGGGCTGCCCTAGTTGCTTTCGTTATTCCCAAGGACCCCATCACGTTCACCGGAAACCAACTCACTGATGCCCTGAAAGTGCAAGTGGCCGAATACCTGGTCCCGCAGGTCGAGGTGTGCACCGAGATGCCGCTCAACGGCCACACCAAGATTGACCGAGAACGGTTAGTCCGCGAGTTCCTCGAGGCTGCGACGAAGCGCCAAGTCGAGATGGCGGGGACCCAGGACGCGACGACGACGATCAGCAGGCTCCGAAAGATTTGGCATTCTGTTCTGCCTGGCTGTTCACGGCACATCGAAGACGGAGACACGTTCCACGCCCTGGGCGGCACCTCCCTCCAGGCCGCTATGCTGCTGATCCGCATGAAGCGTGAGTTTTCCGTGGAATTGACAGCCGTCATGGTATACGAGCAATTCACGTTGGCGCAGATGGCCCGCTATGTGGACGAGGGTGGCGCCAAGTATACGATTCATGCGGCACACAACCGGGCCTATCGCCAGGATGCCGATATCTATCGTTCCCTGGCTCTTCAGCCTCAGCCTGGTCAGCCGCCGCAATGGGACGCCCCCTTCGAAGGCCGCATCTTTATGACCGGCGCCACGGGATTCGTGGGCGCCTTCCTGCTTCAAACTCTCCTGACCCTCCCCGAGGTCAAGACGGTCGTGTGTCTGGTGCGGGCGAAGAATGATGAGAAGGCCCGAAACCGTGTCATGGGGATTCAGACTCAATATAACCTGTGCCAAGATTCGGTGGACTACTCGAAGCTGGTCGCCGTGGCTGGAGACCTGGATAGCCCGACTTTAGGACTAGGCGAGGAGCTCTTCCAACAACTCGGCTACTGGGCCTCGTGCATCTTCCATTCCGGGGCGCACGTCAACTACGCCCAGCCGTACCAGTCTCATCGTGACGCCAATGTTTTGGGAACAGCGAATATCCTCCGGTTCCAGGCTACCGGACGCTCCAAGCGGCTGTTCTACCTATCGACGCTCAACATCTACGGTCCCACCGGTCTGGTTGACGGGTACACTCGCGTGGGGGAGAACGATCCGATCACGAGATTCATGGATGCCGTGCAGTACGACAATGGCTACGCACAAAGCAAGTGGGTAGCCGAGAAGATGGTTCTCGAAGCCATTCAGGACAACTTCCCCATCAGCATCTTCCGCCCTGGCGCCATCTTCTGCCACAGTAAAACTGGCACCGGCAACGGGACGGACTTTGTCGCCCGTCTGATGGTTAGCTGTATGCGTCTGAAGTGTTACCCCACCATGCCCCAGCAAAGCAAGAACTTCGTCCCCGTTGACTACCTGGTGAACGCGGTGCTGCACCTGTCCCGGCAACAGTGTAGTCTCGGGCAGGCATATAACGTCGTCCCGACCCTGCACGAGCAGCCAGAAGATGAGATGAGACACATGTTCCATATGCTCGAGAAAGCCTGCCAAACGCCAATGAAGGAGATGCCCTATGATAAGTGGCTGGAGCTGCTCAAGACTCTGGACGACAATGATCCCCTCCGTCCCCTTCTTCCCATGCTGGAGGAAAAGGTCTTCGAAAATCACTGCCGCTGGGAAATGTACTCGAAAATGCCCATCTACGGAACTGAGAACTTGACGCGGGATCTCCGCGATGTGCCGGGTCTGGCCCAGTTCCCCGTCTTGGATCAACCTCTCCTCAACCGTTTCCTGTCCGAGCTGAATCTGATCTGAGTTGCGAACACATTGGCTTGGGCTTCGCGGTATACAGTGATACTTACCGGTAACCAAGTCGCGATAAAGGGTCTTCATATTTTACCCTTCCCCCCTAGTCGCGTTGGTCATACCCCGATCCGACTTAACAAATCACAGAGTTAATTTCTTCAGTGTCTATGGACCCCCTAGAATGAATATTTTCGTTGCGTTTTACGATATTGGTATTGCAAGCCACTGGATAATCCTCGTAGAAATCCGTAATTCTCATCACTGGTAGTAACCATTCATATCCAGCCTGCGTCTGACGACATTGACTTCCTGTCGCATCACTCTGTACTCCCCCGTGTATGACATCGATGGGCCCCTGGTAGATATTATCCACCTATCAAACAGAGTGACCCGAGTGCTCTGACCTGGATGGAGTGAAAAAGGGAACTCAACATGTAATGCGGCTCCATATCTCCAGTCAATGTCATTTGATAACAAGCAACGGACAAAGTAATATCTTGGGAACTATCCCTAAACCAAGGGGTTGAAACACAAAAGCTATGTAACTACAAAATATCACACTGGCCATATATCGATTCTCCGCACAAAAAGCTCTCTCACCCTCCCTATCATAGTCAGCATTGCTGGGTGGGTTTGTGAAAGGCCACCTTGCATGATACATGCAGGTAAATAAGGGTCATTTAGGAGGGTTATGCCAAGTAGATAGATAGGTGACCAAAGAGCTGTCGCCAACGGTGCATCCACCATAACATTCTTTTCGTAAGCCTACCGGTAGCTCGTGTTGATCAATCTTATATGGTTAGTTCCAGAGAACACCAGGAACGGGCTGGGTGTATTCCCGGCATTGGTATTCCTGCAAGGAGCCGTGGCCACCTGTCCATCAGAGATACCACGTAACTTAGTTTTTACCGCTCACAGATTGTTCGCAGAATCGCCCATAATACATACGTAAGTCTTGACCGCTTAGTTCGGCAAGGGGAAGATGGTGCAACGCAGAGAGGGCACGATGAATCTTCCCCCAAGCTTAAGAGCAGAGCAATTCCAATTTCCCTCTCGCTTTGATCTATCCACAATTTGAATAGGTAGGCGGAGCTTCACTGTGAAAATGGATGCTGCAGCCTTACTACAAGACTCTAACGCCATGCGCGTGGCTATTATGATAACAACCCTGCTGTTGGTCACATACTATGCCCTCGCCACGACATCCAAAACGCACCCCCGCGTGAATACGCCGAGCTGGCTGGACCTGTGGTCGAGAAAGGCGCGGCAGAGTTTTATTCAAAATGCCGAGGAACTGGTCAAAGAGGGATTCTCCAAGGCAAGTCAAGCCGCTCTTCATTCAAACTTGCCACACAGGGCTCCTGACTTCCGACGGGCCTCGCCCCAAAGATAGGCGCCGATTTTCTGGATTATGACCGATAGCGGATGGAAAATGATTCTTGCCCCAGAGTATGCCAATGAAGTTCGCAAGTTCGAGGAACATGGCACAGTGTCCTCCTCGACAAACGAGTTTCATAGCAATATACCCGGGTTTGAGCCATTCAACGCAGGGAGTCTGGTAGAGCTTCAGCTGGTCAAAGGCATGGCCAAGAAATGCTGCTCCAAGTCCGCTGGTTAGTGATTTTCTATCTACATAATTTCCAATTCTCTCTTGCCTATCTATATGTCTATCTTTTCCCCTAGAGTCGACACCAGAAGGCTTCTCCACTCTAACCGTACCATGGCACAGGTCATGTCTTCAGTTCTCTATCATTAGAATCCGGTCGTGTGGTGCAAGAGACGTGCAGCGATGATCCGAGTACGTATGAATTAACATGGCTCCATGAACCAGGGGGAACTCGGAGTGCAGAGGTTGACAGTAGAACAAACCAGATTGGAGACCTATTCAGGTGGAATCGACAGCCGTGCAGATGATTGCGCATTTGACAGCAGCTGCGTTTGCCGGACGTCAGTTATGCCGCAACTCCGAATGGATAGATATTACCGTCCAATATTCGCTGACTGCCATGGTGGCTGCCGAGCAGCTCTGGAGGTGGCCCCGGCTGGCGCGGCGATTGGCAGCCCGATTCCTACCGTCGTGTCAACTGCTCTCGGCGCAGGTGCAGCGAGCGAACGAGCTCGTCTCAACAGCTTCACAAGCTCGAAAGGACGAAACCACCGCCACGCAACAAGCGGGAACAGAGCAGTCCACGAGCTACCATGATGGTCTCGAGTGGATGGAGGAATGTGCCCGAGGACGTCCGTATAACCCGGGGGTTACCCAGCTCGCGGTCACTCTGGGGGCCGTAAACACGACAAAAGACCTCTTGATGCAAGTGCTGTATGACATCGCGGGAAAGAGTGATTTGATGGATGCGCTGCGGCTGGAGATCATGGCTGTAGTGTCCGAGCACGGCTGGACAAAGGCCACTATCGTCAAGCTGCAGCTGATGGATAGCATGATCAAAGAGAGCCAGCGGCTGAAACCTGTCGGAATTAGTAAGTTGTGCACTAGAACGCCCCTGGGGTGTAACTCCTTTTGGACCGCCCCTCTTCCTGCTTCACTCAATCCCAGTATATGTATAAATCGGTGATCCGTTCATAATTGGAATCTAACAATGATAGCCGGCATACGGCGCACGGCCGCGAGCGATATCCATCTTTCCGACGGCGGCATCGTGCCCAAGAACGTACCCTTTGAGATCTCCAACATGCACATGTGGACTGATGCCGATCTGTATCCCAACCCGCGCTCTTTCCAGGCCGACCGGTTCCTGCGTTTACGCCAAGTTCCAGGGCACCAGGCAACTGCTCAGCTGGCTTCTATGTCAGCAGACCATTTGGGGTGGGGACTGGGGAAAAACGCGTGTCCGGGACGTTTCTTCGTTGCTATGGAGGTCAAGGTTCTCCTTTGTCACCTCATTCTGAAGTATGACTGGAAACTCGCGGATGGGTGCACATCGGAAATTCGTCGGTATGGGACATTTCTCTCCGCGGACCCCCAGGGGAAACTGCTCGTGCGCAGACGACGCGAGGAAGTCGATTTGGATGGGCCCCTGATATAAAGGAACGGCGTCCGTGAGAACTGGGTTGAATTGGACATTGTCTAGTCGTGCCGGTAAGCTTGTTATCATGAAAGGGTGACGTTCTGATGTAGCGGCAAGCCGATGATTTGATATTATCTTCAGGATTCTGATAAACTTCGTGTCTCGAGCTGAAGTCCCCAAAAACTAGACAGAACGACATCTGATAGTTTTTTGGACTCAAGATCTGTTTTACAAGATGTTTTAGGCAGCCTCTTCCTAGACGGATACCTGACTTTCATTTGGCACAAAAGTATCTTGAACATTAGGAGGGTCTTAATGTTTGGCTTCTGCCCATGAGCCGTTGATCCCCTCTGAGCTACTCAGGGGCTTTCGATATTGGAACGAACTTAATCTCGCTAGATCTAAATGACAAAAGTATATGTCGTTGCCGGGTTCTGAGTTCATAGGCGAGTGTAATGATTTTCGTTGTGTGGTAGTGGATATCAAGGGTCGATTCTGCCGCAATCATGTTACGAAATATATACATGACATGGATATTACTTCGATTTTTGTTTCGAACATCTATTGGAATTTTCAGATTGCCTATTGTACTTGATATTCCTATTGGCCACGAGACATATTTTGAATGATTTTCCTACCCAATAACCTTTGGTTGATGATAACTGCGAGACCTTGTCAACACCCGCTGGCCCTCTTAAATGATATGCCTAATACTCATGTGTTATTACGATAAGCAGAGAGCCGGTAATAACAGTGCTAATCACCCCGCTGATTTACCAGGGCTTTCTTTTCGGTTGCAAAAGCTCATACCCCCTAAGGCGCAGGCCAAAACACCAATGTTATGCGCCGTATTGGCAGTAGGATTGTTTCCGGATCTTTTGGCCTTGGAGGTTGCTCGGCTCAGAAGGAATGGCAGCGTGGCGTCGCTTGTCTCGGCCTATATCGGGATGATTGTACTTTTTCAGCTTCTTCTGCCGGCGTTGCCTTGTTGTCTTAGGTTTATTCACCGTTGAAAGACATTGGCTTTGCTAATCATATTGGGTGATAGTACTTGGACAGATTAAAACCTGAATCATCTAGATCCATTCAATCGAACCATACCGGGAGTGTAGCATTTGGCCTCCACAGTAGATTATAATACAAGTTTCGACTGGATATCAGCCATTTGAGTAGAAATATTTGCTAATTCGACAGAACCTGATCAGGTTATAAATATTCAAGGTCATTATTGGTTTATAATACAAATCCATGCTAATATGAATAGTGGTAACTGAATGCTCTGGTGATTTCCACAAATGAACTTTTTAACCTAAATTTGGTGACTTGAAATAATTGATCCCATACTCCTAATCTTGAGGATAATAGGGATGGTGAAAAACTGGGAGAGAATGGATGATCGAATGGCTAAGCGTGGTCAGTGCCTGCTTCCAACCATAAAAAGCCGTCAATATAGTAGACCGCCAATTACCCATAAGATTTCAAGTGGGTACATGAATGTCATTCGGGAGGAAAAAGCCTAAAGTGACTATGTCACTACTCAATTAGTACTACGGCCTCAGATCATTAACCTGCACGGATGGGATCAGCACCCGTCCCCACGGAGCTTGCCAGAACGTCGCCAGGCTGTTGTTATAATTGGCCACGCGGCGCGGGGCATATCGCTTACAGCTTCGCACACGAGACGGTGAGTCGAAGCTGGGGCTGAAGTTGGTATCGTAGAGTTCCGCGTGCCCACGCACGCGGTCATACACATATAGGAGCAAATTGTGCTTTGTGAGCCACCCTAGATTAGAGACAACCAGGGATACAGAATGGCCGAGCTCGGAACAGCAGCTGCGGTAATTCAGGTTGCCGGAGTAGCAGCGACGGTCTCCACGGAGCTATATGATGCTCTCTCAAAGATCAAAAATGCGCCACTGGAAATCCTCAACCTGGT
Organism: Aspergillus candidus; assembly: GCF_002847045.1. Taxonomy (NCBI): domain Eukaryota; kingdom Fungi; phylum Ascomycota; class Eurotiomycetes; order Eurotiales; family Aspergillaceae; genus Aspergillus; species Aspergillus candidus. The sequence goes on along the minus strand of NW_020194030.1, from coordinate 152,123 downwards.
CAATGACATGGAGTCACTGAGTACTATCTTGTCAAATTTGCAGTCGGCTCTAGACTCGCCTGAAACACAGGTGATTGTTGACCAAGATGACGAGGTTAGAAGAGCAATGGCTGGTCTACCGAGTCTTATAGAGAACTGCGAGCATAGCTGCAGAAGAGTTTTGGACAAAGTTGGTCCGTTCAGCCAAGGTAGTGGACAGGCGGACAAGCAAGAGGATGGAAAGAATTTATCAACTGTGTCGAAACGTCGGTCTTTTCTGTGGTATTTCAAAAGAAAGAGTATACTGGAATCTGTGTATGAGCTCCAGCGCACGAGATCCATCCTATCTGCCGCAATGGGTAGCGTCACCTTGTGAGTGCCTTGTTCTAGCCTCGAGGCTAGCGTTAGAATCGATGAGTGCTCACGGAACATAGCATCCTTACAATCAGAACCCCCGGCCAGGCTGCTCCACCCTACGACGCAAAGCAAATATTTGACGACGATACCGGCTCCGCTGTCATGAAATGGATGGCCTCGGTGGAATCCGAACAGTTGACCATGGCCGGCAGTGACTTATTTTCCATTGCAGAATCAGTGCCCATTATACCCACTGATCCTCAGCTCACCGAGAACCTTCTTTCAACCGTCCGAGCCGGTAAAACAATGGTTGCAGAGTTACTGCTAGATCGAATTGACGTCAATTCTCGGAGTTCCCGAGATGGGCGGACTGCGCTCTCTGTTGCCGCCGAACATGGCAATGCCAACATGACCAAAATGCTCCTTGACCACGGCGCTGAAGTGGACATGGCTCAGTTCAGTCGAAATGTGTCCGAGGGATTGGGACCAGACTGGATTGGCGGGCGCACCCCGTTAATATGGGCAGCGAGTCGATCTCACAGCCACATTGTCGAGATTTTACTGAACCATGGAGCGGATCCAAACAAAGCCAACAGCGCCGGGCGTTTTCCCCTGCATTTTTGCTGTATGAGGGATGATCGGAAATCCGCGATGATTCTACTTGAGCATGGCGCGGATGTGAACTGTCGAAGTCTTCACCATGTACGTTGCCCGTCTTATCGCTATCGCACCGATAGCTGTTTCTCCTTCTAACCTCGATTATAGGGTTGGAGACCAATTCACGAAGCAGGGATTAATAGAAATCACGCATTGCTGCAAATGCTGCTCGAGTATAAACCTTCACTTGATGTTACTATCGAACCAAACGGGGGCTGTTCAGCCAAGGCCCCAATACATATGTTCGTCAGCCACAAAATGCCAGAGTCTACGAAGCTACTCCTCGACAGGGGAGCAGATCCTGACCTCGGAATGTTAGAAAACACTACTGCTTTGCATCTTGCAGCTGCTGAAGGCTGGCTGGAAGGGATAGACCTGCTCCTGAAGAAGGGTGCCTCAATTAATGCGCAGGACGCGCTCCTCCTGGAAACGCCATTGCATAAGGCGGCCCGCAATTGCCAGCTACAATCCTGTGAGCTGCTGCGCGCACATGGCGCCAATGAAAAACAACTGAACATTGATGGACTGGCCTACCAGGATATCTTGCAGTATGCGCAGGACTACCCGGATGATTGGAATGTGCCCCATGTCCGATTCTGCTTTCTCAGCGAGGGTAAGTCACGGGATTAGTGGTTTTTTTTTTTTTTTTTTCTCTAAGTTTTTGCCGGTCCGGACTGTACCACTACGCAATCTAAATATACTTCGATCAAGATAGTTGTCAAGAACAGAGACTGTGGGTGTTCGAACGGTCTATAGAGGCTAGGTAACCTGTTCTTAATAGCATTGGTTTTGGTGATGTACTCGACTGCTACAAGATTTTCTTTTCGATGGTCATGACCTAAAAGCCTTCGCTGTCTTAAGGATGTTACCATGTTGTGATAGTTATTAGGAAGATACGACTGCAGCATTTATGATGCTATCTATTTTGGCGGACAGGCTACATACAGGACTGTGAATGATGTCAGGTTGAGTTATAATGATAGGCCGGGTTGACTATAGCCTTCCATAGAGTAATGAATGAAGTCCCCATATAACCTCACGTAGAGTTTTCATAAGCCTCTGTCATTTCCCCTTTTCTTACTTCTGCAGCTCTCTTTCCCACTATTATCTACGTTGTGAAGGTGAGTCTCGCTTCAACCACCAGTCCCAACCATCCCGTGTGTCCTATTTCATGCAATAACAGGGGTGACTAGCTTTAGACTGCTCCATGCAGCTGTTTGTACCTTGTGGGAGTTCGGTGGGATAATTATGGAGTAGTTCGACTCACAAAGCAACTAATCGGCTTGCCGAGTGACACTTTTGCACCCTGTTGACTTGTATACTTAAGCCATGGTCTTTTAGCTTTCTGTACTTGATTTACTGTGTGTCTTGGAAAGTTTTCAAGGGGCTTGAATATTTAGCTGACAATGCACGTTGCTTCTAGATGTCTTTCTTGTCTCGCGTCATTGTGTCACCGGCGCTCACGCCGTGGCTGTCCGAGCGACCCGGACCGACACGGCCGCTCCTGCTGTGCCCGAAACCGCTCCTGCCAACGTCGTGGTTGTCATTCCAGTCCCGTCCCCAGCCCTGATGTCTGACATGAGACGTTATCTGAATTGTCACAGAATTCAACAGAGTTAAGACTATCCCCAACCTCCAGCTTTTTTCGCATGACCACCGACATGCCTTAGGTGCGTCCAGTTAGCATCCACGAAATGCCTTCAGGCCAGATGCGTGACAACATACGACACCGTGAACGAACCACTGCCCGACTTGCATTCGGGAACACACCATGCCGAAATAACGCTCTACAAAATGTTAATCAGGGGATATACCATATGGACAATAGTGGCATACATAACTCTATCCCTGTTCGCAGAGCTGTTCCCTTCGACCTACTATATGCTTGCGATGATAGAGTCGCCGAAGCCTCCGGCGGCTAGGATGACTTTTCTGTCAGCCTGTCGACGGATGGCGCGCCCCTTCTCGTCTTACTTGGAGAACAAGTCGCCATACGATGTCTTTCAAAGTGAATAACCAGGTTGGATTTTACAGTGTTTGCCATGGTACCGAGGGGTCATTATATCGGTCATGTCTGCTATTAGACTGTGTGAAGGGCTGGGTCTGTAGATTCTAGGCAGAATAATGAGTGGCAGGTAGTTGAGGTATGGTTTACTTCAAGAGAACAGAGCACAGAGCACGGTTTAGCGTTCCATTGAAGCATATGATACTATTTACTGTAGCTCCTGGTACATACGACCATAGGGTGTGGAGAACAGGGCTTCCCGTCCGCTCAGCCGTACTTAAGCCACACGCCGGCCGGTTAGTAGTATGGTGGGTGACCACATGCGAATCCCGGCTGTTGTATGTTTTGCTTTTTTATTTATGATTCTTTTTGTTTTCTTATATGTTGCTCGATGTTTCTTGTTTATTACCGGGTTGAGTGAGCTGTCTTCTTTGCGTGGAGCTCGGCTGGATAAATCCCGGATAACCTCGAACGACTTCAATTATTTACTAAGACCTCTCGCTCCCACTAGTTCAGATACAAGGTAGTTATGAAAGTCGTGTCATGCTGTCATTACAACTGATATTTCCTCTAATAAAAGCTATGGAAATGGGCTTTGTGTGGGAACAATAACAATAACTAGACCAGGACCGTGGCAAACCATTCAAGTTGAATGTCACCAAAAAGTCTTGTCTTAACCCGATTTCAAATCGTTCCTGCTAATAACAAATATATGTCTATATAACAACTGTAGACTGACTGCAATCGGTCAGCATGTCTGGTGAGTTAGAGGGCCTGAACGGCTTTCCCATACCAATTTGTATTTCACCCTCTTGGAACCTCTTCCATGGCCTCAAGATCATTAATATTTATAACCCTTCTGACTGTTTCCCATCAGACCTTCCACGTAAAGAACACCAAAGACAGAACAACCCCAAGCAAGCTATTCAGTAACTGAGGTTACACCGAATCATCCGGCGAGGTCTTCTTCTCCTTCTCTAGCTCTTCCAGCCGACTTGACTCCTGCACATCGAGACCCGTCTTATTCATCTTATGGTCCCTCGAAAGGATCTGCTTGCTGATAAACACACTCAGCAGCAATGCCGCCCCAGAAAGCGCAGTATAGAAGATCCATTCACTCCGCAGCGCAGTGTTGTAGCGATCTCTGACCAAATTGCGGGCCGCATCCGGCAACGCGCGAATCTGACCAGACGCAGTGGTCGCACCACCAGACGTGATCAGCTCTGTCAGAGCAGGGGACACCACGCCCTCGATGTCGCGCTTGTACGCGCGGATGCGGTTTTGGAAGATCACGCCGCCGAAGACGATCGACATGGCGGTTGCGATGTCGCGCGCGAAGAACACCGTCGCTGCGGCGCTGGCGATGTCGGCGGGCTTGGTGAGGGAGAAGATGGCGATGATGGGCGCCTGGAAGAGCGGGCCAAGGCCGAGTCCTGCGATGATCTGGAAGATGATAATTCGTGGCCAGCTCGGGTAGGGCTGCAGGTTGATGTACAGCCCGTGGCCGAGGATCATCATGACCAGGCCGAAATAGATGGGCGGGCGGTAGCGGCCGGTGTGGCTGATGTAGACTCCTGTTAGGGTGGAGGCGACGCAGAGCGTGACTGCTACAGGGAGGAGGTAGACGCCGGAGAGGATGGGGGTGGCGCCGAGGACGATCTGGAAGTACAGCGGGAGGTAGTAGAGATCTGCGATGTAGGCGAGGCCGTGGATGTAGGCGATGCCGAAGGTGGCGAGGTTGGAGCTGGACTTGAACAGACGGAGCGGGGTGATGGGGTATTTTGCGACTTTCCATTCGATCAGCGCGTAAACGACGATTGTCACGATGCCGAACACGATCAGGCAGATCACCGTGGCTGAATTCCAGGGGTAGGTCGCGCCGCCGTAGCCGAGCCCTAGGAGAAACATGACGGTTCCTCCCACTATGGTGATTGTGCCCAACCAGTCCATTGCGAGGATGCCTTCGAGGAAGGGGGTGCGCGGGGTGTGCACTTCCAGGAAGAAGAAGACGAGCACGCCCGCCACGCCAGCAACCGGTACTGGAGATTATTATTAGGTTGAGGGAAGATTTCAATCGTCTAGGTAGCACGTACAGTTGATCCAGAAGCACCAGCGCCAGCTCACGAATTGGCAGAATGCACCGCCGACGATCGGACCCAGACCGCAGGCGACGCCCCAGGTCACGCCCAGCACGCCAAAGTATTTGCTTCGTTCACTGTCCGACGGTCAGTATATGGTTGTAGATAATGAGGTGCCAAGTCCTACCGAGGGCTGAAGACGTCGCCGATGACGGTGGCAGACAGACCAAGGATACCACCGCCGCCTGTGCCTTGGATGACGCGCCCCGCGATGAGCATGTCGATGTTGGTCGCTAGCGCGCCAATCAATGATCCGATAAAGAAGACGATAATGCTGATCATGAGGACAGGCTAGAGACGAGTTAGTGTTGCTACTGCAGATGTGTGGATCATATCACTTTACCTTGCGGCCAAAGATGTCGCTCAACTTCCCCCATGGTGGTGTTGAAGCTGTATATCGTTAACGCGGGCACATGGATATGGGTTATTGGGTAGGATGTATACCAGCAGCGGGCAGAAGATAGGCAGTTCCAATCCAGGTGAATTCCAGTTCGCTGGTGTGGAGGGAGCGTGAGATGGACTCGGCGGCGGTCGAGATGATGGTCTTATTCAGTTAGCCTTTCTTTTCTCCTTATTCTTCTTTTTTATCGAGTAGCGCTTACCTGCTCCAACGCGGCAATGAAAGTCGAAAGCTAGAAGCTGTCAGTGGTGTATACTTCGATTTTGCGCAGAACACATACGCAAAGCGACGACACCAGCAACCATGTCTTCATTGGACTCAATTTTTCTTCTTTATCTTCTTGGTCATCGCTATCCTCAGTAGGGCTCGTATCCTCGACCGACTTCTCACTGAGGTCCTTGAGACTGGCCTCCGTCGAAGTATTGGTGCTCGCCATGGTGAGATGCTGAGATGCGTGCTTCAGATTCTTGGATGGCTAACGCTGGAGCGAAGGGAACGCGGACAAGAAAAAGGCCCCCGTCAACATTTGATTTCTAAGCTTCGGCAGAGAAGCAAATTCCCACAAAGAAATGATTGCATGGTCTGGAGCAGGTACAGCGAAGTTGATTATAGAGCACCGAAAGTACGGCGTACATATTTCGGCGCTGACAAACAGCAACACGAACAGCTCCACCTCCGACCACCGAACCACCGAACCTACTGAATTTAGGGCTAGAGGATTCAAGCACTTGCATTAGTGGCCTTTAGTGGACTTTGGCATCGTATCAGGGGCAGCTAGCTCCGTTCGTAGCCGTTAGGGCGATTTTTATTGATCCCGAACCGGATGAGGCGTAGAATACAAAAGACAGAAAAAGACGGACGAAACGAGGTTGACATCTGACCCGCCAAGCAAACAACCTCCTGCCAAAATGAGCCAGCGTCGCCTCCGTCTCAGTCTAGCGCATTACCGCAAAGATTCCTGCACGGAGGAATCTTGCCACTATTTTGGCACTGCCTTGCACGCCAAGCAAGCTGCAAGCCTGCATGCGAAACATGGAACCTTGCAGTATCATCAGGTATCTCGCCCCACCATCGTTGGCCGAGTTTGCGAGCCTAGACTCATAGACTATTATAGGTGTACAGCACGCAATCCACGCGAGATGCACTCGACGCCTTTCGCCGCTCGCTCGGCGCCGACTGGAGCATCGACCAACACGACATGACAGTCGAGCTCTACGTTCCTGATCTGCAGACTTTGAGGGGTATTGCTTCGGATCCGGAGTTTGCCAGTTTTTACCATCTTGAAGAACCTTATCTCAGCCGTCGGCATGTGGTGGCGAGCCTAGGTTGGGTGGAAGTGTATGTGGCAGATGGAAAAGTGGTGAATGTTACCGATAGTGGGTCAGAATATCGGCCTGAGTATGAAGAGTTTGTGGGGCAAGAGTTGCGGATGGCGTTAGCTTAGTATGGTTCATTTAGTTCCAGAGCAATGAAACGAGTCTAGAGCGTTCTCTACAGAAGTTGTCTTGCCGCGGAACAAATAGTTAGTCGCCAGTTGACTGTGGTCGTAATCAATGGGCATATCTGGCTGGACCCTCAGTTCGTATAGATCAGGGAAGGACTGGCGAACTGCCAATATAGTCGACCCAAACATGTGTCTCACGCCCATTCTGCAGAAAATTAGCTCCCGTTGAAAAAAAATAAATAAGATAAAATAAAATAAAAAAAATTAGGGTTTGATCAATCGTATTGTTCGGGTATTGGCACCAGTTCCGGGATAGTGAAATCTCGGCCATATCAACCCTAACCAAATACCGAGGCAGTATGTGGTGCTTTGGACGACAGGGATCAACCATGACCGATCGCGCACCACCGACGCTCTATGTTGCAGATAACAGCTTCAAGAAAATCGCAGCATCGGCATCGGCGGACTTGTTCGGTCGGAACTCGACGCAGCTTCTCTGTAGTGCACAGTGTGTAGTCGCATATATTCACGAAGTAAAGATGATATAATAGTTCAAGTCGATTGGACTCACTCCGGGTCTCACGTTTAATTCCAAGCATCCTACGAAACATCATGTCCGTCAAACAACGCCTTCTGCGCATTGCGGTCTCGCACAATCGCCATCCGTCACTCAGTGAGGAGCAATTCCATCAATGGGCGACCAAGGAACACTGTGCTAGAGCAGCTCGTATTCATGCCAGGCACGGTATCGAGGCCTATGGAATGGTACGTGGCTGACACAAACCATGTCGAATCCTACTAATTGATGTCTAGCTCTTTAATCCGGAGACCGCCAGGACCACCGTGAAGAACCTAAATCGCACCCTGGGAGGGAGCTGGGCAATCGATGAACACGACGTGACTGTCGAATTCTACCTGCATAGTCTCGACGAGCTTACCTCTGTCTTGGAAGATCCAGAATTCAAGATCCTCCAACAGGAGGAGGAACCCTACGTGAGCGGCAAGGATATCGTGGCGACCCTCGGCTGGGTAGAATCGTACGTCCAAAACGGCCGAGTGGTGAATCTCAACCCTGACGGTGTGCCCACTTATCCCAATTTTGGCGTGCTGGCGGACTTTTCGAGCGAGCAAGTGAATCAGAAATGAGGTGCTTGGAGGGGGCGATTAGTTCAATCCGACAGGGATTGGGGTAAAATCATGCAGAAACACGAATGTTACAGTACCTAGCGTCTAACATGGTTCTTTCTTGTCTAGCGCACTATAAACTCCTTGTTAGTGGGCATTGCAATGCCCTAAGTCTGTTTTACTTGATGTCCCACCATGTTTTTACCTTTTCTTCACAATTTCCTATACGAACAAACTAATTATCGAACTACCAACATTACTTTCAAGTCAATCCAAACTCCCAAGATGATTAGACGTCCATTTCATCTAGTGCTGACACCCTCCGATCAACCAACTGGGTTCTTCTGGTTAATTCTGTGCTATCGGAGAAATGCGTCACTTGGCATTCCAGCCTCGTATGGGATGCCCTCAGTCTCCCGGAACGATCTTTAAATATTTAACTCTGGGTGATCTGCCATATTTCATACATCGACTCCATGTTCCGTGAGAATGACCAATTGCTTGATTGGAATGACCAACACAATTGAGCCGGCTCCGTCGGAGCTGGTTCAATTGCGCCGCGCCTGTGACCGATGCCATTCGCAAAAGCTCCGCTGTGAGCGCACGGGGGCCGGCAGTTGTGATCGTTGCGAGAAAATGGGGGTGACTTGTGTTTTCAGTCCTTCTCGTCGGATGCATAAAACGAGCCAGCAGAAAGATGGCGATGCGAAGTTTTCCGCGTCGGGGGTCAATAATAACTTTACGCTCAACGGTGCGTCCCGGCCCTATGAGAGAGCCATGGATGGTTTCGTAACTGACGACACTTTAGAAAATGTGACGCTAGACAGTCCTCTGCATTGGGATCTGACAACCGCCCAGTGGGCTTCTCAAGGCACAGACCCTGTTGGATATGACTTTGAGAACAGCCTACCATGCTTGGATCCAGGCGTGGCAATTTCGCCGGGCAATATGGACTTCTCTATGCTGAATGCCGACGAGTTCTATACGAATCCAGGGAGCTCCTTGAGCAACCAGGGCGTCTCCGACCGCACAGCGTCAGATAATTCAGCTCCTCCTGTTGTAACGGCTGGCCGTTGTTCGCCACACGAGGAGTGGATTCGCAAAATCTCCGATTTGAATATCAAGATCTACAACCATGCCGCCGTATTCCCACTGGTCGCGCAACACTCGTCATATCTAAATGACGACAACCCGACAGATCACAATCGAACTGTCTGCATTGATCAAACTTTTGCCATTACTGCACAGGTTGTGGAGGCATTGGAGATGGTTTCGCCCCAGCCTCGCGGGGACGGGGTGTGCAGCGGCATAGAACCCTTGGATCAAGGCAATTTGCTTCTGGTGCTGTCGTTGTATTTGCGCCTTCTGGATCTCTACTACGCCATTTTCGAACCGCTGCAAAAGACCCTGCCCTGTCCCCGCTATCACAGCTCTTCCTCGTGTTCCTCCAACTACCCTCCTTCTTTACTATCAATCGACACTCCTTCTCCCTGCCCCGAGCGATCCTGGGATGGTCGTCTTCCCCGGTTCCCCGCTCTTCGCATTGGCGAATTTTCCCTCCCCGTCGAAACAAGTGTCCACGCCTTGATGACCATTCAGCTCGCCGAGCAATTATTACGTCTACTTAGCCGGGCAATCCAAAACATAACTCGAAAAACGTCTGCCGCGAGCACGCCTTTTCGATACGACAAACAAGAGTACTTTATGGGGGCCGAGTATGGGTTAGATCGGCTACGAGATAATAGCAGTATGGACGTCGCCGAGCTGTCGCTGAAAGCCGCGGAGAAGCGACAAATGGAGGTCATGGTAATGATGAAGGCTATCAAGTGGGCGCTTGCTTCGCGATGAAGAGCTATGATTGATGCGTGATGTTCAAACTTTACACAATAGTTACGATCCTTGTTGTATATATCATGTAATGGATTCGCAATTTAAAACCGCCAAGTCGTTCTTTTCACATCTGCTCCACTTGCTCGTATTACCCAAGTCCGTTAAGCCTAGATAGCCATCTCAACCAGTTGACCAGAAACCCTTGGGGTCGTAATACCCCGCGGCAGAAGAAGTGGCGACAATTCATCCTTCTGCACCGTAACCGCACCTGCTTAGTACTTTCTCCGAGGGACCCAACCCTGCAAACCATCGCCGACTCCGACCCCCGACACTAGTAACGACCCCCGAGCATTTGCATACCTAGTGAGAAACACGGAAACACCCAGCGTATTAACCAGATAAAACATAGATTATGCCATCATTCAATTTTTTTCAGACACAGTCGCCCCCTCGCCCGCCACAATGTTCCAATTCTTCAAGTCCCCCTTCTTCCAATTCGAGTTTCTGCGTCTCCTCGCCATGACCCCCTTCGAGGGCGGCGAGATCGCAGAAATCCTCGACGCCGCCTCCAAAATCAAAGACCAAGACCCAGAAAGTTGGTACACCAACTGGGTCGAAGTCGGCACCAAAGTTGAGCAAATCGCCCAGGAAGCTGAGCGCACCGGTGACCGCATCGCCGCGCGACGGGCGTACCTGCGCGCATCGAACTACCTGCGCGCAGCGCAGTTCATGCTCAACGAAGGCCCTATCGGCCACGACAAGCGCGTCCTACCGACCATCGAGCGCGCCATCGACGATTTCCGCCGCGGAGCAAAGTACCTAGACGGCGATGTACACTTCCTCGACATCCCTTACGAGAACAAGATCACCCTCCCGGGATATCTCTACCTCCCGCCGGCAGACAAGCGCCTTACGAACGGCCAGAAGACCCCGATCCTGATCAATACCGGCGGCGGGGACTCCACGCAGGAAGAAATCTACTTCATCAACGCCTCCGTCGGCCCCAGTCTCGGCTATGCGGTTCTCACCTTCGACGGCCCGGGCCAGGGTGTCGTCCTCCGGCGAGACAAGTTGCCCATGCGACCGGACTGGGAAGTCGTCGTGGGCCGCGTCCTCGATCACCTCTGGGAGTTCAGTCGTGCTCACCCGGAGTACAACCTCGACCTCGAGCACATCGGGATCACGGGCGCCTCGATGGGCGGGTACTATGCCCTCCGCGGGGCGCTGGACCCGCGCATTGGCGCCTGCATCAGCGTTGATGGGTTCTATTCCATGGAGTCGTTCGCGCAGGGCCGCATGCCCGCTTGGCTGTGGAAGCTCTACAGCGGCGGGTACCTCTCCGACGGGGTGTTCGACAGCGTGATCGGCGCCATCTCAGGCTGGACGTTCCAGACGCGGTGGGAGTTCAATCACATGCGCTGGGCGATGGGGCGGGCCTCCGACGCGGAGGTCATCCGCCGCATGTTGGACTATACGCTTGCTAAACCTGGCGGCGGCGAGTTGCTGCATCAGGTCAAATGTCCCGTACTAGTGACAGGGGCGGGGTCGAGCTTTTACTTCGATCCCGAGACGACGACGCGGAAGGTCCTGCGGAGCTTGAGCCACTTGCCGGAGCACATGAAGGAGGAGTGGGTGGCGGAGGATGTGGTGTTTGGGGGGTTGCAGGCGAAGATTGGCGCGTTTGGGTATTCTATGCAGAGGACCTTTTCTTACTTGGATGGGAAGTTTGGCGTGCAGAGGGAGAGCTTGGGGGGGAAGATTGCGAATGGGAGGGTGTATTAGGTTGGTATGCTAGGTATATACACCAACGGTTTGATTATCATCTACTGGAGTCTTTTGTAGTAATTCTGTAGATAAAGTATTTGCAATATTGTGAGTTATAACATTGTGCATCCTCATTATCTTATCAGATGTGTCAGCAATATCTTCTCCCCGGTGGTGATTGTGGGCGTGATAGTAGACTATATATATATCCGATGTAGGTTAATGACTGAATATACTACCTCTGGAATATGAAGATAGTTGCATTATGACTTCCAAAGTTAATATCAAGAAACGAATTACACAATAATCGAGATTAATACATAATATATACAGTGCCTTGACAATTTTTTATATGCAGTATTCTAGTTGAACTATGGCAGAAGCTATGTTTGGCTATGTTAGTTACCACCGAAGACTTATCCGAAGAATTACAGAAAAAGACTAATGCATGCATGTTATGAAATACCTAGTAAACAGGGAACTTCTCTTTCAACCAAGTCAATCTGGAAGATTCCACGTGTTAAAAACCCTGACTGATGATTGAGTTCACCAGGCAATAAACATGACCCACTGGTCCCTGTTCGACCATGGAATAACGTGACCGGAATTTTCCAGTTCGGCGTGCTGACCCACGTGACCCACGTGACCCACTGATCGGCCCGTCCCCTTTAATGCCCCTCTCCACGCCATCCTCCGATCCTCGATCGGATCCATCATTTATTTTTTTTCCACCACGACTCCTGCTGTCAACTTCCAGCTCATGTCTCCATCCCATCAACCACATTGATTACCATGGCTAGACCTAATCAGCGCCACGCTTGCGACCGCTGTCATGGTCAAAAACTGCGATGCATCCACTCAGGGAGTGGCCCGTGTGCACGGTGCGCCAAAGCCAAAGCCACCTGCAGCTGGAGCAAATCTGGGTCTCCCAACCAGTTCAAGAAACAGAGACCACAGAAATATGACGCCTCCTCTGCGGGTAGCCAACACGCAGACCAGGCGAACGAGCCAACCCCCCCGCCGTTTGGTGCATACATGAGCCAACCTTCCCTCACCGGCGTCGACGTTGATATCAACCTGCTGCAGACTCAATTCATGGAGAGTACTCCCTGGGCTGTACCCACCGGTCGCTATCCTTCTCCTGCATCACAAGAATTGGAGTCGTACAATGTGGGCCCTAGTGAAGCCGATCTTCCTGCCACCGCGGACTGGATGTGGCCTGCCGCCGCGAACGGTCCCATTCAAACCACCCCCCCTGCAAACTGGCAGCAAACATTCAATCAGGAGTGGTCCATGATGGAGTCGCAGCATCCGGTTCCAACAATGAACACCCCTTCCCGATCGTCGCCAGTAAGCGACACTGTGGATGCGCCGAAGACGGCGTGCCATATTGCGACCATTCGCGAATTGTCAGACCTCAATGTCGACCTGTACGCCCACGAAGCATCGGTTCCAAAACCTCCTGCATCCCTGGACGAACCACTCAGCTGGAAAAACAAGGACTTTGCCATCGATCGGACCTTTCACTTGTCCCAGCGGCTCATTGAGATCGTCAACAAACGGTATCCACGCTACCTCGAGACAGCCCGAATGCAAACCCCGGAAAGCACTCCGGAGAGCACCCACGAAAACGGTCCACCTGAGCCGCCCATTGATCAGGGTTCATGTCTTCTAATTCTATCATGTTACACTCGTCTCATTGAAACTTACGATCGCATCTTTGCCAACATGCAGGGATGTCTGGATCGTTCTTCTGTCACAGCCCGAGACGACTATGTCAACATGCCGTCGGTTCAAGTCGGGTCCTTCTCCTTGCCACATTCATCATCGTTGCAGATTGTTCTCATCCTGCAGCTGGCGCGCCAACTCTTGAGCCGAATGGGCGAGATCATCAAAGCCGTTCAACCGGAGAAAAGAAAGAATCATTCCGATGTCACAGTCTCTGAATCTGCAATAGGAGGTCTTCTCCTGTCTAGGGCTTTGGATACCGTCTCCGCCGAAGAAGACAGTCTGATGAAGAGAATCACGAGATTACGAAGTACCTTGATTGAACTGAATATTCTGTGAAGAACTAGATACACTAGACACAACGAATTTCCCCTTGACTTCATGCTCATACTAATTTTGAATTTGCCGTTAACCCCTCATTGCACAAATAAACCCGTCAACACCGCCATCTGGATCAGCAAAATTTTCACACTCCTTTCCGCTCCTTGTTCCATATGGAACTACTTCGGATTCCACCACCAAGTGCCCACCTAGCACGTTTCAATGGAGTTGATCAAGGCGGCGAGGAAAAGGAAGACCGCGGGGAGATTGTTGGTGTGAATGCGCCACCAGTTCAGTCGCAGCCAAGGGGGCAGGGCGCTCAAATTCGTCTTGCCCGGCAGGGAGCTGTCCCAGATGCTTCCGATAATGCGCATGGCGAACTTTCCATAGACGAGATGACCGATAGCGAACAATCCGCCGGCGAAGTACAATCGCCGAGTTTGGTCATCCAACGAGGCGCCAGGGCTACCGATGCCGTTCAGCAAGCCCAAAACACCCCCCAGGGGGTGCAGAATGCTGACCACCCAGATGAGTTGGCGGAAAATGGCGGGAAACCAATGCGGCAGGGTTGCGCCGGCTGGCCCCTGAGGCACTTCACGGTCGATCCAGGACGAAAAGGCAAATTGCTGGTCCCATGCGCACATAAGCCCAGCCGTGGAGGTAATCAGAGGGGCGACTCTTAGCAGTTTGAGTCCAATGAGAACGGCCATTTTGAGAAAATCCAAATGATCTTGGGAAAAGCAAGGCGACGAGATACTTCCGGCGAGTGTGATGAATAGACGATTTGTGTTGATTTAGCTTCACTGTGTTTGTACGAAACTTTATAGCCCTTCTGCCTTCAGGTCTCGATCGTACGATTTCGACTGTTTTACTGAGACATTACGGTAGGTATTCCGACACATTTCTGGAGATTACCGTCTGACTTGCATGGGCGTCCGGGCATCGCCGGTGGATGTTCTCCGGCAGACTAACTGGATTGGATTAGTTTTCTGCACTGGCGTCACTTGCCTGCCAATCATCGTTCAGTCGGTGGTCGGCCCTATTGTGGATCCCCGACTACACCGATCAGCATGTCGCAATGGCCAAAGCTCATTGTAGTATACCCACTTTTTCTGGCCGGAGAATACTGTGAAGCTCTTGGCGCCTAGCCAGGCGTCTTCGACTGCCCTATACCGGTATTCCGAGCCCAGATTAAGCACTGGGCGGCGCACGTGCCTTGCGGCTACATCGTTTACGGAGTATGTACTGATGATATCGGCTATGAACCGGTGGTGTTCAAATGGTACAACAGATTTAAGTGTACACTGGGAGAATCGTGTGTTTTCCCCAGTCATGATCAGACAATCGAAAGATTTTGCTACCTATTCTGATCCGACCGATTTCTACCGCGCAGCCCCTTCAGTGCTCGGTTGGCACGACTTGGTCATTTTTAACTGAATATTGTGGAACGATGTCTCCCAACGAGCCGATCGCGATCATTGGCTCCAGCTGCAAGTTTGCAGGTGGTGCGTCATCCCCTTCGAAATTATGGGACCTCCTTCGCGACCCCAAAGATCTATCCAAACCCCCCCCAGACACCCGATTCAACCTCGATGGCTTCTACCATCCATACGCAGAGCAACATGGAAACACCAATGTGCACGGCGCCTACTTTCTCGAGGAAGATCCGCGGTGTTTCGACACTGTCTTCTTCAATATCTCCCCAAAAGAGGCCGAGGCAATCGACCCCCAGCAACGCATCCTCCTCGAGATGGTGTATGAGGCTATGGAAGCCGCCGGCCTGACATTGCAAGGTCTCCAGGGGAGTGATACCTCCGTCTACGCCGGTCTCATGATTAGGGACTACATGGATGTGCAGGCGCGTGACCCAGACTACTTCTCGCAATATATGGTTACTGGAACATCAAGCGCACTCAATGCCAATCGTATCTCATACTTTTTTGATTGGCACGGCCCCTCGTTGACCGTCGACACAGCATGCTCGTCGAGTCTTGTGGCGGTCCATCAGGCTGTTCAGGGATTACGGGCCGGTGAGAGCCGCATCGCCTGTGTCACCGGATCGAATCTACTGCTTGGTCCAGAGTTGTTCATATCAGCGTCCAACATGCACATGATGGCGTCTAGGTCGAAGATGTGGGACACTAGCGCCGACGGCTACGCTCGCGGAGATGGCTTCGCAACATTCATGTTAAAGACGCTGTCCAACGCTATCGCTGACGGCGACCATATCGAAGCTATCATCCGTGAAACGGGCGTCAATTCGGATGGACGCACGAAGGGTATTACGTTACCGAGTCCCCAAGCTCAAGCGGAACTAATCAGAGATACGTATCGTCGCGCCGGTTTGGATCCGTCTAATCCTAGCGACCGATGTCAATATTTTGAGGCACATGGAACTGGGTATGTGATAGAGGCCCCTCAGGATGATATTTTACTAAGAAGACTAGAACCCAAGCTGGTGACCCACGAGAAGCCTCCGCCATCCACGATGCCTTCTTTGGAACAGACGGCGCCGACAAGAAGGCTGATCCGAAGCTTGTGGTCGGATCTATTAAAACTGTCGTGGGGCATACGGAGGGAACAGCTGGCATGGCGGGCATAATGAAAGCCTTACTCGCCATCCGTCACCGTGTTATCCCACCCAACCTGCACTTCAGCAACCTCAACCCTTCAGTTGTCCCGTTCTATGACCGAGTGACAGTACCTACCGAGCCAATGCCTTGGCCAGCGGTGAAACCCGGAACGCCTGTCCGTGCGAGCGTCAACAGCTTCGGTTTCGGCGGTACTAATGCTCACGCCATCTTGGAAAGCTACGAACCTGGAAACAGCACGGTGGCCACCCACCAAGGCGAGAGCCTCGCACTTCCTTTGGAATTGTCTGCATATAATGAGAAAGCTCTATTATCCGTTGTGGAGAACTACGCAGCATTCTTGAGGCAAAATGAGCAGACTGTTAGCCTCCGGGATCTGGCATGGACTCTACACTCACGACGATCCGAACTGCCTGTGAAGATTGCTTTCTGCGGCCTATCCGCCTCAGACATCGCAGATCAGATGGAAAATAAGCTTGAATCGGTCAAGAATACTCCAGGAACGGAACTTGGCACGCGCTCCCCAGCGTTCGCAGGTGAAAAACCGTCTCTACTGGGCGTCTTTACCGGCCAAGGTGCCCAATGGCCTACCATGGGGAAGCACCTCATCGAGAGCTCAAGACTATTCCGTGATACTATTGAACGACTTGAAAAGTGTTTGTCTGAGCTCGATGACGGCCCTGAGTGGTCCCTGAAAAGCGAGATTCTGGCACCAAAGGCCACTTCACGCGTTGCCGAGGCCGCTCTGTCGCAGCCCCTGTGCACCGCAATTGCCATTGCTTTGGTGGATCTGCTTCACGCATCCGGTGTCAACTTTACCGCCGTCGTAGGTCATTCCTCCGGCGAAATCGGCGCCGCCTATGCTGCCGGGGTTATAACTGCGGAGGAAGGGATGAAAATTGCCTACTACCGAGGAAAGTATGCCAAGCTAGCCGAAGGCAAAAATGGCGCCAAGGGTGGCATGCTTGCAGTCGGTATGGGATTTGACGAAGCCAAGGACTTCTGCGATCAAGTTCAGTTCAAGTCACGCCTAGGCGTCGCCGCCAGCAATTCGCCCACCGGTGTTACTTTGTCTGGTGATTTGGATGCTGTTCATGAGGCGAAAGAGCTATTCGATGCCCGCAAAACCTTTGCTCGGATGCTCCAAGTTGATACTGCGTATCATTCTCATCACATGCTGCCATGTGCAGATCCGTATGTATCATCTTTGAACACTTCTAGAATCGAACCGAAGGATCCTGCACAGTCGTCTTGCACTTGGATCTCTAGTGTGTACGGCTCCGATGGTGATCCAACAGTGGAGGAGCTCAGCGCTGTCTACTGGAGAGACAACATGGCTCAGGCTGTACTTTTCTCTCAGGCTTTGGAGCGTGCTATGATTGAGTGCGGTCCATTCGATGCGGTACTCGAGGTTGGCCCTCATCCGGCGCTCAAGGGTCCGGCATCGCAGACGCTACGGGAGCTCAGCGACAACCCTCTACCCTACTTCGGGGTTCTTGATCGCAAACGCAACGACACGGTCGCATTCGGGGACGCGCTCGCCTCTTTGTGGATTCACTTCGGCCCCTCCGCCGTTTACCTCGAGGGTTACGCAACTGCCTCCGGACCCAAGGACCTACCTCCGCCGAAGCTAGTGAAAGATCTTCCTGCCTACCCATGGGACCACTCGCAGGTTTACTGGCGTGAATCAAGGTTGTCTAAAGAGTTTCGAACTCGAGCCTCGCCGCCTCATGAACTTCTCGGCCATCCCTTGCCTGGTGGATTGTATGAGGGTGGTCTTCGTTGGCGAAATATCCTTCGCCTTGAAGAGGTTCCATGGATTGGCGACCATCGATTCCAGGGACAGGCACTTCTCCCAACGTCTGCGTTCTGCTCCATGGCAGTTGATGCGGCTTTGAAGCTGGCGTCAGGCTCTGTGGACCTGAACACCGATTGTATCGAGCTTCATGACCTTGTTATCCACAATGCGATCAGCATCCCAGACGGATCGCACGGTGTCGAAATAATCACCTCCATTCATCGACTCGACACCTCGAATCATCCACTTGATGCGGAGTTTACTGTTCTATTTGGGCCGCCTGATGGTAGCCAGGTGCTGAAGAAAGCTGCCTCGGCGCATGTCACACTATTGCGTGCAGGTCCTGCTGAGGATCCTGCTCCTATCCGGACGCGGGAGAAATGCCTGGACTCTCTTGACATACCCCATTTCTACCAGTCGATCGGGACAATGGGACTCCAGTACGCCGGCTCGTTCAACTGCCTGGAAAGACTTCAGCGGAAATGGCAGAAGGTCTCCGCACTATTCAACAAGCAAGTCGCTACTATAAAGCACCTCACGCTCAATCCGTCTTTGGTGGAGGGGTGCATCCAAGCTGCGTATGCGGCCTTTTCAGCACCTGACGATGCTGCATTGCGGCGTGTGTTTCTCCCACAGAAGGTAGAAAGGATGTCACTGCGGCTGTCAGCAGTTTCCGGCTCGGACTCTCTGCTTGTTATTGACAGCTTTGTGACAAGTGTTGAGAAAGCAACCGCAACTAGGCGTCCCGCATTTCATACCGATATTGAAGTATCGGACAGCGTTAGCGGAAAGTTGTTAGTCGAGCTTGAAGGACTTACGATCTCTTCGTTTAGTCCTACCTCCGCGGCTGATGACAGAGAACTGTTCCTCCAGACCGTGTGGAAACCCGCTATGACCGAAGGCCTTACTGTTGGCAACGAACAACAACGGAAGATAGCCAACCAAGCCGCATTGGACATGGAACATCAGTCGATCTTATATCTTGAGACTCTCTTTGCAAACAACTTATACCTCTCTGATAACACGTCACGGGAGTTTGCGTGGCTGGCCCAACTTAGCCAAGCTGGTCCTTCCAAGGGTTCGCAGAACGGTGGGAATGCGCCGATTACCTCCCACCTAGACGACTTTGAAGCATTGAGAGCGGTCACGAAAAAGTTGCCTGAGGTTATACGAGGACGAGTGCCCGGTGGTGACCTTGAGCGACAGCTACAATCGTTTGTGGAGACCAACTCTGTCTTTCAACAAATTAACGATGGGTTGCATAATGTGGTTGACCGTATTACCCATCGTTTTGCACAGCTCAATGTTCTCGAAATTGCCCCCGCCCACTTGCGTCCTTCGTTCGATGCCTTCGGTGATCTGGCCGACCGGATTTCGTCATACACCTTGGTTACGAATTCGCCTTCCAAGGAGATTCCCAATTATGGCAGGAATTTTACCCATATCCCAGTGGATACATTACACACCGACCCGCCGGCTATCACGTCTGCCCTCAATGGACAGAAATTTGATATTGTCATCGCTTCATACCTTTTAAATGGACAAACTGCTACCTTCAGCGAAGAGGCGCTGCGAGAGTTCAGAAAGGTCCTGACAGCCGGCGGTTACTTGATTCTCACTGAACCTACTCAGGAATATGTCTGGTCCAGGATCTTCCTAGGTGTTCTACTAGGCTCCGAAGGAAATAGCGGTACGGGGCGCGATATCGGACGTCCTATCTCCAGCGTGAGTCTGGATGGTTTATTGCGCAACGTGGGCTTCTCGGGAGTAGACTCGTTGCTGCCTCGTGATGCCAATGGGCCAGGCGATGCCATATCGCTATTTGTGACCCAGGCATTGGACGAAACCATCGATCTACTGCGTCATCCGTTGCAACCCTCCGCACTCGGGATATTGGAAGGTAGCCGTGTTCTTGTCGTCGGTGGTAAAACACTACGGACTTCGAGATTATGGCACAATATCGCCTCTGCTTTACAGCCTTGGGCCAAGGAAGTGTTTTGCATAGAGTCCTTTGAGGCTCTTCAGGACGAAGATACGACTGACATTGCAGGTGCAATTGTTCTGACAGATCTTGACGAGCCAACGTCTAGACTGGTCACGTCCAAATCATACAACACAATTTTCGGACTTTTTGCACAGGCTCCCCATGTCTTATGGGTAACGCACGATGCGCTCCAAGCCAACCCCGAACAGGCGGCATCAATTGGGATAGGTCATTTCCTGGCTCAGGAACATCCGTCCGCTCATTCTCAGTTCCTGGACTTGGACACCATTGAGGAGTCTGAATATAAGGTTTTGGGTTCTTTCATGCGACTACTGATTCCGGGCATACACGACTCCCAAGAGCCTCGTCTATGGACCACTGAAACGGAGATTTCAGTCAAAGACGGCCAAGTTTTAATTCCTCGTGTATTTCCAACACAGAGTATGAACGATCGTCTCAACTCACACTGGCGCCCCATCATCCAAAGCGCCAATCTCCCGAAAGACACAATCGCTCTGTCCTCTTCTGGCTCGCTGCATGCCCCGACTTACGCCGCTCAACATATCAACTCGCCAAGCATCACGGGGAAAAGACCGGTTCTTCACACGACCTATTCAGTCCCAATCGCCATCAATATCTCTAACGGCGTCTATCTCTATGTTTCCGCGGGACAAGTCGACAACGTGGGCAACGTTCTCGCATTCACTGATACTATCTCGTCTCGTGCCTCTGCACTTGCCACGTGGAAGATTCCATCGGTTGCTGAATCTGGCTCGGTTGAACTCAGTAACATCTTGGAGCTGACAGCAAATGTTTTGGCCGCTCACCACATCATTGACTCTCTTCCTGCAGGCAATTCCGTCCTCCTGGAACCCAGTTCCACTCTCGCAGCAGTTATAAATGAGTTAACCAAAGGTACCGAGAAAAAGATACACTTTCTAAGCACTGCGGCGTGTGAAAAAATGACTAGCGTTACATGGACTACCGTGCCACCTCTTGCGTCCAAGAGACACATCCTTTCAGTCCTTCCGCACTGCCCAAAACTCTTTTTCGACCTTTCACCCGAACCAACTCGCCTGGCCTCCCGCATTGTACAATTACTCCCGTTGGATTGTGCCGTTTTTGGCCTAGGAGAGTTATTCCAGTTGGCTTCCGAGGGCACAGACGAAGTGTCTACTCCCTGGCTACAACACGTGCTGCTGACAGTCGCATCATCAGCCTTGAAACTCTCCAGAAAGGCCACATATCTATCCTCTTCACCTCTAACGTTGAAAGATCTACTTGGGCATTGTATTCAAAATGGCAACGCTATGGCGGTCGTCGATTGGACCCAGCAAAAGAGTATTCCACTAACGGTTGAGCCCTTGGAACCGTCACACCTCCTTTCCTCTACCGGAACATATGTTCTCGTCAATACCGAGTCGTCCTTGACTCACTCCATCGCTGATTGGTTGATTGCAAACGGTGTGCGGTCATTGATCACCATCAACTCGCAAGCACCCCCGCCCCTTCCTGCCTGAGACATACTAACAACTAAACAGTGACATCGGAGAACATATAACCCCGGAATTATTGGATGATCTGAAGGTTCAGAATCTACAGGCGGATCTTACCAATCTTAAAGACGCTAGAGCTGTCTTTGAGAGATTGCCAAAAGTCACCGGTGTCATCTACGGTGGCGCATCACCTGCAATTTGCAGTTTGGGGGGGTCCGAGTTTGAGCTGAAAAGCCTTTTGGAATCACAGCAAAGTGCACATAATCTGACTACTGTCTTGGGAGATCGAGGTGTTGACTTCTTTATCATCCTGTCCTCCCTCCAAAGGGATTGTGCGCCTGCGAACGCAGTATGTACTCATTCTGAACACTTCTCTACGATACTAATGTCGATTCCACAGTACTTCACTAGCCTCGCTTCTCACTGCAAGCAGGGAGGACCACCAACAATCGTGCTCTCCTTGGAATGCCAATTGGATTCTGACCAAGAATGTCCATTTATCCGCCTCAGCGAGTCAGATGTACACTACGCGCTGACGGAGGCAATTTCAAGCACCTTGTCCCCCGATGGCGTGTCCGCGATCTGGACTGGTGTTGAGCGATTGCCTCGTGAAGTTCCTGCTTCGTCTACGCAAAATTGGCTCTCCAGACCTTTGTTCTCTCATCACACTGTACGTGAGCACGAAGCTGATCCACGCAGCTCTCAAGGTGAAGTCCAGAGCATGATGGAGAGAATTGCTGTGTCTCAGGATCACCAGGAAGCTTCCTCGGTCATCCAGGAGTTCTTCGTGACACAGCTGGCGGCGATGCTGACCCTGAGTTCTGAGTCTCTGAGTTCCCGAAATGATCTCACTAGTCTAGGCGTCGATTCGCTAAGCGCATCGGACATCCGCGCCTGGTTCTTAAAGGAACTGGACGTCGATGTGTCAATATTGAAGATTCTTGGAGGATACACTATTGCGGAGTGTATGGTGTCCATTTCTGTTGCCCTTTTGACATGGCCTGCTAACCTGTTCTAGTATGTGATGAAGTCGCTGCCAATTTGACCGTTCAAATTGGGTCGCAGAAAGAAGCCGTATCGCCACCCGCCGTGAACTCACCCGAGCCCGTTACTGCTGCACCTGTGACTGAGCAGCCCAATATCGAACGCCCTGTTGAATCTCTTGCACCAGTTTTGGAAATCGCTGTTGAGGCATCCTCGAGCAATTCTTCCTCAGAAGGGATAATGACGCCTCAAACCAGCCGAGGTATCTACACTCCCCGGACCGAAATAACTTCTCTACTCTTGGAAAGCGTCAAGTCAAAAATCTGTACTCCAGTTCAACGGCAGGAGAAGATGTCGTTCAGTCAGAACCGGCTATGGTTCCCAACGGCCTATCTTCAGCAAGACACCCCTTTCAACTGTACCACGTCATACACCTTGACGGGTCCGCTCGACGTTGCTCGTCTTGAAAATGCGTTCCAGCGCATGATTGAACGCCATGAAAGCTTTCGCACTGCGTTCTGCACTGATGCAGCTAGCGGTGAGGCCATGCAGCGTGTGCTTGCCTCTTCCCCATTCCAGATGCGAACAATGCTGGGAAGTAAGGACGACGTGCAGCGTGTGTTTCGTGAGATTGCCAACTACCATTTCGATCTCTCCGTCGCAGATACGCTCGTCGCTTCATTGATTTCTCATGGGCCTAAAGACCATACCATTGTCTTCGGCTACCATCATATCATCATGGATGGTGTCAGTTGGCAGATTACCCTGAATGATCTGGCCCGCTTCTACGAATCAGACAACCCCGAGCTTCCCACGCTATCGCAATACATCGACTTCTCAGTCAAGCAGCGTCAGCTTGTCAGTAGCGGTACTCATAATGCCAAGCTCTCATATTGGCGAAAGGAGTTCCCGTCCGCACCCCCCTTGCTGCCTTTGTTCCCTTTCGCGAAGGTCGGCACAAGGAAAGCTCTGACTCGATACGACACGCTCGACTATGTGTACGACGTGGACCCCTCTCTTGTCTCGAAGATCAAAAAAGCAAGCTTGGCGGCAAAGACCACAACCTTCCACTTCTACTTAGCAACGTTCATGGTTTTGCTTAATCGATTCCTGGAAACCGACGATGTCTGTTTGGGTATCATTGACGCGAACCGCTCGGATAAAGCATTCCTCAACACGGTCGGCTTCTTGCTGGATATGCTGCCTTTGAGGTTGAAGGTCAACAAAAAGGAGCGGTTTGTCCACACCCTGCGCAATACAAAGACCAAAGCATATGGTGCACTAGAGAATTCTGGTGTGCCCCTCGAAACAATTCTGAAGGAGCTCCAGATACCTACCACGTCCACAAGTACACCACTGTTTCAGGTACTGATGAACTACCGTATGGGGGCGCTGCGCGCTCCTCAGATGGGTGACGCAAAGATGAGCTTTTTAGACTATGAGGATGCCAAGGCACCTTTCGATCTTGCCATTTCAATCGATGAGAAAGATGATGGCACAGGAATGTTGACTTTCTCTATGCAAGATTACATGTATGACTGGGAAGGTGCGGAGCTCCTGGTGAAAACTTATGTTCACCTACTGGATACCTTGGCAACCGACTCATCCCAACGCCTTAATGAGGTGCCGTTGTTCGACGAGACTTTGGTTAATCAATCCATGGTCGCTGGAACTGGGTCTGCTACTGGATTTGATTGGGCACAAACGCAGACCATCTCACAGCGCGTCGACGCTATGACAGCCCAAAAGCCTGACGGAGTTGCAGTCAAGGATTTGAATGGACGGGCCAGGACCTATGCTGAGACGCAAGCAAGAGTCCACGCTCTGTCCCATTCTCTCGAAAAGGCTGGTGTCTCTCCTGGCTCGCAAGTTGCCATATACTGTGAACCGACGGTCGACACTGTCGCATCGATCCTCGCCATTCATCGTGTGGGGGCCGCTTACGTCCCTCTTGACGTTCGAAATTCCTCTGAGCGACTGCAGGATGTTGTTAGACAGTGCAAGCCAGCCCTTATTCTATACCACGGTGCTACCAAGCAGAACCTTGTCGATGTGGCTTGCGACAGTCAGGATGTACTTGATATTGATACTGTTCCAGAGTCGGCATCCGGACATGTTCCCGACGCTTCGAAGCTCTCCGACGCAGCTGTCATTCTCTACACTAGTGGATCCACTGGGAAGCCCAAGGGTATTATGCTGACCCACGCAAATCTCTCCATTCATTTTGCTTCTATCAGCAATGCCTTGGGCCTCACAGACAGAGACGTCATACTGCAGCAAAGTGCTCTTGGTTTTGACGCTTCCTTGGCTCAGATGTTCATGGCATTGACAAATGGCGGGACCTTGATTCACGGCAGTAACCGTGGTGATCCAGTTGATCTTGCGGCACTGATCGAAAAAGAAGGCGTCACACTGACACTGATCATGGTTTCCGAAATGTCTGCGCTCCTGCAGTATGGACGAGACATACTATCGCGTTGCCAATCTTGGCGCATTGCTCTCTGTGGCGGCGAGGCCTTCACGATCAATCTTCTACGCAAGTTCCGTGACCTCGACTTGCCGAATCTGGATCTCTACAACGCATACGGTCCAACCGAGGCGACTATTATGTCTTCACTAGGTAAAGTGTCTTACCGCCGTACGGACTGGGAAGAGGGGTCCGTTGTTCCCGTTGGGCCTCCTCTTCCAAACTATGGTGTGTATGTACTCGACGAGAACTTGCAACCATGTCCTCTAGGATGGCCTGGCGAGCTGTGCATCTGTGGACCGGGTGTGGCGCCGGGCTATGTTGGCCTTCCCGAATTGACCGCTTCCAAATTCCAACCAGATCAGCTGCGCAAGCCTCAAGGGTCATCATATGAGGGCTGGGGTGATGTTTACCGTACGGGAGACAAGGCCCGGCTGCTCAAAGATGGATCGTTTGTATTCTTGGGCCGCATGGATGGAGATTCGCAGGTGAAACTTCGTGGTATTCGAATTGAGCTCAATGACATCTCCAGCTCAATCATAAAGACTTCCAACGAGGCCGTCGTGGATGCGACGACCATTGTCAAGGGAACAACCAGCCAGATGCTGGTTAGCTTTGTGGTTCTTTCGCCGGCGAAAGTCGCAGACCTCGAGAAATCGCAATCATCCGCGTCCGCTTATCTCCGTCAGCTAATTCGGTCCCTCCCTCTACCAGTGTATATGCGCCCGGTAATTGCGGTTCCACTACAGCGTTTGCCCTTCACGGAACGGGGAAAACTCGATGTCAAAGCACTTGCGGCTATTCCGATACAGGAGGATGCAGAGACGGCCACTGAAGAGCTGAACGACACCGAGAAGGCTTTGAAGCAGGTGTGGCAGGAAATCTTGTCCGAACAAGGACTACCACTTGAGATTCGGCGAGACTCGGACTTCTTTTCTGTGGGAGGAAATTCTCTTATGTTGATGCGAGTCCGTGCGAAGATGTTGGAGGTTTTTGGTGTCTCAGTGCCGTTAGCCCAGTTATTCCAAGCTAGCACGCTCGAGTCGCTCGCCTCACGGATAGACGGACATACTACGGCTCAAACAGACACTATCGTGTGGGGTGAAGAGACTACTTTGGATACGTCCCTCCCCCCTGCTATTGCCCGTTGCCAGGATCACTCAGAAACGGACTTATCGGTCGTCCTCACTGGTAGCACCGGGTTCCTGGGCCGTGAAATCGTTCGACAACTTGTCGCTGAGCCACGTATTTCCAAAATACACTGCCTCGCTGTCCGTTCCGGACGCACTCTACCAAAAGAATTAGTTGATTCTTCCAAGGTTATTGTTCACACTGGCGACTTGGCTGCCGACCGTCTTGGCTTAAGCGCGTCGCAAGCCGAGGAATTATTTTCTTCTGCCGCAGCCATTATCCACAACGGAGCCGAAGTCTCCCACATGAAGTCCTATCACTCTCTTCGAAAGACAAACGTGGACAGTACCCGCCAACTTGTCGAACTTGCATTGCGCTCCTCGATCGATGCTGGCGTTCCCACTCCGGCTTTCCATTATGTCTCGACGGCCGGTGTGGGCCACCTTCCCAAAACGCCGTCGTTCCCTGAACAATCTGTCTCGCCCTTCCCACCTCCAGTGGACGGGTCCGATGGTTACGTCGCTGCCAAATGGGCTAGCGAGCGGGTTTTGGAGCAGGCATCAGAACAGCTAGGATTACCTGTGTTTATTCATCGACCCAGCAACATCACTGGTCCGGATGTCGGTGACAGGGACATCATCCACAATGTGTGGAAATGGTCTGAGTCGCTACGCACAGTCCCCGATCTAATGGCTGCGGGTGCGACCGGAGCATTCGATTTTGTGGGTGTGGAAACCTGCGCGAAGGGGATTACAGACACTCTTTTCGAGGGTTCCTCGGCCGGGACTCTCGCTTACTTCCACCAGAGCGGGGAGAACGTGATTCCTGTCCAAGACTTCAGGGATTACTTGCAGAAAAAACAGGACGCAGAGGTCGAGTTGCTTCCTTTTGATGAGTGGGTGGATAAGGCTGTACAGGCGGGATTGGACGATCTCGTTGCCTCGTTTCTGCGCGGTACAAAGGGTGCGTTCCAGATGCCGTTGCTACCGAAGGCTTTAAGGGGGTGACCGAAGTTTTTGGGGCAAAAAATAGGGGACGGTGGTATGGCATGATCTTGTAAATGACTACTCGTTGTCGTGGCTATTCCATAGGAGCTGTTATATCACAAGTAGAACAACCAACATGCTTAATCCTAAATCCCAGTAGCGAACGATATGTACATTACCTCAAAAGGGGGGCTGGAAACGCTGTAGATCTCCTGTAAACATATGATTTTAAGCTGCTACATGCATCCATATCAGATGTACAGAGTGCAGATGTTGAAATTCCGAGAACTGTTCACCAGAATGGGTTGCCGGCTGCCCGAAATATGTCCCGATCCACCCCGAACAAGCTCTCGGGATTCCAGCGACACTTCCTTCATACTAGGGTTATATCAATCACGTGACGCCATACGAAAGGCACGTTGCTGGTGCGATGACGACGGATGGCCTTCGTAGAGCACCGTCTGGAACTGCATTGTGTCATACAGTGTACTGTTTTGACCTATATAGAGTCCTTACGTGGAATGGCATGGAGTTATCTAATTGAGCCACGTTTGACTCAGTGTACAGGTTTGTGCAACTTTGGTCTACCGGAACCGATTCGCTTGGAAGATAACGGAGAATTGCTCTCTATATAGACACTTTGCCGCAACGCCCTCGTCCATCTCTAAATAACATATCCAAACAGTGCACCAGTAATAAACCCACCCAGGATCATCGCGCTAACAACAACGAGCAATACTCGAAACCATAATTTCTCAATAGTTAGATACTCCAGCTGGAAAAAAGCCTCCTGCGACCCTGACAGGGACGGGCGGCATGGCTCCACATCAAGAGAGTCGGTGTCGTGACCCCTCGTATGACAGTACGGCTCGAACACTTCGCGCGCATCTAGGTTCCAAGAACTGATGATCCGAGGCGTGTAAGAGGTAGACAGTAACGACGCTGCTGGTGACGATATCAGAGAATGTGTGCTGCATAGAAGACTGTCTATCGTGCTTCGTTCGCACGTGCGAAGTGGAATGTCGACCGTGTCTTCCGACTTTGGCTTTTCTGTGGTATTATCTGTGACGTTTAGTTGGGTCCTCGCGATAGGTCACAAAAGGCTTACCCCAATATAGTTCAATTGCCGTAAACAACGGCAATGCGAGCATAAGAAGAGGCATCATCTGCCCCGTCGACCATTCGTTTTCGCCTCCCTGCATTGCCTCGACCCGAGAGGGGTCATCAGACATTCTGTACCCGGTAATCCACCAGAATCCCCAAAGCAGCATAGCGAATGCCCGAATTATTTCCAGCAATGAGGAGGCAAAAATTTGCGACATCATATGAGCCGCAATGAAAATAGCGTACGTGGTGGCGAGTACACACCCCTGTAACCGTGATGGGCGTTTCCACCTTCTACTCAACCAGACATGAAACCTCGTCGGGAGCCGAAGGATATACCTCACAGCACGGAGGAAATAGGTGGTCCATCCGACGTAACGGGGGTAGAAAATGCCCATAGCGAACAGGTAACTCCATACCTGGAAGCTTAAGGTGATAATCAGCTGGACCATTTGTGACCCCTTGGTGTATCCCGTCGACATGTTCTCCCAAATACATCTCGTGGGTGTTCCGAATAGATACAGCCAGTCTTGGTGGTAGGTCAAGATCTGACAGATGAAAATAAACCCGGCCTGGCAAGTCATCCACGCCGCGCGCCAGTGGCGCATGGCGGGGTTTTGCTGGAAAATAGGGTAGGTGACCATGACAGAGGTCTGGTAGACACTGTTGGTTACCCATCCGTAGTCCGCAATTATTTCGAAGTAGTATTGTGGGATGTTGCAGTGCGTGATGAAGCCTATGAGGAGCATTGCGGTGCCGGTTACTAGTTGCTGGTCACTGATCATGAGACAGATTTTGATAAGTGCTGTCGACGAGCCTGTCCATTTCTGGGCTTCTTTCTTGAAGATCCATTGTCGAATGTGGTGTGGCAAAGTGAGTGAATAATGTCGGATCCACCGGTCAAGATCAGAGAGACAGTCATTGGATATGCGATCGTTAAAGAAGTAACCCCATGCGATTATGATATATGTCGACCATACACCAATAAAAAAGGCAGCGAGAACCTGCAGAGCGTCATTACTAGGTAATAATTGATCAAAAATCTCAACACTTACCCCCGTTCCAGCCTAGATCGCAGGTCTCAGTACATCAGTGGTCGAGTGGCAGTTCAGATACTCACAATGTCAGGATCAGCATCGAAAGGTACAATATAATTATCGGGTACAGTACAATTAGCTTGTGCAGAGCAGATTCCCATCGTGGTTCTATCAGGTCAGCAATAAACTATATGCATGATCGGGAATTGAGTAATATCCGATATGATGGAGAAAAATGCAGCGCGGGGAGCCATCAGCCCTAGACTTCTTATTTATTTATGCAGTGCGACCTGAAAGTCTAAACCATTTTTAAAAACATCAGAAAACACTCTAAATGGCCGCAGGATGCCTATCTGCGCTAGTCTCATTGTCGTGCAGCTAGCATCGCCTCGCAATCGCAAGCATGCTATAATTCTATAGGCCGTGGACGAGGCTGTGCTGCCCGGGCTGAAGGATTCGACAAACATCACTGGTCTATGATATGTTATCACACCCTCTTAGCTTTGCCCCAGTCCAAAAATACCATTTTGGGACCATCTCGGCGATCAGCTATAGTCTTGGCTAGCCGTATACAGTCGAATATGCCTAGTCAGGTAATCCGAGTGATTTCCTTAGAACGTTAATACCCTGTGCTCCCTCGTGAGTTATCGACATGAATGAGTCTTCACTGTACAATCAGCCATTGTCAATCAATATTCAGCCTATAGACCATGCAAATATGCCAACTAAATTTTGCGTCGTTATCGATGTATTCAACTGCTGAGCCTTGAACCACCCCGATTTTATATATCAGTATAACGCCGACAAGAACTTTGTCGACTACACCCAATATCGGAATAGACGAATAGAATTGTATATAAGATACGAGGGAATATGAATTACCAAGAACAACAATTAAATAAACGTCTATTGATTATCATGATTATCTAGCAAATACTCTGTGTAGAAAAGGAATTAGTTACAGGAATATGCCATACAATTATGTAGCACTAAGCAGAGATATCACAGTTGAAAAGGGAACAGAGGATATGCTCATTAGTTGACATTTATAACACCCAATGCTTCCCTCAGTCACGACTTCCTCTAGATATAAGAAGTACACCTCACATTGGAACCCAAAGCTCTAGCCCTAACCCCCATCAAGGTATTTTCCATCGTTCCTTGGTAGTACTCTTATACCCTCCGTATACGTTCAGCATTGATGCCACCGCTTCTATCACTAAGGCGATCTTTGTCTAAGTCGGCTTCAATCTACAAGTTTCGACTCGTCCATTTTACATATTCCATCCTCTGCACTCGAATACCGAATCAACATTTTGGTCGGGCTATATAGGCCCCATATCTGCACAAGAATTTTATCAACATAGAGAAATCTGTGAGGGGGAAAAGGGAATCGACCACAAATCAAGAACTCGACGACAACCTTCGTGGATCTCCCTTCATGTGTGCTACCCACCGTACAAAGACCCACTCGTGTGCGCGTCCCATGGTTTCCGACCCGCCGTGGCTGGTTGGATCCCACTGCATGGACCGACGGGCGGCTCGGATCGGCGGCCATTGGTCTACGGGCAAACCTCTCCTAATGCGGGATCTATACAAAGTCATTATTACTAGTGTTTTGCTTTATGGGGTGGTCAGTATCAGAGTAATTCGTGCTATAAAATGTGTAACGTATGCAAGATTCAGCTTGTTTTTAGGGGAGTTTGTTTTTAGGGGTTTGCCCGAAGCAACTACCCCTGGCCAACACTGTCCGAGGTGTCAGCGCTGTCCTCCTGAAGCAAGCCACCACTGCATGTGTCATCTCAGTCCTCTGCTATGGGGCGGAGGCTTGGTGGCCGAGTCGACACAGGTGGAAAGGAGATAGGAAGAAGAAGCTAAGCTACTAGCTAGTGGCATATATAGACAAAGCGAGCAAACGGAGTCAGTCACCTGATTTCAACACTGCCATATAAATTACGCTATGTTGGTGTTGTTTGTTTATGATGTCTTTAGTCTGGCAATACCAAAAATCTTTATGAGTGCAGCTGCGTTTTCTTGTGTAATTTGCATGCAGAATGTGTACTAGGTTGATCTATCTAATTCTGAGGAACCTGACGCTTCTCGATGAAATTCTTCTCGCCAAAAGCCTGCTTGACCTCATCGACGGCAATGACGCGTTCGTACCAGGCGACGGTGACCGGGTACTTGGCGCGCATTTCGGCGTCGATGCCCATGGAGAAGCCCCAGGCCAGCGCCGAGGCGAGCGTGATATCGGCCATGTTGATTTTATCCTCACTGCACACCCAGGCGCGCTCCTTCAAGTGGGAATCGAGGAAGGTGAGCGAGCGATCCAGGCGCTCCAGGGCGTTGTTCTCAATAGCCTCATCGTAGGGCTTGGCCCCCCGACGCCACAACGCCAGCTGCACCACGTTATCCATGACCTCACTCTGGGAAAAGCAGATCCACTGCCGGATCGTGGCCCGCTCGGCAGGCGTGCTGCCCATCAGCTGCCCGGCGGCCGGGCCACTCAGAGAGATATACTCGGCAATGGCATCCGTCTCGATCAGGTTGGTGCCGTCGGCACCCTCGAAAGTGGGCACCTT
The DNA here is from genome assembly GCF_002847045.1 of Aspergillus candidus. Lineage (NCBI taxonomy): Eukaryota > Fungi > Ascomycota > Eurotiomycetes > Eurotiales > Aspergillaceae > Aspergillus > Aspergillus candidus. The sequence goes on along the minus strand of NW_020194030.1, from coordinate 120,215 downwards.
GCCGAACGGGAACTTGGACAGGAATTCGGGGCTGCGGTTGGTCTCGCGCATGACGAAGTCCGGGATGGCCAGCTCCAGACCATTGAAGTTGGCAGCTGCCTGGAGCTGTTGGAGGCCTGAATTAGCAGCCACTCGGAACAAGGGAGTAATGCAGGACGCACTCTCATGACCCGGGGGCTAGGGGTGTAGGACCAGATCTTGCCGAATGGTGCCATTGTGTGTAGCGGATATCGAGAGAAGTGTGCGTGGTGGAGAAGCGATAATACGATAAACGTTTATATATCTGTCTTTTTCTCTTTTCCTTTGCATTTGTAATGGCTTGCGGGGACTGTATGTCGATTTGTAATTATCATGAAATTTAGGAACCGACTGGGACTTCTTGGCAATTGAAGGCGGCCTGCCGACTCGGCGCTCTATAAACATACCCCGCAGCTATTCCATCCCATGCCGCATTGCTCGAAGCCGAATCAACCGAGTAGCGCCGCCGGTACGGGCAAAATACTTCCGAGTGTGAATCATCATGCTGGTGGTAAGGCGACTCTCGGCGGGAGTGGGGAAACCACCAACCAAGGCGAACCTCATGCCCGTGGAGCGTTTTGCCGGCGTAACTACCAACAAGTAACTCCCATCCCCCCAACAAAGGTATGAATTTCTACCCCTCTCCCGACTCCTTGAGTCACCAGGACCATTGATCCTGGGTTCAAATAACAACTGAGTCCAAGACCCGTAATTCCGTAATCGTTGACCAAATGTAGCGCCGCGTATCAGTCTATCGGAGCTATATGGTCCAATCACTTAGTAGATGACGTCTGATTCTCTATATAAGGAGAGCAACTGGCCTAAATATGGCAGAATAGCTAAGCGCGATATATATAGTAACGTGCGTGCAAATTACCGAATTCTAGGGCCGTATGTAGGCTCATATGAGGTAGAATAGGCCTGATTTGAGGTGTAATGAATGACGTTGTGCAGCGAGGCATATGATTAGTTGAAAGTAGCTTTATAAGCGAGCAAAAGGTGGTTTTCAGATACGACGTTTTGTCTTGGACCTTTAGAAATGAGAAAAGGATTTTTAGATCAGCCGAAGCAGCTATCCATAGGATATCGTTCTGGTAGTCATCGCACCGTAGATCTGTAAGTCGTGCTGGGGGTTGCACGCTTGCTAGTCTTCGACGATGCAGATGGATATAGCGTGACCATAATGTATGTTTGGTGGTGTTGTGGATGGCTTTGTGGTATTACAGCGGATTTCAGAATGATGCTAGTATCCTGGCCACAGCGATTTGACTATTCTTATTTCCAGAAGATCACCTCGCTCCCTGGAAAATTGAAGGGTCATTTCCATGTTGGTTTTCCTGAAGAGGAGTAATTGGAATGCGAACGGCGATTCCTGTACTGATCGGTATCTTGGCTGGCTATTGTTAAGAATGGAACTTGATAGCGAGTTACGCGTTCATAATGCCGCCCTGTTGTTCTCGAAGGGAAGAAGGGTTTAGAGGCAAGTCGCAGGAATAACTCTTTGGTGACTGGCAACCTTCTCCAGGTACCAGCCAAACTTGTTGAAACCAGGGTGGTTGAGCCAGATGTGACTGTGTAGTATGTTTATTAAGATGACAGAAAGTGGAAAGGCCAGGTACGTGCCGCTTAAAAAAAGAATAACCCAGCGATGACATTTGGGCACAGACTCCCAATCCACGGCGTACACGGCAGAGCTCGGCGACATCGACATAGCACTGGCATGGGCCAGGAAAGACAACCAAGATCAACAAAACGTGACTCGAGAACTTGTCATTTTCTCCGACAGCCAGGCGGCCATCTAGACGATTCAAAATCACAAAGACCCTCCGGCTAGCAGGTGCTCAGATCTACTTTTGACCACGTACGGGCTATTAGGGTTAGGAAGCAAGGTCCTATCTACGTGAGGCAGAAACATCAACAGTACCACTATGCCCTTTAAGGACTAAAACGCTCTGATCAGTGGCGGGTTCCCATGCCTAGGAGACTGGGGCAAAGAGTAAACAGCAACAACAGGCGGAAATCTACGCATATACTGCGAGTTCAATGCCCTTGAAGACCGGGACTCGATAATCTCTGCATCGATCCGGTTCCGCTGGGAAAGGAGTCTGCTAGCCGACCATATTATGAGCATGTTTGACCTTTCAATTCTAAACAACACCATTTGCATCTCGTGAGACCTCCACGAGTAGCTCAGGAAAATTTCAAACACCACCCCCGGTTTAAAAAACGGGGTATCACGCCGAGACTCATACTTCTGCGCGCTGTGGAGTACTCACTCGTCTATCTGATCAAGGTCCGCCGTCTTACCGACCCTGGCTGTACTTGTCCTTATTGATTGTTGAAGAAAAGAATCAGAAAAGGAAATTGCAGCGGGGTTAATCAAATCTTCCACTTTCTTGATGGGGTAAGACAATCCAACAAGCAATCATGAGGCCGAGCGCTGTCTGTGAGATGAATTGACTGCGTCCCTAGATAAACACCTACTTCACACAACGGTGTTTCTTGCTTCCTCTGACTTCGCTGGCAATGGAACCCTCTCATTTCTCCTGGAACACTGTCAAATCATCGAACGTGGTGTTGTATAATTTTTATTTCCTTTGTATTATTAAACAAGACACCACCTGGGTAAGACAATACCTTTCGTGACAGGTTAGCACATAAAAAATACATCCCAACCGCCTAATGCTGATCAGAATTGGTCATTCCATCAATCTTAGCGCGAGCGCTTCGGAGGATTTCATTCCATTGCTCGTCTGTGCGGTCAAGGTGAGGCACGTCCGCGCCCTTCCGCACCGCAGCGCGCTTGTCGATCTCATCTACCCAGTTCTTGAGGGCCGGGAACTCAGAGAGATCGATCTCCAGCATTTGAGGACCACGGCGGACCCACGTGTAGTTGGTGATGTCGGCGATTGTGTACTTAGGGCCCGCCAGGTAGGTGCTCTCTTTCAGACGGGATTCCAGGACAGAGTAAAGGCGCTTGGTCTCGTCGATGTACCGCTTGATGGCGTAGTCGGAGCGGACACTAGCGACAAGTCGGAAGTGGTTTGCTTGGCCTAGAGACATGACAATCAAAAAAACACCCCGCGAGAAATCCATCTCCTCTTTTCAACATACCCTGCATTGGACCAATTCCACCTGTTTGGAACATCAGCCAGGACACCTGCTCAATGTACTCGGGAGTGTCAGGCGCATAGCTGATCTTGCGGTCGGTATCGTATTTGTCGGCGAGGTAAAGCATAATGGAACCACTCTCAAAAACGCGTTGTGGGCCGTCGGTGAGGGCAGGGATGCGGCCATTGGGGTTAATCTTCAAGAACCACCTAGGTTTTGATCGTTATTAGCAGGAAGACTTCTGTGCCAGGGATGCCGAGAATAATCGTACTCCTCCTTCTGAATGTTGCTTCCAATATCGATTCGCACAGTCTTATAGGAGAGACCAAGCTCCTCCAAGGTGATAGAGGCCTTGATGCCGTTGGCTGTGTTCCAGGTATAGAGTGTGATATCAGACGACATGGTGAGGGAGGCGCGGATTGTGGATGAGAAAGTAAAGAGTCGCGAAGCAGGTTTGAACGAGCTGGCGCTGAGGGTATAAGGAAATATCTCCGGGGTGTGTACGGGAACTCTTATGCCCCGCGACTCAACGTTGAGCTGTATACACCCCGCAGTTTCCAGGGGTCAATTTGTCAGCTACACTTCTCCACTCACCAACTATGTCATTTCCCGCGGGCGATGCCGAGCCTAAGCCTCGTCGTTTGGTCTTAATCTTTCGGCGGAAGTGGGGCCATTCGGTGAGGCGGGCCGAAACTTAACCTTTCGGTCAAGTGCGGCGACGGTCGGATACGAAGGACGGATTGGACCAGCACGACCTGACCGTTCTTCTTACCGCCTTATGTCCCATCCACTTTCCACTTATCTTTGTTGTCAAAGGAGATGAATTTCTATCTACTCGGATAGAAAGCACGAAGATGCATGTGGATTATGGACCGTATTTGTTTTAGGACTGTAGTGTAGATAGATCCGTCTCTTCATTCCGTTCTTCTCTTTTCCTTCGAGTCAGTCAGTCAGTTAGTCCATTACAATTCGTGTTGTCCTCAGATTCATAGCTTCCTCTCCAAGACCAAGGTCTATGGGGCATTAGACCTAAGGGGATCACGATGAATTTTCTGAGGATGAATAATATGACGAAACGCGCGCATTGAAATCATAATGGACCAGGGGCTCTGAGTCAGTATAAGCTACGTTGAACTTTAATTGTGGAAGTCAAGCAGGATGATAATTGGATTCAATGAGAAAATGCCCTGCTGGCATGCAATATATAAAACAAAATAGCCGTCGACATACTCTTTTCTATTTACGGAAACAGACAATCACAAGCAACGTTTGACGATCGCGTTGATAGAGCACAAATGGTGGTGACTGCTTTATTTGCCTTTCTCAAGTGCTTCTCTCTCCAGCGCTTCCCGTCTTCCAGTGCTCTTCAAGTCGTAAAACGGCACTTCTCCAAGACTGACAGCGCGGTGGCCAGCCCGTGGACCAATATCTTCGTAGTCCCAAGTCGCTGCGTGATATGTGGACCGGTTATCCCAGACAGCTATCAAAGATGTCAGCTACAAGCAGTTTGCAAACATAAATACGAGACGACATACCGAGATCATTCGGGTTTTGCCAGCGGTGGCGCACTTGCAGATCATGATTCTCCATGATCAAGTTTACGAACCAGTCGGTGAGATGTTTGCTCTCTTCGTCGCTCAGTCCGTTGATTTTCTCCACATGAGTGCCAATAGCAAAGACACTCTTCCATCCTGTGACAGGATTGGTGCGGATTACTGGGTGCACAGCACGCAGATCTTCCCCGACATTCTCAGGGGCACCGCGAGGGCCCTTGAAAACCTCGAAGCCGCTATCCTTCGCAAATTGATTGAATTGAGGCTGCGAAAAGGTTGCCTCCAACCCTTCCAAGAATTTCTGGTAAGGTGGTGAAAGGCGGTCATATAGTTCGTATCCCGAAGCCCACAGAGTATCTAGACTTGTGCATGAGCGCCACAAGATCATAAGAGATGGAGGATTAATGCTTACCTCCGCCAGTCCTTGGAAGAACGGTCAAACGCAAGATCGTATAGTCACTCGGAATAGGTTCAAAAGTAATGTCGCTATGCCACTCCTTTCTGGCGGTCTGGTGGCGGGTAGCACGGGACTTGTACAGCTTTTTCCCCTCCTGTGAGTTGATCACACTGATTTCGTCATCCTTGACACCTTGCTCTCGGCGTGAGTTAGCAATTGGGTGAACATGTAATCCGGAAGTCTTCGGCTTTCCCGAGAGCTCTCCAAGTCGCTGAGCCAATTCCTTTTGCATGTCGTCAGTCAGGGCATCCTGCTTGCGGAAGAAGACGACTCCTCGCTGGGAAACTAGAATAGGGTTATGAGCGTAGAATTAATATGAGAGTTGGGGTTTGTCTGACTCGTAATGGAAAGATCCCGAAGCAGATCATCGGAGTTTGGAGCACACAGAAAGTCCTTCAAGCTTGCATTGGGAAACTCGCGTCCAATGACTGGCGTGACATCAAAGGACTCAAAAGCATCCAAAGCACCGCTAAGTTTCAAAGGCGCTCGTCCGGGGCCTGGTGCAACAGGGATTGCAGACTCGGTGGCAAGAGAGGGAGACATAATTGTAGAGAGGAATTTACTCGTTGTCCAGAGGATTTAGAATCTTGAAATACAGTCGTGATGATCAGAACGGACGGGAAGGGTGTTCGTTTTATATCCTATTTCAGCAGATCTACGGGTATCTCTATTCCGATATCTGAGATCAGCAACAGTGTTCTGCCCCCGTTTTATCGCAATCCCGCTGTGGATGAATACTGACGCACATCGTCCTCTCCGCCACCCGCCTCCCGAAAGTAGATCTTGGTAAATGGGTAGATGAAAATGATTGTGAACCCGAGTGCCACCAGAGGCCGATTACCCTCTCGGCAGGGTAAATCAGCATCTACGACGGGTTAGAAAAGCGGGGAAAGATTCAGGAAGGAAGAACTTGCCAAGTTTAGAAGAGGGCGGGGATATGTTGTGATAGGTAGGCGAATTCGACATCGACTCCAGAAATAGCATATCCGCGAATCACACACCTTCCCCGCGATTAGAACACCGAAAGATCAGCACCATACGATCAGACGCCAAGGGGCTCGGTACAAGGGCAAAGCTAATGACAACCTAAAAAAACGGCCTCTCCATATCCCGACAACCGACCTCTACCGAGAGAAATTATATAGTGAATAATGTAGAGTGATTTGCCGTATGTCAGCCATCTACGTCGGGCCGTCATGTGCCGAAAGCTGATGCCCGCCGATGCCCGCCGACACAGTAGTTCCGGCTTTTCTAGGGCCAAATGAAAAAAAAGAAAAAAAAAAAAAAAAGGCCGGACAGTTTCCTGGCCATTGGTCCTTTCTATAGATTGAAAGACTCGGCTTATTTTTGAATTATTCATTAAGGGAAATTTGCGATGACGTTTGAGGCAAATAACATAGCTAGCAGGCATTGTAAACAACACGTACACGTACGAAAGACAAGTACAATAACATAGTATAGAGAACTAGGCTATGTAGTGATTCGGTGTCTTGGTCGTTTCATCGTCCTCGAATATTCCCTAGTATTAATATCATTTTCGCGAGCTGTTTAAAGCTCGGTATTTGGAGGCACATTTGTCATATGCCAGAGTTTATTGTGAAAATACACTGTAGATGACAAATTCAAAAACAAAAACTTAAGTATAAAAGAGAGTACACTAGACTCTACTTTCTGTAATCAACAACCAAGGAACTGAAAGAAAATGTCTAAGGGATTAATCTTCATTACTGGGGCCTCTGGCTTTATTGGAAGTGCCACTGCCGTGGAAGCTCTAAAGGCCGGATATCAACTACGAGTTTGTCTTCGCAAGCCCTCGGACCACCTGCAGACTTTGCTGTCACAGTACAGCAAGCAGATCGAATATGTCATCATTCCAGACCTCACCGATGAAACGGCATTCAGTGGCAAGCTGGACGGTGTGGAGTTTGTGCTCCACCTTGCATCTCCTCTTCCTCATGGCACCGACAAGGAAACGTACTTCACTCCAGCGGTCAAAGGAACCACTGCCTTGCTGAAGGCGGCAGCCAAGGTACCGAGCATCAAGAAGATCGTGATAACCTCATCCTCGGCTGCTTTGGTTCCATTGGCTGGTCTTCCAGATGGTGGAGTTATCAAAGGTAAACCACATTCTTTCTTTGGTTCCACATCGGCATATTGACAACATTTCCAGAGGACAATGATTGGAATCTCTCAGTCGATGAAAGGGGAAGTTTCGAGGACCCCGCAAACCCGGCTGCAACACCCATGATACTGTACATGGCTTCCAAACTGCTTGCAAACAATGCAACCTGGGACTTCTGGAAAACAGCCAAACCTCAGTACGCCTTGGTCTCGATGCACCCAGGATATGTGTATGGCCCCAATCTCGTGCAAACATCTGCGGCAGGAATTATGGGAGGGTCCAACTCGGCTCTATGGGGATTTATCATGGCAGGCACCCCGACTGGGTTTTTGACGGCAGTGCATGTTCAGGATGTAGCCGAAGCGCATATCAGAGCGCTAGACCCGAAGATCGTGGATGGCTCGAAGTATCTGTTGGTTGGAGAAAGTACTACAGTGCCAGAGATTGCGCGGTTTGTGAAAAAGCGTTACCCAGATGCTGGATCCGTCATCACCGAGGATGCGCAAGGTGTGTTGGACCGAACCAATACGACCAAGGCGGAGACAGAGCTTGGAATGAAATGGCGCCCATTCGAGGACATAGTGCAGGGGGTGATGGATCAGCAGCTTGGTTTTCTCAAGAATGCATCGGGTGAGATTTGAATGACAGCGCCCAACAAATCAAGAGCAACTCAACCATCCAATTCAAGTTATATTTATGTCAAGTATGGGACGGTTGTCTTTGTGGTGATAAGACTGGAAGCAAAGCTGTAGAGTAAAAATTGATCCCACAATTCTCTATACAAGAATCAAGTTGGCAGTAAAACAACTTGGATGCATGTATGTAAATACCCTCATGTTTCCCTCTGCATTTACCAAGCCACGGCTATCACCGGTTAAAGCGTGGCCGCGCACCGGAACGGGGGTAGACCGAGTCTGGGCTGTTGCTGAAATGCGCTCATGTGGGGAATGGCGAGATTGAGGGAACTATCTTTTCTCTCCCGTCGAACCCGGCTGCGCTCTTTCTCTGCTCGATCACGGATATATAGTTGACTAGTTGACATTTATTCTGGGGTCTCTTCATCCTCTTTCCTAATAAAACTCTCTCCTTCACATTCCTGATCATTCCTTGTATTGGTTGGACAGCCTCATCAATACGTATACTTGAACCCAATCTGTCCCTCAATCGGCTTTCCTCCAGCATCGACTCGTTTGTTTGCCCGATTGAACTTACGTGTGAGTAGGCTCGCAAGTACGACAATCAAACCATTGGCCAATATAGCGGCGATTAGACCTGGTATATAATCAGGAGCATCTTGAGCGCGGAATACTGTTGTCGCAATGATGCCTCCAATACTGCCTCCACCGATCGATGTCGCAGATGTAAAGGCTCGCTTCCATTGGCCACGGATGTTGTTGCTAGAGCCAATTAGAGACTAAAATAAAAACACATTCTGGAAGCAACACTATTACCTTTGCCAAGATACCAGCGCTGGACAGTTTGCAGTTGCTACAACAGACATTAGTATGGTTATAGCCACGAGACAAGAGCGTTCACTCACCACCAGCAGTAGCTAAGAAGACTCCAAAATACCGGGGGGCCGGATCCTTATGAAAACCTAGCAGCGCTAGCCCAAGGATCGCCACAAGCGCGTTTCCAATAATGATGGGTCCCCGCAGACGCCATTTATCTGAGTAAACTGCCTGGGTGTACATCACCACACCCGCAAAAGCATACGGTGGCGCAACAAGACATTGCGCCTTCACCACGGGAAAGTGCATGCTATCTTGCAGAATGATCGGAAGAAAGTATGCGATTGCGTAGCTAGGCATAGTAGCTAACATATATAAGATCGCATATGCCCAGACCTTACTGTCTTTGCCGTTTGCTAGATATTTCCGAAGAGAGAAAGGCTCCACAGTGGTATCTGCTCTATCACGTTCGATTGTCGTGATAATAAATGAGGCTTCGATTTGGTTAAGGAATTTCCAGGACTTCGGAGCTTTTTCCGGGAAGTCGACCAGCAAGATGTAGGAACCGAGGCCTAGGACACACGTAAGAAGGCCTTCTATCTGTGTTCCATATATCATTAGTATAGCTTCTTCCGTGATAATCAGATCTCCCGCGATATTCAGAGAGCATAGAGCATCTAGATTCTTACAATGAAAATCCACCGCCAACCGGAAATCCCGCCTAGCCCATCCATCTGCGATAACCCGTAGGCTAAGATACCGCCAAAACCGGAGGCTACGCTTCCAATAAGAAAGAACGCAGCGTTGCGCTTTTGTAGCTCGTAGCGGGGGTACCAAGTGCTAAGGAGATAGACGCTGCCGGGGAACAGTCCAGCCTCTAGACCACCGAGGGTTGCGCGTAAGCCAGCCATGGATTCCCAGTCCTTGACAAAGCCGAAACCCTAAGATCATTAACAAGACGCTTTAGTTTTGAGTTATTGATACTTACAATCATAACGCCTCCCCAGAGAGTCACAATGCCCGCGAGGAAAATTCGGGGCCCAAGTTTGCGAATAATGACTGTGGCAGGGATCTGGAAGACGGTGTATGTGACGAAGAATACCAACGAAGTGATACTGTAGCCATTGTTGGATGCGTTCATATCCAGCTCTTTCTGCATTCTGGGTTTGGTTAGCTGAGTACGTATGTACAGACCTGCCGTATAGACAATTGCGATCCATTGCACTTACCCTGCAACCGAAGCAGCTCCGAGGTTTGTTCGATCCAACAGACTGACAATGAATAAACATCCCACAGTAATAACCAAGCGACTATCAACTCGTCGGACGATTCTCTTCTGCTCATCCGGATTGAAAGAGTTTATGAGTCCCTCATTATGGAATTCATTCTTTTCAGTGTCTCCGATGTCTCCGACTTGATCCTGTTGATGTAAGTCCTTCATGATAACTTTTTTGTTTCTGTTCTCAACTTCGCGCTCAATGGGTGAATCTTATGTCTACTCCCATTTCGGTGGATAGAAACCCTTTGCGGGGTAACCGTGGGTCCTGAGACAAACGGAGAGAGCCCACATCTTCCCCGCAAATATAAGCAGCTATACGGTGTTTTGTGGGGTACGATGATCTCGGGTTAATGGGATAGTCTAAGGCTCTGTGTATCAAACAGTGGAGTGGGGGATTCTCCAGCGGCCCAGGGTTGCTGTCAACTTGCGGACTGCCGAGAACTAATTGTGACTTATCTCCGCCAAATAACTAGACAGCCCACTTCTTTGTACCATGCCGTTCTACTTGTGCTTCGTACATCTAATGTACAGCGCCATCTAGTTATGTTGAGGCATCTCAAATGCAGTCTTAAATTCCCCTTGACAAATTAGTTCACAATGCAGTGGGATTTTTCGATCTACAGAAAGACTGGTGGCCAGGGAATTGTCCGACCTTTGTTCATTTGCCCCTAAAAAAGCCGGGACTGCTGTATCGTATCGGTGGGCTTCGGCTTACGGCATGGCGTCGGTAGAGCTGAAAAGACGGCCGATCATTCTCGATCTTTCACTTTCTCGGTAGGTGTCGGTTGTCTGGATATGGACAGGCATAGATATTCAGGTTTCAATCACTTGGCCCCTATACCGAGCGCCTTGGTGTGTGGCAGGACTTGGCCATACACCACGATCGGGGTCTGAAAAACACTTGATCAATGGTCCTCTCATGAGCTATGCAGCAGTGTTCCTGAGTCACGCTGAAATTTATAGTTTTGGAGTCAGAATAGGCTGGGCTTTCTCTTAGTGCCCTATCTTTCTATCGGCTGCTACGATTGCTTGATAATTTTACTCTATTTGAAAAACGATTGCATTAAGAAGTATTCGACAAGAAAGAGTAAAAAAATCTTTCTCTTGGTATTTGTTTTTGAGGATAGTGAGTACATGGAGAATTTAAAAAACATGCTGCGAGACTACATGGTCTGGAATGTGGAGGTTTTGATGCGGAATGCCGACTTTAAAAGTTTCCTGGGGCGAAACCTGTCTTTAGAACAGACTGCCTTTCGTTCAATGTGGGAATAAAGGTGAGTTTATAAACTCAATGTGCTGCTATCTGTATACCATCTTCCGTACGTGTGGAGATCAGATCAAAATCACTGACTAACGTGCGCTAATGCAGTCATAGCTCAATGGTTTGAGTGTCAGCCCGAAAGGCGCAGGCCCCAAAGAACCCGCAGCCAACTGTCCCTGTTTTACACGAAGGAGCAAATAGGTCAAATGCAAATGAATGCTATCATCTCAGCTCGCAATACGCAAGACGTACACATATTTGGGGGCGAGGGCTAGCCGAGAGCTCGCAAAAGTAAGCGGGAAATGGTCCCATGCACGCTTCGCGCATCGCTCAGTATGTAGTTCCATATCAGACTCCGAGGCTATTACTCCACAGATCGTGCACTAACATCATCGTTTTAAGATCCCTATCACCCTAGGATGCAGTGTGATCACTTCAAAACAATGGCATTGTGAATACAAGAAACAGTGTCGTATATTTACAGGATCACATATCTTCATATTATCTTCAAAGGTTTGCTATATACCACCAAAAGAAAGCGCCAAGTCTGCAGTCACGTGTAAAGGCATTATCCCGTCAAATCAAATACGCAAAACTCAAGCCAGCTTCTTCCGCAAACGCAGGCTGGGGCCCTGTACAAACTCGAGCCCATCATCAAGGTTCCCCTTCGTCGCGAAGCGAATATCCTTACCATAGTGGTCACGCGGCTTCCAAGGACCCCGATCCGCCGCGCGAGGGAAAACACGGGGTCCGTCGATAATGTATGTCGATTTGAGTTTCACCAACGGGCGCTCCTGTAGGAGAGAAGCTTCCTCGTCCTTCACGATTGGGACCGCAGCAACGAGCTTGCGCGACTCGAGCATCTTGATAAGGCGGATGATGCATTTTGCGGTGGCTTCAGCACCCAGTGTCCACGAAGCGTTGGTGTATCCGATCACGAAGGCGACGTTGGGAAGATCCTGCAGCATGACTCCGTTCCACATGTACTTAGAGCTAATGTCGAACTTCTGCCCGTCCACTGTTAGCGCGACGCCACCGGCGATCTGTAGCTTAAGCCCGGTCGCTGTGATGATGATGTCCGCGTCGAGCGTCTCGCTCGAGTTGAGGGTGATACCCTTCTTAGTGACGGTTTTGATGGTGTCAGTGCAGATGTTAGCCTTGTCGTTGCGTAGGCTGTCGAAGAAGTCGCCATTCGGGCAGACACATAGTCGCTGGTCCCAAGGGTCGTAGCGGGGCTTGAAGTGCGGGTCGTAGGCGACGCGGCTGGGGAGATGCCATTTCACGCCCAACTTTAGGTACCAGGCTGAGAGGGATGGAAAGCACTGGCAGAAGAGGAAGAAGATACGCTGTCTTTGGATCCAGATGGCGCGTTGTAGTCTGTGGTAAAGGCTTGTTGGCAGTAGATATGATAGCCTACGGTTGTTGGTTGTGTTGGGAATTGACTGAATCCAGGTCGGACTACGCTGTAGCATTGTCACATTCGCCGCCTCCTTGGCTATCTTCGGCAGGAGTGTGATCGCAGTGGCACCACTACCAATGATGATGACCTTTTTGTTCTTGTAGTCAAGGTCCTCGGGCCAGAATTGCGGATGAATAATTTGGCCCTGGAAGTTTTCCAGACCAGGAATATCAGCCTTTAGGGGCTCTTTATAGTCGTAATAGCCGGTGCCGAAGATTATAAGGCGAGCGGTTATGGTCTTGAGCTCACCATCCGCATCGACGGCCAGTGACCAGGTGTTGTCGGCCTTGGACCAATCGGCAGACGACAAACGATGGCGGAGCAGGATATGCTCGTCGATACCATACTTCTGGGCAGTTTCGCGCATGTATTGTTTGATTGCGGGGCCGTCTGCGATAGGGTTACTGTGATTCCAGGGGTTAAAGGCGAAGCCGAAGGTATATAGATCTGAGTCTGAGCGAATGCCGGGATAGCGGAACAAGTCCCAAGTGCCACCTAGGTCCTGGCGAGCTTCGAGGATCGCATAGCTGAAGCCAGGCAGCTGGTCTTGGATGTGATAGGCGGAGTTGATGCCGGATATGCCTGCACCAACGATTATTACATCGAAGTGCGACTTCGACTCGGTAGTGACGTGGCCGTTCATGGCGAAATTAGATGGAGAGACGTGAGGATGAGCATCAGAGTCGGGGCGCAACGTGAGTTAAAAGGAACTCATGTGCCTCGGTTTCAACGTGACGAGCAAAAACGATTCGCGATGCATATTGTATAGTACCATGTTCGTGTGTTTACCATCATGCGGGGAGAAGGGGAGCCAGATTCGTCCCAGCCTGAGATGCCGAAAATATGCATTCAGTCCATTGTCTTGACTCTCTCCAGATGCAGCCGAAGGATTCTCCACATCCCCAGGCCATTTCGGCCCCAACCAAGAAAGAAAAAGACCAATAATTTCCCCTCCAATCTTGATCAATAGAATAAGTAGCACTGCGAACCAGGGTCTTAGGCTCGGCGGGCCCGGTGTCGCTCGGCTCTCATCGGCTGTCATTCCTAGATTCCAGAAGTCATCAGTTGTCATTCCCATCTCTGTTAATTTTCTTCTCAATTGTTTTTGATACAAAAATTATTTCATCGGCAATTCTTCCACTGATTATCTGGCCGTATGCACAGCTCTATAGGGTAGGCGTATTTTCTCTTAGAACAAGCGGGGTTTGTGTTTGATGCCCTTTTCACCGCTGTCTCTCACGATTGCAATCATTCAATAGCACTCCGATCCTATTTTCATAGAAAACATATCCTACAGTTTCAAGGTGTCTAGGCCAGGAGAAAGCCTTTCGCTTGACCATCGAGCAACATCAAGTACAGTCGTCCTCGAAATTGACGTGACCAATAAACACAATATCCCTGAGCGCTCTCATTAAGCGGCACCACAATCGGATAAATCGTCACCGCGGCCTAAAATCCGGTATATTCAGAAGGACAAGTATCTTTGAAATGGCACTTGGTTAGACTTGAAAGTGACTTCCATCGTGTCGAAAGCAAATTCTTGAAGAAAGGTTGGTTTTTGTTTGGATATCTGGATGTTTGATATTTGTGCTTTGGAGATCAGGCATCAACCCTCATCTAACTAACTATTTCGCATACGAGGGGGCACACAAACGAGCGGCGCAGCCCAAAACACATAGTAAATGCGATAAGTTACAACTTGATATCTCGAAAACGGTGGTATATAGGGCTTTTCCTTATAGGCTAACCTTTTATAGGTGATATCTAGCCTCTCTGGGGAGTTAGGAAATATCGCATTTAGTATGGGGTTTGGAATACGCCGCTCGTTTGTGAAATACGTTAACTAAGTAATTAACTAGTTAGTTACATGGTAAGTATATAGTCTAGAGGAGACCATTTCTTACCTCATTTAAACTTGTTGTGACTAGTGATTTCCACGATCGAAGACACTTCCAGCGCACATTTAGCGATGGCGTTGACTCCTGTGCCCCGGAAGTTGAGGCGAAGGGTTGGTGTGCTGATACAGGCTATGCGAGCTGATGGGGTCCGCCGCGGCGATCGTATCGCGGTGTGCACGGCTAACAGCATCGACACGCTACTCATATTCCTTGCGTCGGCCGCACTCGGAGCCATCTTCACATCGATGTCGAGCAATCTAGGCTTGAAGGGAATTTTGGACCGGATACTCCAGACCAAGCCTCGCTGGCTCTTTATGGATGACTGGGCAGTCTATAATGGGAAGGCAATCGACCTACGCGCCAAAATGACTAACATTGCCCAGGGCATGCAGTCAATTCCCGAGTTTGAGGGGGTTGTATCACTCCCGCGGTTTACGTCACAGCCAGCGGATGTCAGCCAGGTTCCAAACGCCTGCCTACTGTCTAGCTATCTCGAGAAAGTCAGACCGATCAACGACGCCCTTGAGTTTGAACGGGTTGACTTTAGAGATCCTTGTCTGGTAGTATACTCATCCGGTACGACGGGTCCGCCAAAATGCATCGTTCATTCCGTTGGCGGGATGCTCTTGAATGGGCGCAAAGAAGGCGAGTTACACATGGAATTAGGCCCATAGAGTGTTACACTGCAGTACACAACCACTGCCTGGATTATGTATCTACTTGGAGTCCAGGCGCTGATTTTCGGATCACGAGTGATCCTCTACGATGGCAGCCCATTCTTGCCGGATGCTACAGCTTTGGTCAGGCTGACAGCGCAGGAAAGGTGAGCTTTTTCCTACCGGTTATTACCACATAAGAGTTTTCTAATCACTAGACCAGGGTAACACATCTTGGAATATCGCCACGGTGGCTCGATGAACTCCAGCGAGCAGATTTCAAACCACGAGAGCTTGTAGACCTAAGCTCCCTGCAGATAGTGTCGAGCACCGGCTCAGTATTACGGGACGAGTTATTTGAGTGGTTCTACGACGTCGCATTCCCACCATGTACCCGTCTCAACAACATTGCTGGCGGCACCGATATCGCGGGTTGTTTTGGGATAAGCAATCCGCTGGCCCCAGTGTATGTTGGAGGATGCGCTGGATACAGCCTAGGCGTCCCCGTGGATGTGTATGAATCCGCCGTCGAAGGGGTTGAGGGCGTCCAGGGAGTCCCAGTGAAAGATGGTGCTCCAGGGGAACTAGTGGCCACTGCAGCCTTTCCAAACCTGCCCACGCATTTTTGGGGAGATGATAGCGGGAAGAAATACCACGACGCATATTTTGCGAGATTCGACAGTATGGCTCCCAGTTGCCTATTTCTCTGTTCTTTTCTAAATCACACGGTTAAACGCGTGAACGCTGACTTTTTGTAGACGTCTGGAACCATGGAGACTTCGTGTCAATCTGCCCCCCCACCAAACAGCTTCTATTCCATGGCCGCGCTGGCGGCGTTCTGAGTCCCTCAGGTGTGCGCTTCGGATCATTTGAGATCTACAGGGTAATAGAAGCCGGGTTCACTGGCGAGATTGCCGACTCGCTCTGTGTCGGTCAGCGAAGACCAACCGATGCCGATGAGCGAGTTATATTATTTTTGCTCATGAAGCCTAGCTCTCCTTTGACGCCGGGACTAATATCCCGCGTCAAGAGCGCTATTTGAGAACATTTAAGTCCCCGCCATATTCCAATGTTCATTTTTGAGACACCTGAAATTCTATTATGTAACCCGGTCCTTTCTGCACGCGATGCTGCACACATGAATTAATTACAAGTTATACCCGCCAGACCACGGTCAATTTGAAAAAGGTTGAGCTGCCTGTGAAGCACATTGTTTCTGGTAGACGCGTTAAGCCATCCGGGACCCTGCTCAACCCGCGGAGTTTGGAATTCTACTATATATTTGCAGAGGTCGAGAATCTATTCCGCGAAAGTAAGCTCTAAGTACATAATTAGTCATTGAGGATTCGTGATAGAATATTAAGTTTGTTTTCAGGAAGTGGGACACTCTATTTGTACATACGCAGATATATATAGTTGTTGTAGCCTGCATATTGCTTCGGCGAGGGGTCGGGATAAATGGAATCATCCATCCATCCATCCATCCATCCATACATATTATACGTACGTAGTCGAAGAATTTGAGCCAGCAATCATCTAAGAAGCAGCGTGTTGTACTCCGTATAGGTCGATCTAAATGGTGGTAATGTCAACTAATCTCTCGTTGGCTGACCTGGGTCTTGGGGCGGGTCCAGCTTGGTGCTGTTCGGCTGTCGTCGGCTGTTGTTCTCCTCTCTGTGTCCTCCAATCCCAGAATCTAGCCAAGTGAACAATCTTCTTCTTCATTGAAGAGGTTCGTCACCTAATCTTCCAAGGATTGTCTTGTTGTCTTGGTATCGCAAACAGTGATGATGCAAACACTACAGATTCAATAGACACTTGGCTACAAGGAAATTGAATCCACCACGGAAACTATTCTCTGTTTGGAATACGAAGGCCACGACGTGAGTATGGAGCTTGATCACACCGGCTGCCATTGAAAGGTCCTGAGCAACAGTCGTCAAATGCCAGACACGAATTGGGCGATACCAAGGAGAACGCGGAGGCTGCCGATCATAGCGAGTCAGTCGACTACTGTACTAAGTGAGTTTGTAATCATGAAGTTAGGGCGTTGCAGGAACATGCGGCACGGTGGTGGCGGAGCTGCTCCCGGGCCTTTCCCCGACCTCGCAAAGTAACCCATTGGGGAAATAATCAGCGTGGTCACTAGCCTATGCACGTTTCTCCAGGTTCAACACAGTCCACAGGAACTAACTAGCCGCACGTAATGTTGGTAGAAACATTACTCATCCCCATGGTAGGTCCACCCAACGGTTCGCTTCATTCTGTGAGAATTGATCCGCAGAAGTTCTTCAGGACTGGCGAATTGGCGGATCAATAATACCGATCAATAATTGCGTGGCCAGGTTCTCCGTACCCTGTACGCGTAAACAATCATCAGCTTGCCCATGATTGAATACAAATCTACATGTCCTTGTGTTTTACCTTGCGACCTGGTCACCTTGGTGTTGCAACCACCGAGTATCGGAGCATCATAGCGTCATTTCAACCCCTCAGTTCGCCATCAAATATTGGTAATATACTCTAGCCAAAGTACGGTGTTACAAAATCATTTATTGACCTTTGCGTTCATATTTAGCTACAAATGTTCCGAATGTCCTTTTCTATTTGCATAAAACCATAGCTCTGATCATAATGGCCACTGCCGGTCAATCTCTTCACGAGGTTCGTGATCGGGCAAGGATCGTATGCTGCCAGTGTCACGCACGCAAGGTCAAGTGTGATCTGCAGACTCGATTACAAGGCACTTGTTCGAATTGTTATAAACATGGATTGGCCTGCCAGTAGGGATCATAAAGTGGTGAGATACCTACGGGATTGCTGACCATTTCCAAGACCTCGCCCCAGCCGAAGAATGACTGTCAAAGAGCGATACACAAAGCAAGTGCCCGGGTCTCCTAGACC
Source organism: Aspergillus candidus (assembly GCF_002847045.1). Lineage (NCBI taxonomy): Eukaryota > Fungi > Ascomycota > Eurotiomycetes > Eurotiales > Aspergillaceae > Aspergillus > Aspergillus candidus. Next base: position 102,046 of record NW_020194030.1, on the reverse strand, counting down.
TAGCAGAGCAGCTCCTCAGAGGTTTGCAAGGCCAGCGACTCCAAAAACATCCACCGTTCGCGAGCAACAGGACGAAGTGGCTGCCGTTCCAGCACCTGAAGTGTCACATAAACAGTACCTGGGTGCAATGACCTGCATGTTGCATAATGCTCCTAGCATTCCCCCGAATTATCTGCGGATCACAGCCATCTCAAATAGCCGGAACCAGGAGATATTGACCGTAGTGGATCCCACGTCATCACCACCGGAAATTTTATTAAATGCATATGTCGACGCCTACTTCCAACACCTTTTCCATCAATTTCCCGTTGTTAATCATGCCGATTTATCTTCCAGCAAGCCTTCGCTAGCTCTTCAGCAAGTGATTTGCATGGTGGGAACTATGCTGCGGCATCCCAAAGGACCGGATATTCTGTCTGAGAATGAGAAATACTATTACAACGCCAAGACCCTAATCCACGTCAACCACGAGCAGGACCCTATTACCGTTCTGAAGGTTGTGTGTCTTTTGTCAACACGCAACATTGCAGGCCCTGTGTTATTGACTGTTGATTGCGCGTGGCATTGGTTGGGTATAGCAATGAGACTGTTGCAGCAAATGGGTCTGCACCGCGAGGAAATGTGTGTTGGTTTTGCTAGTCCAGGAATTGCACGCAGGATTGCATGGTGCCTTTTCGTGCGTATCCCTCGAATCCAACTTGCTCGTACTAATAACATCAAGGTTCAAGATAAGTTTTTGTCAGGTGCATTTGGACGGCCTACATGTATCAAAGAAAACGAGTTCGATGTTCGACCCCTGACGGGAGAAGATTTCGAGTCTCCCGGCATTCAATCCTTGGTTTTCATCCAGCTGGCCAAGATATCTAGCATTCTGGGTAGTATATTAGACCTCCGATGGCGGTCTCCTAAAGATGTGCAAACACAGGTATGTGCGCCTTGAGTCATTTAGCATAAGTATATTTTTTAAACATATTTTCATACTTGCTTCTGCCGCCATGACAGCATATAGACATCCTCCTTTCACTGAAAGATTGGATCCGCAATCTTCCCACAACTATTCAAATTTTTGACCGCAATGGTTTTCGAAAATACCGACGGGATGTTTTTGAATTACACATTGTGTATTTTGCCACCATTATATTATACTTTGACCTGTTCAACGACCAAGATATAACATCTGTCCCGAACATTGTATCTCTGGTTGCCTCTTCATGCATTGCCCGCTTATACAATGAGATTGACTGCAGGGACGACCTCAGTTATCTCCTTGGTATACAAAATTGGTTTTTAACAGTAGCTGCAATGCCGCAGCTTCTATACAACGCCGCCGAATGCTCACTGGAATCGAATAGCCACTGTTCGGAAGAGCTTGACATGATTGTGTCGTCCTTGGAGCAGGTTCAAGCAAGAATTCCCGGGTCAACGGTGGTATTGAACGCAATCAACAGAGTCCGAATTTCAGGCAAAAGCGGTCGTGTCCGAAACACGACAACAACCTGTGAATCGCAAGAAAAGGTCTTGCTTGGCGAAGGGTATGATATTTTCAGCTTCTGCGACTTGTTTCCATTTCCGAATTCACTGTCACCAAGGCTTGCGCTGTGGGATTCTTATGCTGGGGACGTATTCCAAGGCCTGGAAGCTCCCATGGCCGCGCCTGAGGACCCTGGCGGGATCTTTGAAGAGTTCGCGGATCTTTCTCGATTTGCGTTTGGCGGTCTACCACAGGATTTCTCTTAATATTCTGCTACCATCACTGTCAATTTCACACGAATGGATCATGAGTCGTCTAAAATTGAAGTATGATTCTGATGCGATCGGTCTTCTAAGAAGATTATTTTTCATTTTATATGCTAAGAAGGCCTGGAGAAGGACACGAGGTTGGAAGAAGCCAAGCTGAGACTAAAATAGACACCACCAGCCACCCAATTCTACATTTAGTCTAGTTTCTACTCGTTCACACTCTACCAAGTATCGAGTATACATACTTGCTACACCTTACTTCTCTTCTCGCTTATTGGTATCTTCGGACCATTGGTTTACTCGTCGATTGATACAGTTAGCACGGCCACTGTGTGAGGCCTCAGGTTTGTCGAGCCCCATCGTTGATAGCTGATAGGAAGACTACAGGACAGTCTTCATAACCCAAGCCACCAACACTAGTACAGCAGAAGCTCGAAGGGATCCTAGGGTCTTGACAAAGGGGTTCAGACTGTTCAGGCTATTCAAGCCATTCAGATTAGCTTCAGGTAAAGAGATAAACAGCCCGAAGACAGAGTGGGCCGGACTCGGCAAATTAAGAAAAAAAAAAAATGAAAAAGCAAAACATACAACAGCCGGGATTCGCATGTGGTCACCCACCATACTACTAACCGGCCGGCGTGTGGCTTAAGTACGGCTGAGCGGACGGGAAGCCCTGTTCTCCACACCCTATGGTCGTATGTACCAATTCATTCTAATGGATGGATTATGTATACGTTATTTCGATTAGCCGGTTTCAATTGGATTGAGTTGGCCTTACCTGTACTAATCACAACGGTAGACACGCTGACATCCCAAAAAAGGGCATTTCGAGTTAACATCGAGGCTATCTAGGAAGTTACCATCCAAGTGGTCAACTAGTCATATCAGATCTTCCGTCTGCTAGTGGTTATCAATTACTCTAGTAAATCCAACGCCTGAATCTTTTCAAAAATCGATGTTGAGAGATTTCAATTGTCACGAGCCACTGCACCAAAATCAAAATATTCCCGGATATATCTCTCAATCCACAAACGCAGGGTTATCAAGCAACCAGGCTCTAATTTCAGACTGATATTTCTCCGTAAGACTTTCAGAATATCATGAGCGGGTGTTTCATGGTGCCAGTTTCTACTGATGCTGACACATTCAGAATCAGAGAATTCTGGCTTTGTCAGATCCAGACAGGTGGTTGATATTGGAGCTTCGAGTTTGCTTGATTGAAGCAGGGCTTGGAAACTAACTCAGTCTTTGTGTATTATATCGATTGTCTTGTGGCACAAAATACCATTGAGCTTGTTGGGGCTAAATCAGCAAAAGGAATCTTAAAAGCAACCTCCTGGATAGGGCCCGACGCGTTCAAGTGACAAAAGAAAATGAGGAGATAGCAACACAGAGCTTACCACATGGTGTCACGGTGGAGCGAAGAATTGTATTCTTAGATCTAATTATCCTTTCTCTCATCGTTGATATATACACGCGAAATACTCAAGGTATGGAATTACATGACACCCCCAAGTGTGGCAGTTCTCTCTCGAGCCATGATCATACTATCCAAGTAATCTTTTTCTTGTTTGACATTTTGAGATGTACAGTCTAGAATCCACGATGGAGATAGCTGGTCTAGCCCTGACGTCTGCCTCTTTGTTTACGGCCAGCGAATCTACAACCGGACCGAGAGCGAGAAGAAATTGAATCCCATGTTGCGAGAGTTCCAAATTTTCGATCTTAAATTCGGAGAATTCCAGCTAGAACTCGACATTAAGCTGGCCCAGCGCGCCTTGAAAAGCCCGACGGTAGACCGGAAACACAAGAGGTTCCTAGAGCGTGGCTGGAAACGCATTACGAACTTTTATAAAACAAGTCGACTACCTCATCGAGAAGATGATCCGCAATTCGTCGGTGACAGCAACACCGGCCCGCCATAAAGCTAGAGATAAGCTGCTTGACTTGGGTGGCGCCAACGCCGTCTCCGACGCAGTGGAGAGATTCCAGCAAATCGTGATGGCTGTCCGCAAAGTTGACAAGGAGGATTCACAATTATTTCTCTCATATAATGGGTTCCGATTGCTTCAGTCCGAGAATAGAACCTTCAACTCGAATCGTAATGCCTTTTTTAGCAAGGGGCGATTGGCCAATTCTTTAAATGTCATTTCGAACACACGTAAATGGTTCTTATTCGAAAGAAAAGCATACCAACGCCAGGGTCACCGTAAATAGGGAAGCGACCAAGCAAAACGTCCAAATTTTTAGCCGAGAGGCTACACGAATCGCAGAAACATGAGAGCATTTTGCAGTTAGTCGGCTTTACAGAAGACACCCAAGGTAGTGCGTTTCTGCTTATCTTCGCCTGCCCGCTTCCAGGCCACTACCCGGACAGTCTTAAAAAATATATCAGAACCAATCAAACCAAGCCCACACTTAAGTTCCGCGTCAGCCTTTGCAGCCAGCTTGCGACCCCAGTTCTCCAGACAATGACCCTCCGCCTGGTGCACAAGAATATCAGGCCCGAGAATATCCTTCTTCTTCAAATTGAGACCACGGTTGGTGCCATGGGTGGAAACACCCCGGGGGTCTTCCTCACCAACTGGAAGTATGCTCGTCATGTTGACCCGAGTGTCACCAGCTATCGAGGCGAGACCACGTTGCGGCAAAAGATTGATCAGCATCCCGAGCGTCAGCAAGTTGAGGCAGAAATGGAATACTGCATGGCTCATGACGTGTGCAGTCTTGGGGTATGTATGATTGAGATTATCACCTGGGAAAGCTTGTTGCTCGCGGCCGAGCATCCCACCGTGTCCAAAAGCTTCATAGCGGCATTAAAATTCCTCAGTCTATAAGTGGGCCCTTTTGAACCTTATACCGAGCACGCAGGCCAGATCAATACCAGACTCCTTCTGATGGCAGTGCCCGGAGGGATCTTACACTTCGCTTTGTTGACAAGATGAAAATTTTGCGGGTTATCCAAAGTGCTATTTAACAAATCTTGGAGCCGGGCTGCCCCTCCTGCAGCTTTTGGTAACATTTCTCTTGGTGGACAGATTAATTATTTTTCTCTTAGCAATACTGTATGCTACGTCACGGTCACTAAATTGAAATATTGCATTTATTTATAATTTGACTTTTCACCAAATATAGCAATAAGAGATATCCTCCATTGAATCATGCAGGATGATCTAGATATCCAGCTGGTGCACACATACCATGGATCACAGCAGATGAACCTGGGACAATGGGATTTGCAAGTGAACCATGTAACTATCTATGTAGTTCAATGGGTACAAATTTTGGGACAATATGTAACCTTCAATCCTCCCGCGTTTGGGGGCATATCGCGGGACGGCCCGAGGCCAATATCAGCACGGCCCACTACGTTAGAGAAGGCGGGTATACACGGCGGTCTTTTTTCCGCCGACAAACCCTATGTCTTGCCAAAGATCCGTTCTATAGCTGTATAGCTCAGTCGGTTGGAAGGATTACAGTCCGCTCACTCTAGATGCAAAATTTGGCTATTTCCATGGGCTCCGAACGTCAAATCTATTGATATTACGAGTGATAAAGGAGAGGGCTCATGGCATTTATCTGTGGAGCTTGACAACCTCTGGCCGATGACCTTGCTTCACTCCCGGATTATGCTTGCAACTGCCACTATTGAAAGAGGTATTCCATCCCAGTCTACCAGTAGACAAAGCCGGACGACGTGTTCGAATGCGGATTGGCCTTCAAAGTACTGGCAGTTTCTAGTTTCTAGTTCCCGTCAGCATACTCGGGAAAGCCGTTGCTATCAGAGATACGAGGAGTACTGGTACCGGTGACTGTCATTGACCCCTTCATTCAATGTTCCCACAATTCAAACTCCAGCACCGTAGATCTTTACTGCTTGGTTTGCATATGGCGGGTGGCCTCTAGTGCCATCTCTCTTTGCGCTCACTTCGTTAATATACCGCGGTTAAAAGTATAATGGTGGTAGCCGATGACTAGTGGTATAGTATGATACTCGTTAGCATACTGATGGTCCCTCTACTTTCCTACTCCTAGTAGCCTTAGTAGCGGACGCTATTAGGGGTAAATACATGGGTACGGCTAGGCTATGTAATGGTAGGCCTATCCGCGAGTCATGGTACGAGCAGTACCCCTTGCCAGTATGGACTTATAGTATTCCTTGATCATTTCCCCCATGGCGGGGCTAGCTCTCGTTCTTTGTTCTACGTACAGCGCCATAAACTTTTACTTTTTCTTTGTTTTCTTTTTCCTATCTAGTTTGTGGGTATTGCATTCCGACATGTTGATTCTTAACAAAAGTACAAGTGGACCCTGCAGCTTTTCTTGGGGTACAGAAAAGTGCCAGGTCGTGGATTTCATACGAGAGAAAGTTATAGAAGGTCACGCCTTCAATAAATCTAAATATGAATAGTCTTGCTAATATCTATATTTTTCCAAACCTCGAATCAATCCTTCATCATATTGAAACTGGATCCATCCTTCGACATAACGATGTCAAGGACAGCAGCCCGGTTCAATCATGCTGTTTTGATAATTAGGGCTACACTCATCATTAGAGTCGGATGGATGACTCGCCACTTGGACTGCTCACCCTGGATGGTTAGTGGTTCGCCGTGTGAAAGTTTATGTCTAATAACACATACTTGGATACAGATCACACCATATTTTCTAATGAGACCAGGGTTCAATGTGATCGAGGAGGGTGAACTTATTTAGTGGTAGATGATCGCCCTATCAACGTCAAAAGCCGTGTCAGGATAATGAATGTTAACCCTTAAGGTTGTGTCTCATTTTGATACATTAGGTTGACACGACATTCTTTTGGAGGAAGATTTATCCGCCCAATGAAATACCGGTCCCATCGCGAGTAAGGCAAATAGAACACTCCGATAGACGCGACATATTGGGAAAAGGAGTCGGTCAGTTCAGTTTAAGAAAATGACATTATGTCTATATCATACGGATCCGATGCAGAGGGAAGTTTTAAAAAGCTTTTGTGGATATTGGGATATCCGCTTAGTACTGCATGGCACTCGAACCTTCCACCAGGTCAACCACCGGCTCGGTTAGAAATCTTCCCACATCCCCTCCACCGCTTTGTTTTTTTTATCGTGATGTATATGTTGGATTGTAAGACATGGAATGCGCCGGCATGTCAGCTGACGTGCAGAGATTTTTTCTCATGTAATTGTTGGGTTCTTGAAATTTCGTAACTATTTGCAACGCTTTTCATAGGAATAAGAATCATCGAGTTATAATTACTATTGACCGTTTCAACGGCGCTCCACATATATCCCCACTTCTTCTTTTCGCCAATCTTCACTCCCGGCCCTCCGGACAGATGTCCGACACAACTAGGGATATCGTCGAATATGCCTACGACAACATCACAGAATGGTACCTAGAATGGGTCAACAGCCAGAAGTCGCCGCGAGAGAGATACACCAAGATGCTCCTCGACAAGCTGCAACCATCACCCTCCATCTTAGAGCTCGGCTGCGGCCCCGGGGTGCCTATCTTGAAAATGCTCCTCGACCATGGCGCCGAAGTGCTCGCGAATGACATCTCCACCAAGCAGATCGAGATGGCCAAGGCGCGGTGTCCGGGGGCTAAGTTGGTTGCTGGCGATATGACTGTCCTGGATTTCGAGCCGGCGAGTTTTCATGGGATAGTCAGTTTCTATACGCTGTTTCACCTGCCGCGGGCGACGCTCAAGGACATGCTCGTTAAGATCCATGGTTGGTTGAAGCCTGGGGGTGTCTTTGTGTTGAATCTTGCGACGATGGACGAAGAAGAAATTCACGGCGAATTCCTGGGATATGGAATGTTCTGGAGTAGCTATGACATGGATAAGAATCGGGAAATACTGGAAGAGACTGGTTTTGATGTATTACAGGTCGAGGTATTGCACGCAGGCGATGGGAAGTTGGAGGAGGGTGATCCGGACTTTGATGCCGAGTTTATGTGGGTGATGGCACAAAAGAAAGACTCTCCTACGTAGTGGGATGCTACGAGGATTATGAAATTATGTATACATTTAGCAGGATAAACACTGTTGGTAAATTGTTTTGAATTAAGTTATGTAAACCTTCATCACGGCCGGTGAAAGTAGTTATACCAATTAATCTACTTTCTATGGCGTCGTGATCTGAGTTTGACGGGTAATGAAATAGGCTTCCACAAGGCAAAAGGCAAGGCGCTTATGTTCAATCTTTAATATAATCCATGCTGTTACCTTAATGAATGATTTCTTATATCAGGCGTGGATAGACAATGCAAGAAGTGTACAAGACCTAATATTGAGATCCTCTTTGTATCTATTCTGTTCCTATTTCCATACTCAAATCTATTGCCATTGGTATTTATGATGACTACTTAAAGATATCACCGCACAGCACTAGGCCTTTCAGGACCCCTCATTCTTAACAAAGGAGGCCTTTCTTCACTATGTAGGCTGACTATCTGCCTGTAGCAGGACATGGGTGAAGCTGAGACAGATTACGGAAAGAGACAATGTTACTCACATATCACTGTAATATGTAAGCCGTATAGCATTACCTATATTTAAGTGGTAGTGAATTGGCAAAAATAACTCCATGAAATCTACCATCTGACTCTGAGCTTATCACGCAAAGGCCAGTGGTGTGGTACCATTGAACACTGTATGACACTTACCCAAAGCTGTGCGTGCTTACTGCTTCCATGTCATTGGTATGTTGCTTCTTATAATTAAGGTAATCCCCAGTACGTGACACTTCATATTCACTACTGTTTGCAATGTCAGTAGTCAGGCCTTCTCGGAGCAAAAGCTTTTCTAATCAGCCTTTTTCAGACCACTCAAATCTCGGCAATGTTCTATATCACTAGAATCTTTATTCAAATTAATATCCCTTCTCCTTATTGTCTTCTGTCACTTCTTATTTCACTGTCAAAGTACGTACTACTTTGATCTCAAACTTCTCTCATCCCACGTGTCCGGCAATTATTTTTGAAATTGTAAAAATGCACAGAAAAGCAAGCAACGAAATTCTAACAATGCATGTCAAAAAAGAGTTGAAAAGCATGCCAGTCGGTGCATATATATATCTTGACCAGTCATCTTGAGGGCTCCAGATCGGGGCGGTCCGAATTTTCGGGGCAATGCTGCCACTGTATTTGTTAATACAAACACGTTTTATGTGGTATCGCTGGATTTTGTATGAAATATATTTGAGGTAGAGGTATTCCAAATTACCTCAAACTAAAGACTCAACGACGTGGAATTATAGTGATCCTATCGGCCAAGCCGCCAAGCAGAATGAAAAGTGGGGCTATAAGATGTCTGCAATTCACCCGTCTAAATATCAAGAAAGGCCATGGGATTGACGTCTGATATGTTGACATTTTACCATCCCTACTAGTCCGGCTTCTAATATCGTGTGACCCAGTTCATTGACCGATCGACAAGCTCAAAATCAAACAGCACTAAATCAGCAAGTCAAAACGACCCACAACCAACAAAGAAAGAAAAACATAGGATACCCCGCGATCCAGATTTATCATTTTGTTCAACGCCACTGATCTTGCAAAATGAGTCCCTCAGCTGAAGATTCTTTCGACGATTTTGTCCTCCTTACTCCACGACTGATCGTAATTCCCACACCAATCGCAGTCTCCCTGAGCTCATACCGAGCTCTCTACTCCGATCTCCATGCCAATGTAGCATTTTGCGAAATGGCTTTCGGGCATCATCTACCAGCCGAAAGATGGAGCGACTCAAAGACATTGGAGGTGATACAGCAGCGCGATATTGGACGATGCTGGAAACCGCGGGGCATGGGCGATTTTGCCGTGGGGCGGCGCATGGCATCCCCGTCCGGATCCGATCCACGCATGCAGAATGATAGCAATGTTCCGACGATCGTCCGCGGCCAAGACCTGGTGCGGCTTGCTGGCCCGGGTAATGTTAATTTCGAGAATATCGAATGGGTGGGCTACGCAGGAGTACGTGACGCAACAACAACCTCCATGCCGGCGCGGGAGCCAGGAGATCCAGCCTTGCCCTCCTGGCGGGAAATGGTTGAGCTCCGGTATGGTTTCTCGCCTCAGGTGTGGGGAACAGGTGTGGGTCAGGAGGCTGCAAAAGCAGTCATGCAATGGGCAGTCCGTGAGAGGGGGGTGTTACGGTTTATTGCTGAGACGGAGAGGGAAAACGAGAGGAGTGGAAAGGTTTTGAAGAAGCTTGGGTTTGTTCCAAGTGGGACGGACTATTGGAAGGAGCCTAGTGAGCTGGAATGGGAGTGTATTGTAGACCCTGCCAGGTGATTGTCATAGCTGTGTACATAGATTAATGAAGGGGTCACTATAATCTACTGCCTCACAGTCCACGAAATCTATACCATGAGGCTCGATGGAGTTCTCACTATAAATAGTTCCAGCTTACATGGTGTCCAGTGCATACGTCCCAATTGACATCATTCGGGTCACACCTACGGGCAAGACCGACAGTCAGCGATTGCGTGAGGTGGGTAGATCATGACCGGTAAATGATATATCAGCGTTGGGGGCTTCTTGGAGCCAGCGGCAAAAATTTCAATCCGACGAAGGTAGATGGAACATGCAAATGGTTCTTTGATGACTTGAAATTTTGCGGATGGCGAAAGAGTAATACTTCCAGTCTCTTGTGGCTTACCGCTGATCCTGTGTGTGGCAAGTCAGTCTTGTCGCGAGCTATGATTGACGAGCGGCGGCTTTTCACATCTAGCACAACATCGACAGTGTGTTACTTCTTTTTCAAAGATGAATGTGAAGGACAAATGAAAGCCACAGATGCCTTGTGTGTGATACTTCACTAGATTTTTAGCAATGATCTAACCAGAAAGCTTATCCACCATGCAATTCCAAGTCACAGGAAGTATGGAAAACACCTTACTTCGAAATTTTATGAGTTGTGGAGAGTTTTTCTAGACTGCTCATTGGAGGCTGAGGAAACTGTCTGTGTGCTTGATGCCCTCGACGAATGGAGTGAAGCCAGCTGGCGGCAATTGACTGACGAGCTGAACGAGTACTATTGGCAACCCACGAAATCAACCAATGGACATTCGAACATCAAGTTTTCCATTACTAGTCGTCCATACGCCAGCCTGGAGTCATCTTTCAAATGCTTTTCCGGGACAAGTGCGTATATGCGCATTGACGGTGATGAATATTCGCCCCAGATCAGCGAAGATATCAATCTAGTCATCAATGCTCAAGTGAATAACCTTGCGAGCGAATTTCATAATAATGACCGCAAGAAAATTTCGGAACGATTGAAAGCCATGCAAATCGAACATACCTCTGGCTATATCTCACATTTGACATCATCTTAGAGAGCCCAAGTGAGTATAGCAGAAGATCTGATGTGGAAGCCCTCCTGTCCTGTATACCTGCCAGGATATCAGACGCATACGATACGATTTTGAAGCGAAGCGCAGACCGTAAAAAAACGGAAACTCTCCTCTAAATCGTCCTGGGTGCAGCGCGTCCCCTCACTCTGATTGAAGCAAACATAACTTTGACAATAGCTTTGAATAAGCATCGGTTTGATTCGCACGCCGACCTAATGTCGCATCTGTGGCCTCAAAATGCATTTAAGACCATCGTCAAAAACCTATGTGGCTTGTTTATTAGTGTCTACAACTCAAAACTGTCATTTATCCATTTGACAGCGAGGGAATTCCTCATCAAGCCTGAACGACAGGATATATGGCAAGGGCAATTCAATATGACGAATGCACTAGAGACAGTCACACTGGTCTGCTTGGAAGATCTGTCATTTCTAGATGACCGGAGTTCAATTGACAATATCACGTCTGAATTCCTACTTGCGCTGTACTCTACACGATACTGGATGATCACGCAAAGCCTGGGGAGAGTGAAAAAGAAGTGCAAACAAAGATGTTGGAATTATTTCCCCAGCGCAAACCGGCAGCTTGGGTTGAATTGATTCCAATGACATTCTATAATCGGGGTACACTATTCTGGCATTTTGAAGACCAGAGTCTACAGCCATTGTACTGTGCATCCTTTGCAGGTTTCTTCAATATAGCGGAGATATCGTTATACAATGACGCAAATGACAATGCACATACAGAATATCTAAGTGTAGCTCTCTACCTCGCTTGTGACGAAGGTCATAGAGAGATTGCAGAGCTACTCCCGAAGAGAGGCGCGGATGTCAATGTACGACCCAAGTACTTATTGGCACCTCTTCATGTGGCCTCTAGAGCAGGGCGTAGGGAAATTGTACAGCTACTGCTGGAGAATGGCGCAAACATTGATGCAGTGGCAGAGTTGCTTGGTAGTGCTCTCCTAGCTGCCTCCGTAGATGGTCACAAGAGTATTGTACAGCTACTTCTACAGAAAAATGCAGATACCAGTATAATGAGTGAATTTGGGACTGCTATTCAGCGTGCCTCTGAAGAAGGTCATAGGGAGATTGTACAGCTGTTTCTGGAGAACGGAGCATACATTAATGCAGTGGGGCCCTTTGGCACTGCTCTCGTGGCTGCCACCAGAGGAGGTCACAATCAGACTGTACAGCTACTTCTGGAGAAAGGCGCAGAAGTCAATACAAAAGCGATTTTGCTCAGTGATGGAGACATTACAAAACTGACAACAAGGAGTTTATCCAGTTGTTGAAAGAGAACGGCGCTCGCTCTGAGGTCGTCCATCTACCTACACTAGAAGAAAGCAAAGCTCCTGTTGCGTCTTCTTTTCAATATCTTCCAGCAGACGCAAAGAAAGTCTCACCATCCCCTCTGTACTCGGCACTGACACTGCAATAGTTTTGGCATATGCCAGGGCACAAGCGTAGAGTCATTGTGTCTATGTAGGCATCTACAGAAGAGAAATATGTTAGCTATAGACCTACATTCTCCATCCTTCATAGTGACTCAGGTGTTTGGTACCACCATGTTTAAGCGATTTGATCAGGAATTCTTTCCTTCATTCAAGCAATGGAATATAATACTATTATATCTAATTATTTTCTCAAAAGCAACCCAACGGGTGAACATACACTCAGTCCCCAAGTCACATGCTTAAGATGAGTAGACTTGGTGAAAGGTTAATCAATTGCAACTGTGACCTGGTAAAAAGATAAAGAAGCCTAAATCCGAATGACCGTGTCACAAAACCTTGAGAAAGCCTCAGCACCTATTGTTGACAGCCTAGTGTGTCCAGTAGTCCAGCCCTTATTCAGGGGCATTCATATAGATAAGCAAATGGCAAAGAGTGACTGGATAGGAGGATAATCCACTTCCGGGGCGAGTCCCATCGATTATTCTAAGGTATTTATGATCTTGAGCCTTCACACTTAAAATTGGAGTGAGTTTTTGGTGTCAAACATTCTAATATAATCCAAAAACCAGCCGTGACTAGTATCCAGGTGCCTCTTCAGGATCCATCTATTTATCCTAATACCCGACAAATACCCGCAGGATCTACGGCTTTAACCATACAACTATAGGAGGAGGATCGTCTACAGTTTCGGCTTGAAACACGGGGCTGTGGTTGAAACCAGGATGACGGCTTGGCATCAGGAGGAAGTGGGACTGTGCTTCACCGGAACCAAGTTTAACTTTCAACGCTAGTGGTCACTACAGTATAGGGCTGTTTATTTTCACCTTTTCCCGGCAGTTGACGATATCCCAACTGCCTTGCCATGGCCTGGTCAAGGTAGTCACCTAGCTCGTTCGCAGTCGCGCTATATCAAAGCCGTTTCACTTAGATTTGTCTGTTTGCATAGCTCTACCAAATACGTCGGTAGTGGACCTCGGTCGATAACGAGTACCGGCTGTTCGGTCTGGCCAGGAAGTGATATGCTCCATTTTACTTGCGGGCCTGAACGGTTTTGATAGCTTGGAGGTAGGGGCATGCCACTCTTCTCCTCGTGTCGAGTTTCATCATGTCTCGGGTCAGTTCTAGGCCAGGCAGACCGAAAGCGCAATGGTCGCAAAGCCGTCCAACATACAGTATATAAGCCCTCCCCCTCCCCAAACTCGAGTATAGCAGCTCTATCAAACACCACGCCTCATCCTATCCACACCTCACAACCGACAACATGAAGTTCTCTACGACCATGGGCGTTTCCGCCTTGTTGACCGCCACCGGTCTCCCGCTCGTCTCCGGCCACTACGTCTTCTCGAAACTCATCGTCGACGGCAAGAAGACCAACGATTTTGAGTATATTCGTCGCAACAGCAATGGATATGAGCCTACCCTTGCGGGCGAGATTCTCGGCGATGACTTCCGTTGCAACAAGGACTCCATGGCTGCTGCTGGCAGCACTGGCGTCTACAAGGTTCAGCCCGGTGCTGAACTTGGTTTTGAGCTGGCTTTTGGTATGTTCACATCATGGCTCTTTACTTAATGAAAGAAAAAAAAAAAACTGACAATCCAGGCGCCACCATGAAACATCCCGGCCCCCTCCAGATCTACATGTCCAAAGCCCCCGGCGACGTCAAGCAATACGACGGCTCAGGCGACTGGTTCAAAGTGCACCAAGAAGGCCTGTGCAACGACATCTCGCAGAAGGGTCTCGAAGACACCGACTGGTGCACCTGGGACAAGAACCAAGCGTCGTTCAAGATCCCCGCCGACACCCCCGCCGGCCAGTACCTCGTCCGCGTCGAGCACATCCCCCTCCACCGCGGCTTCTCCGGCAACGCCGAGTTCTACTTCACCTGCGCCCAGATCGAGGTCGGTGGCAATGGTGCTGGGAAGCCCTCACCGACGGTGAAGATCCCCGGGGTGTACAAGCCGGAGGATGAGAATATCAGTTATAACATCTATGTGCATCCGACTTCTTATACCCTGCCTGGGCCGAAGGTGTGGAAGGGTGGTGCTGCGGCTGGTGGGGAGAAGAAAGGTAGCCCCATCCCTCCTGCGTATACTTGCGCGTGCAGTGCTTAGTGTAGGGGGACGATTGTGGTGTATTATGGAGTGGTTGGTGATTGTATTATCTTATTTTAGGGTGTATTATCTATTTGTGAATGCTATAGCTGTTCTTGTATGTCTGAATGTATGAGATATTAAATAGTAAGATAACATGGATATCCATGTATTAGCCTCTGTGAATAGCCACAAGATGCATCAAGTTGTTCTCACTAGTTATGAATAGTTTGTAATCATCGATATTTTTCCCACAGCCACTGGCAACCCCACTGCAGACCTGTTTTCTATCTTCGGTACTGACTACTAAATCATACCATGTGCTGCATCTAAGGCAACATATACACAAAACCACAATCCATTCTAAGATGTCCATCAGACCAGAATATCTAGAAGACTCGAGTCCCAGACTCGAACTTCAGACTCGCTGCAACTCTAGTAATGCTGTCCTAGGAGGACCCGAGATGCCCGCTACCAACAGGGGACCGCTTTTTGCGTCTACTGAAATCTGACCCAGCTACCTACGGCATCACAGGCACCTTCTATTCCACTCGATACGTCGGTAGAATTTTCTCTGGATCCACCGTTTTCTGGTGTGTTGGATGGAGACGGGAATCAAGGAGACGTGTTCTTGAACTTGGTTATGACAGGCCGTTTTTGGGCTGAATAACGTGCTTTACTGACTTATCTATCCACTTTTATTTTTTCGTCGTCGTGCGAAGGGCGTGGGTGGGGCCGAGGCGGGCAACTAGTTGGCCGTGTACGTGCCGTGTGGCCCGGTTCTTCTCGCCGATGCTACATATCATTTTATGGTAAGGTGGGGTGTACGTCGACAGCAGACCAATGCATGCACTTTACATCAGCGGGGTCTTTTGTGCGGCATACTCACTTTGTCAACGTTGATAACTCATTCATCTTCTCTTCTTAATCCGAGCCAGGTTATTTGGCAGGGACGCTTCCCCAGTTGAGTCTACACGATGACTTCCGAAGAGCCGGTCTCTGCAATTGAGCTTCAGTCTTCCCTGCACCGCCTTGACAATGAAGCCCTTCCGGCATCCACCTCGGTCCAAGAATTAGATCCGACCGACGGTGGACGGCCTGCCTGGACTGTGCTTATCGCAGGGGTTGTGTTCGAGGCTTTATTCTGGGGTAAACCTCATCTCACAGGCTTCGCCACTCAGACGCTGATCTATTCCAGGTTTCCCCATGTCTTTCGGCGTATTCCAGAGCTTTTACGAAAGGCAGTCAGACTTCACAAATGACAGATCGAATATCGCCCTCATCGGAACCTTAGCACAAGCGCTGTACTACCTAGGTGCCCCGTTGTCCGCCATGGTGACCAAGAGGTTTCCCAGGCACCAACGACACCAGATCTGGATGGGATGGCCGCTCTGTGTGTTTGGTCTCCTCGGAGCTTCGTTCGTCTCCACCGTCAATGGACTCATTGCCACCCAGGGCCTCCTCTACGGTCTAGGATTCGTCACCCTGTCCTACCCCATCATCAGCATGGTCAATGAATGGTGGGTCGCGCGAAAGGGAATGGCATTTGGTCTCATTTCAGCCTCGTCGGGCATGACAGGCGCTGTAATGCCCTTCCTGATCCAGACCCTTCTCGACAAATACGGACACAAAACTACACTCCGCGCAAGTGCGGTCGGCATGGCGATTCTCACCGCACCCCTGATCCCCTTATTCAGAGGCCGTCTCCCACCCTCCGACAGCGCGATCATCGCCCGCTCACACTGGGGCTTCCTGAAACGCCCCCTCTTTTGGGTCTACGCGTCTGCAACACTGGTCCAAGGCATTGGTTTCTTCTTCCCCTCTGTCTTCCTTCCCACCTTCGCGGCCTCGCTCAGCCTTTCTTCTCGCAACGGAGCCCTTCTTATCGCCGTAATGTCCATCGCGCAAGTTGTCGGCCAGTTCGCATTCGGGTACCTCTCCGACCTCAACCTATCCGTCAGCGTTCTCGCCATCGTCTGCTGTTTCGCTGCTGCCGCAGCGGCTCTCATATTCTGGGGAATGGCCACGTCCATGGTCTTCCTCGTGCTCTTCAGCCTCCTCTACGGGTTCTTTGCTTTCGGCTTCTCCACGATGCGTGTAGCTATGGGCCGCGCCATTAGTAATGACCCGTCGACTGTTTTCGCAACGTATACTATCTTTGTCTTTCTTCAGGGAGTGGGTAATATTCTGGTGAGTCCTGTCAGTGCAGCGCTGATTTCTGGACCGGCTGTCAAGGGCCGGTTTGGGGCTGGGAGGTATGATGGGGTGGTTTTGTTGACAGGAGTTTCGTCTGCTGCGGCTGCGTTAATTATGGTGGTGTGGCATTTGGGGTTGGTCACCATACGTGGCTGACATGATGGCTGATGGGTACAAGTCCATGGACTTTCAATATTAATATTATTTATTTTGTTTTGGTTTGTTTATGATTCTTTCGCAACACCTGTTCTCATGCTACGATGATTATTGATGTGCGCCTCAGCCATTTTCTGCAGTGGGTATCATATGGGACCTGGCGAGCTGATCCCTCATATGCAGTGAGATTGAAACCTGTGCGTGATCGGATTGCAATCACCGGTTCCACAAGCGCATTAAGCGAACCCTGCAGATGACAGGAACATGCATGTTGGCAACACAATTTATGAAAGGGGACCAACACGCCCTGACTTGTGTGGGCTGATCATGTCCAACTGATCCAATTTACCCGACAACTAATCTCACCACCTAGAGACAACCTCTCAGTCCGAGAACACAATAAAATAAACTATCTAACTTTAACGACTAGTCCACTTCGAGCATGGGACCCGCAAACTACTATGACATCGTTATAATTGGTGCCGGTATCGCAGGCATCAATGCCGCATACCGCGTACAGACCACGCTCCCACATCACTCCTATGTTATTCTTGAAGCCAGGCCCGTGCCCGGGGGCACATGGGACCTCTTTCGCTACCCTGGAGTCCGGGCAGACTCCGATATCCACACGTACGGGTTCCCGTGGTATCCCTATCCTCGTGAGGAAACCATGCCCAATGGTCATGCCCTCTTCGAATATATCAACGACGCAGCACGAGTGTCCTCCATTGACTCTCACATCTTCTTCAACCACCGCGTGGTGAAGTCGGTGTGGTCCTCCCAAGACAATATGTGGGCCTTGGAAACGGTGGCTCAACATGAAGAGTGTCGTCGTTTCCGTTCCCGGTTTGTAATATTTGCCACAGGGTACTTCGATCATCAGCATCCTCTGTCGGTAGAAATTCCAGGGTTAAGCACCTACCGCGGGACGGTCGTGCATCCCCAATTCTGGCCACCAGACCTGGAGTACCGCGGAAAGAAAGTGGCTGTCATAGGCAGCGGCGCCACTGCAATATCGCTTGTCCCCAAACTCGCAGAGACCGCATCCGCCGTGACAGTCATTCAACGCAATCCAAGCTACATCGTGTCTGTGTCTTC
The DNA here is from genome assembly GCF_002847045.1 of Aspergillus candidus. Lineage (NCBI taxonomy): Eukaryota > Fungi > Ascomycota > Eurotiomycetes > Eurotiales > Aspergillaceae > Aspergillus > Aspergillus candidus. The sequence goes on along the minus strand of NW_020194030.1, from coordinate 83,941 downwards.
TAGCTCGGGCAATAGTACATGGCTGACGCGATTGCTTCCCACTGCCCTCTCACGTAAATTAAAGTGCTATGGGTGGCTGGCCGTCACTCTCGCAGGCTATTATATATGTCCTCGGTTCCCTCGTCTCGCGAAGGCCTTCATTCTCAAGTTAGTCGGTCAACAGCTACCGGATCATATACCCATCGATCCTCATTTTACCCCCCAATACAACGTGTGGGATCAGCGCTTGTTGGCCTCTCCCGACGGTGACTTCTTCCAAAGCCTGCGCGGCGGCAGGGCTACTATCGAGACAACACACATCCAAGAAATCACTGATCGCGATATCGTCCTCGACAGCGGGAGAGTCATCAATGCGGACATCATCGTCACTGCTACCGGGCTGAGCCTTCAAATAGGGGGCGGCACCCAGTTCACAGTCGACGGCGATCCCTGCGACTTGTCGCAGAAGTTCATGTGGAAAGGCGTCATGCTCCAGGACATCCCTAACGCGTTCTTCGTTCTAGGCTACTTGACCAATGCCTCGTGGACGCTTGGCGTCGATGTCAGTGCGTTGCTCATTTGTCGGTTGATCAAGCATATGGAAAATGGGAAGGGGACTACTTTGGCGTGCACGCCTCGCATGCGCGGCTCGTCGGGCCTGCCTTGTAGACTTTGGGATCTGAAGTCCACGTACATCGTCGCTGCTGATGACAGTCTACCCAAGACGGGGAATATCTCCCCATGGCGGCCTCGGTCGAACTACATACTGGATTATTTGAATGCGCGGTATGGGTCGTTTGGAGAATGCATGGAGTTTACCGAGGCTGTTTAAACCTTCGCATCTATCAAATATCTGCAGTGTCATTGTGGCTTTTGTGCTTGTTGGCTCTATTTCATCTATATCTTCTTGATACTGATCAAAATTTCATATCCCTACTCCATCCAAATGCTTTCTCCGTTGCCTCATATTCCATTTACGCTATCAGACTAGAGGCCGTCAAAAGTCATCATACTCATCATTCCCCTCGTTACTCCCAGGTAAATTGATCATCTCGCCATGCTCCTCTGCAGTCACCATCACCTCATATGCTCCATCTTCCCCCTCATCAACAGTCTGGAACTCCTTCGCATCAGGATCACCAGCCCGGAACTTCGCCTTCTCGACAGGAAACGCACTAAACGCATGGGACGAAGGCAGGATTGCCCCCAATCTTCTATACCTGAAACACAGCCCCCCGAAGAAAACAACTTTCTTCTCGTCCGCCTCCCCCGCCGCAACAGACACCCAGCCACTCTCCCCATTCGCCGTATACCAAGTACACGACGGTCCCAGTTCACCAATTCCCACCACGCCCGCGCGAAACCCAACAGAAAGCTCCTTCGCGGTGTCCGTCCACGCATTTAGCATCGCAAAATCTGTCGAATACGTCGATGTAACAATCACCAGCCCCCGCTCTCTTACATCCGGCCACTGCCGCAGAATCATCCGCGAGTTCTCCTTGCACCACACGCGGAACGCAGTCGCGCCGTACACAAACTCTTTCGTCACCGGGCTCTGCGTCATGAGGATGGCGCCGAACCCCCCCCTCGTTGCTATACCGGTACAGCGCGCCCACGTCGGCTGGAATGCCCGCTGGGATGAGCCCCGCGCCGATGTCGAGCTCTAGCTTACGCTGCTTGACTTGCCCGCACACCTTTGGGCCCCATGCTCTTTTGTCAGTTGGTGCGCGGTAGAATTGCTCGAATGGCTTAAGCCCATTGCGGCTGAGAGACGACGAGTCGCCCAGGTTGATGGGCGCTTGGTCCTCTCCGATCAGGGGCGTCCATTGGCCTAGCTCGGTCAGATAGCCGCAGGATCCGGGCTTGAGCGTCTTTGTCGACTCAGGCTCGTATAATGCATAGCCGTAGGGGTGTCTCAGCATGGATTGCTGGTAGAGGGTTCCGATGGTGGACATTGTGGGTAGAGCTCTAAAAACTGAAATCTACGTCTGAATCGAGTGGACGATTTTGCCCGAGTTCCGCGAAGCCCTGTTTTAAGCGCCGACAATGACGACTGCGGCCAGCTGGCCAATGTGATGCGTGTGCGGGGTTGGATAGTCAAAGATAAACAAATAGAAGCACAGTGGGGCTGATAATTCAATCGGTGAGAACCGAGAGATCGATTGGATGAGACCCCGTCAAGGATTCATTCCCCCCTCGTCGTGAATACGAATTGGGGGCTGCCCCGCTCTGGACATCGAACGATCTGGCGAATACGTTCGGCATTTTTCAGCTAAGTCGCATCTTTTGTTTTTTATAAACATGCATGCCAACAACATATCAAGTTGGTGATTAGCTGGTTGCGGGTTGGTAGACTTCTGTACGGCCCTAATTCAATCCGAGAAGTAACGCGACATGGCCTGCCAGTCTGGCCAGACGGAAGTCCCACAATGCCATATCGACACTGCAAAAAATTCCTTTGCTCGGGATCAGCCCATGACGACGGATCTTCAACCTGGAACGTTCTTCGCTGATCCCAATTATCTGGACTCGTTGCCATACATGGCAAAGATCCTGATTTGCGCCATTCAAGACTCCGGAAACCATCCCAACAATCCTGCGCTATGCCATCACCAATCTGACCGAGCCTTGAACCAGTACCGACAGACAGGTAATGACGATCTTCTCACAATGGCTTTCGCAATGGAAGTCATGGCTCTGTGGTACGTACCAGCCGTACATCCAGGCCGAGGCAAATCAAACCACCACTTGGGACTTCTGTACCAAACAAGATGGGAGAACAAAAAGGCACAGAACGACCTAGACGAGGCAGTTCGCCATTACAAACTGGCGATGGAATTTGCCGACGAGGATGACGCCGTATTGTGCGAATGGGCCTGCGACGTCGCTTTCGTCTTTTGGAAGCACTGGGAGTTAACGAAGCTGGACAGCGACAAGGAAGATGCAAGTCTATTCTTTGATTGTGCTATCGGCCTTGCCGGAGAACAACCATCGCGCGCTCGGCACCTCTCTAACAAGGGGGAATTCCTTTACCTTACTATGTCTGGCAGCGACTCAGAGAGGGTCATGTCACTCACCGAGTCTATTGAATCCCACGATGAAGCGGTCGAATTCTGTGACGCGCATCCGGATCTTTCTTCGCAGCAATTTGCACCGTATGGGATGATTTACCGCAACGCCGCAAAAGCGTACATTGGGCGTTTCCGCATAGCAAAGATGGCTACAGATGGAGACAAAGGAATCTCTCTATATGAGAAAGCTCTCGGTCAGGAGACACCGGGAAATCAAAGCTGGCTCCATTTTACAGCCGAACTTGCCAATGCCTATAACCTGCGGTTCGAGGTGTCAGGAGACCCCGAGCAGGGAGAAAAGGCCTGTGAGTTGTGGAGAAAATCTATCACGAGTGACCCCACCTCCATCACGTCAAGGGTAACACTTGCAGAGTTCTATCGCTGCAAATCAGAAAAATGCCTGGATCGGGGCGCGACTGAAGATCTGCTCGGTCAAGCCCTGAGGCTAGCTAACGATGCATTCAACGTGTTACCGCCGGGGCATTCCGAGACTGGGCTAGTTTTCCGCTGCTTCGCAGCCATTTACTACAGTCTGTACGAAGCCAGTGGTGAGCTGTCGCTCATTGACAAAGCGGTTGAGTGTGGGAGAAAAGCCACACAGGCTCCGGATCATGACGACTTGTGGGATTCCCACCGCTTACTGGCTCAGATTTTATCCACGCGCTATGAGCGTCTCCAAAAGCCAGAGGACATGCGCGCCTGTGTATCTGCTGCCACACGAGCACTCTCCCTGTGTCCGTCTGACAATTCAGAACACCAGGGCCAATGCGTATGGATCATGGGCAAAGCGACCCGCGCAGAGTACGACGGCTCTCGAAAGACCGAGCTACTCAGCCAAGCAATTTCGAAATTCTCGCAGGCCGATCAACTCATACACAACGACACATCGTCAAAAGCGCTGGTTCTCAACGATTTAGGAAATTCGTATGTACAGCTGTTCGGGCACGAGGCGCGCCCCGAACACCTAGAGAAAGGCATCGACGCACATAAAGAGGCGTTGTCGGTGCTTCAGCAGACCCACAAAACGGACCGACACCCCAATATTCTCATGGTCAATTCCGCCCTTGGAAACGTCATGGTGCAGCGGTTTGTCCACTGGCGGGCGGAAGCTGATATCGAGTCTGCCGTCAAGTACTGTCGCAGGAGTCTCTCGGGTATGGACGCGCATCATCCGCGACATGCTCTGCGTGTGGGGAATCTCAGCGCCGCACTACAGCTGCGCTTTCAAAGCAAGCGAAATGTAGACGATCTTAGAGAAACACAGGATCTACTCGCCGAGGCACTCGACGGCTCTGTCCCGCTCAGCGACGGAGTAAAGACCATGCTCGCCACCGTTATGGGCAATACCTACCAACTGTCGTATGGCGTATCTGAGCAATCAATTGACCTTGAAAATGCCATTGACTACTACTCCAAGGGTCTCGCCGTCGGGAGCGCCGCATCGGCTCCACTGCGGGGCATGGCGCTGAACCACAAGGCTGCTTGTCTTCAGCTGCTAGCTATGTCTACCGGAGAGATCGCCAATTTCGAGACCTGTGCAAAGGCGTATGAGGAGTCTCAAGGGCTGCTGGGCAAGGAAGACCCCGTCTACTGGGTCCCCGTAATGAAACACGCCGATCTACTGTATGCCATGTATGAGCTAAAGTTGGGGTCTGACTTCAAAGAGCATGCGCGTCAGGCGCTAGACAAATACGATTATGTCGCCAACTTGAATATTATCTCGCCAGCCATCCGAATCACTGTGGCGTGTCAGGCTGCCGAGCTGTCCAGTCGTGTGCTTCAAGATCGAGCGAAGGCCCGAAACGACATTCTCATCAGCTTGGATCTACTTCCCGAGGCTATATTAATGCACGCGACTCGACTAGAGCAACTCAAATTCGTACGACAATATGAATCTGTCCCGGGTATGGTTGCAGCCCTATCCATCGACGCAGGTGATCCCGCAAGCACCGTCATCCCACGTCTTGAAGCCGGACGTGCCTTCATCTGGGACCGCGTTCAAGGCCGGGAGACACAACTGGATGAGATCCAGGCCATTGACCCCATGCTCGCTGAAAGATTCCGCACCCTGCAGCAACGAGTCACTCAGCAATCGCGTGCTGCCGGTGCATCAGGCGATCTTGATCTAGCGTCTGTCACGGTGGACGATGCAAATCGCATGCAGCGCCAGCACGATTCGGACGCCTACCGCCTGGTTCTCGGCGACATCAGAGCACTACCAGGGTTTCAGTCATTCTTGCGCATCCCAGACACCACCACTGACCTCCAAGCCTATGCCGCCGACGCACCAATCGTCTTCATCAACTGCAGCGACTACCGCAGTGACGCGCTCGTGATCACCAAAGACGAGGTGTACAATCTCCCGTTACCATCCTTCACCCTAAGCAAAGTACAGCACTGGGGCCAGCGATTCCTACAAGCACGAGAAAGCCTCAGTATCCCCGAGTCCCAAGCATGGGCCCTTGATGCATATAAAGTAGTCATGAAATGGCTATGGGAAGCAGCTGCCCAACCGGTCCTCACCTCCATCAACTGGGACAGGTACGAGCGCGGACCCTTCGGAAAACCCCGTGTCATATGGGTCTCGACTGGCTGGATCAGCGTGCTCCCCATCCACGCCGCGGGTGACTTTTTTGAGCCCTCGCCGTCGTCGGAATCCACCGGACCTCGTTGCGTCCATGACATCGCTGCTTCATCGTACACTAACTCGCTCAAGTCGCTGGAATTTACCCGATTGAATGCACAGCGCATGGGCTTGCAGCCGAGCTCCGCTCCGCAAGCCCTCCTCGCTGCGATGGCAACCACGCCGGGCCTCGGTCCAGAAGGCGATCTCGCCGTCGAGGCCGAAATCGCCACGATCAAAGACACCCTATCTCCAACCTTCACAGTAAACGTCTCCAGCCAGCCGACCTCTAAATCCATCAAGGCCGCCCTCCCCGCTTCCACAATTGCCCACTTCGCATGCCACGCGGTCGCGAACAGCAAAGACCCCTCCCAAAGCGCCATCCTCTTACAAGACAACCAGACCCGTCCGCCTCCCTTCTGCACACGCACCATCCTCAACCTAGCCCTCAAGACCTGCAACCTTGTCTACCTATCAGCTTGCGAGTCAGGCGCAAACAAAGACATGCTTCTTCTTGACGAGGGCATCCACATCGCAGGAGGGTTTCACATAGCCGGCGTGCCGCATGTGTTATCTACGCTGTGGAAGGTGCAGGATAGTGTCTCTGCAGAATTGGCGGGTCTGTTTTACGGACTGTTGGTGGAGACTGGACGCGAGGTGGTGGACTTCGGGAGGGCGCCATTCGCGTTTCATGAGGCTGTGGGGGTTATGAGGCGGAGGGGTGTGCATCCCATGCTTTGGGGGCCGTTTGTGCATTCGGGGCCGTAGTGTTCTTTTACATAGCTAAAAAACATATGCAGGATTTAAGCCTACAATATCTCTGCCTAGGGATCTCAATCTAATCAGTGGAGCCTCCGGCCCACTTGCCACTAGGCCACAGACTCAAAAAAGAAAAAGAAATATTTGTGCATCATCCGTGAATCGAACACGGGCCTCATCGATGGCAACGATGAATTCTACCACTAGACCAATGATGCTTCAATGATGAAGGCTGTTTTCGGAATATACACCTTGGGGTCAGGTGATCGTATGAGCCCTATGATGTTGTATTTTCATGTAAGTAGTCGCATCGTCTGAAATTGATTCTATATGAGTACCAGAAAGATGCCAATATCCCTGTATCCATTATGTTCTGTCCTCACCCTCCACAGGCTCATCAACCCTCTCATCAAAAATGTCAAACCCCACATGACCCCTTGGGTCCAAGTAGCGCACTTCCCCCTTTCGCTCCGCCAGCCCCGTGATAGCCACGATATCCTCTTCATCTAGTCTACGCAGAGCCATATTCTCTACTAGTCGCGACTCGTGCACCGTCTTGGGGATGACAGAGATGCCGCGCTGGAGAAGCCAGGCGAGGAGGACCTGCGCGGGGGATAGGTTGTGTTTTGTTGCAATGGCTGTGATCTATAGATTGTGGATATGCACATTTAGCATGTTTTGAAAGTATAAGGGTGCTGGGTACTTACGTCTGGGTCGTAAAGTGGCCCTGGTCGGTCGGCGTTGGGGTTCACGGCTGCAACGGGCTTGCCACCTAGGGGTTGGTGCGCTGTGATGTGGATTCCGTGGTTGGTGCAGAAGTGGAGGAGTGCTGTTTGGGGGAGGTATCTACTCTTATCATTAGTATCATTCTTGACATTATCTAGGATGACGCTGTAAGGATGATGATTACGTACGGATGGGCCTCCACTTGGTTTACTGCTGGTGGGATTCGGGCTTTGGCGAGAAGTTTTCGAAGTTTGAGGATGCTGAAGTTGGATACTCCTGTGAAGTATCAATATGCATTATCAGACTTGGATGAAGTATGTCAAAAAGCCAGTGTATGTTTACCGATCAGTCTCGCTTTGCCCTTGTCGACAACGGTTTCCATGGCCGTCCATGTAGAGCAATAGTCTCGCGATAGGGTGTAATCTATGACTGGCTGTATGGTTTAAATCAATGAGGCTCACTATACAGTCAATACAAGAGAGGGTACCTTTCCGTCCGAATGTCGAATGGTGCTGTTATTTGGGCCAGCGCGGTAGGCATGCGGGACTTTACCAGTTAGCTGCATGTTGCTCTAGCAGGCGCAGCGGATAATCATACAGTGCATCAGATACAGGTCCACTGTGATTATTTAGTATTTGTTTCAATTTCAATTCTATGTTGGTTAGACGCACCATAGCTCAACTGTAACAGCTCCAAACTCTTATCCAAGGCCCGTTCTACGTCGGCAGATTCATGCCATGTTTGCGCCCTGCGAAGACTTAGTTTGATAACCCCGAGACGAGATATATAGGATCAATGAAGGGATACTACAATTTGGTTGTCACGAATATTTCACCCCGTGGTACACCGCTCTCCTTAATTGCCTCTCCCACCTCCTTCTCGTTTCCGTACGCCGTCGCCGTGTCAATATGTCGATATCCGCATTTTAGGGCTTTCAAAACCGTCTCCTTTACCTGGTTGTTGTCGGCGCCGCCTTGGAAGGTTCCCAGTCCAATGGCTGGGAGGGCATTTCCTTGAATGGTGAAGGAGCCAGGCAGTGCTTTTGGATCCGGCATCGTTAATGCTGAAAATCTTTGGTTGAACCTCAACTTTAGTTGTTGTCACCGTGGGCTTTGGGATGTTCGTGACGGGGCGGGGCGGGGCGCCTGGGTCTCCTTTGCCCAGGGATACTTACCCCGCTTTGGTGGGGCTGTACGCTACGCTCAACCTATCGCGCCCTATCTACTAGGCACAAGGAATGGTCGGAAGGGTCCAAGTTCATAGTCAAATCCAATTCGTTAAAACAGCAGAACAAACCGCACGGACACGATGGCATTGGTCGACGGGCCAGTACCATCTATTGTTTAAGCCTTGTTGCTAGCGTATTCTTCGTACCCGCCAGGGTATTTTTCCACGAGCCGCTTCATTTCATCGATCACCCTAGAAGTGTGAGCAGGCAGGGTTGTGCATGGTCAGGCACACTGGGGACTTACGACTCTCGCAAGGAGGGGTTATCAGGGAATAGAGCTGCAGCTTGAAGGTTGAAGCGCCTAGACTGGATAAGCAACTCTTGTCTCTCTCCGTTGAACGGTGCCTTACATGGAATACAGCGCATTTCGGTCGTCATAATCCTTCTCTGGATGAGTCTTCCCAATGTGGAAGTGATAGGCTTCAAAGTATTTCATAGTAAATCTGTTCCGCTCGGGACGCCAATTCCCTAGTTCATCTGCCATTTTGTCCTATTAGCTTTGGCCAAACGAGTTGGTAGGAGTGGCGATGCTTACACTCATTGTGGGCATAAAAGCTGGCGGGGTCATATATGAGAGGCCGGTTGGTGGCGGCGTCGACCGCCGTATTTCCACACCAGAGGTCGCCGTGAACCAGGGACGGCTTGATGGATCGGCCGTCCGTCTCCATGGGCCGTAGCAGTCGCGGGATTACTTTGGCGATCATGGTAGTATCCAGGCCGTCCAGCTCGCTCCAGGGTCCGCCACGGTCAATGTTGAGCTGGATCATGTGTTTGAATCCGTGGATGAAAAACTCTTCCCATGTATCAGCGTAATCATTATTCTGTGGGAGGTCTCCGTTGTATGTCACGATGTGAAACCCGAATTTCCCGTTAGGAGACTGGCTCTTTGCGTGGAGAGTAGCGACGCCTTGACAAAATTTTTCTGGCTCAGGAACTTCTTGGTCCAGATCGTGAAACTGACAGAAATAGTAGTGAGCTCCTGGTAGGCTTTTGAAAGACCCCCATCCAATCGGTTTGGTGGTGAAATCTCCAACGACGTCGTGCATGGCAGACGTGGACTCGAACTCTCCTCTCAAAGCTTCTCTGCCATGATATCCCACGGACACCTTTGACGGGCATTAATCAACTAGATCGAGGGTGGGTTCGCAGTACGTAGGTAGGCCGTGTCCCTTACCTTCATAAAATAGCTCTCAGTCTGATCATTGACCTCCAAGTCAATACGATAGCTTTCTGCCCAAGCGGAAGATCCATGGTTCGTTAGAGTCAGAGGCCGATTGAATAGTGGGATTTCTGTTGTCAAAACAAGAGCAGTCAGTCGCTCACCCTGTGCTAGAATTGTAGGGCCGTATACCAGAGAGGATGTTTGCATCGAGCGCTGTGATTTTCGCAGCCTCGTCATAGCCTGCTATGGAACCCATGCTGAAGTTTGCGCCTAGAGTTTGCTTCAGAGATGTCTGTCGTCAAAGTGTGTCTCATTCGACTGAACCTGTCTCATGCGTTCATCTGCGGTATATATAATCACAGGCACTTAGCGCCGTGCGATTGCTGAAACAAAGACGGAGTGTGGCAGTGATATTTAAGCGACTCAGTTGTCTTAACACAGGTGTCTTGATCCAAATCCTCATGACCAATCGTGCGGTTCGCGGCCTCCAAGTGACAGCTGTTCCAGCTTAGCCTACTACATAAGCGTCAGCAGCATAGCGTCTAGCCGAAACAGCACCGCTCGTCAGACTTATCACGCTCATGTCGCAATTCAGCGGGATTCCCTCTTCCAGACTAGCGGTTAGTATTGCAGAGCTAGTACAAATAATAGATCCTGGCGCTTCCGTTTGCCAACGGAAGATAAGACGAGCCGAATAAGCAAGTGAATAGCGGGGAAGTAACCACACTGTCTCTTCCACCTCACGCGTTGTGAAGGCCTGTCGCCATCCCTGAATGAGATAGTTCCTGTGGGCCAATATTTTAGGTCCGCCCAGCACTTGGGCAATGGAGAAGGTTTGTATTGCATATCAACGCGGTTCTGTCCTCTGCTAACATGCATCAGTTTCGCAGGCGCTCTACAGCAGATAAGCGCCCCAGTCGGTCCGACAGAGCCTTGAGTGGGCTTACTGGGCTGGTCACCGATCGCAAAAACAGCGTCTCGAGCAGCGTTGCAGATATTGACGGCGACTTCTCGGATGAACGTGAAGACTTCAAAGGCCCTCTAGGACTAAATCTCCTCCACAGCGTGCCAGAACCCCTGGTAGATCTTATTTTCATTCATGGCCTGGGAGGCGGCTCGCGGAAAACATGGTCTAAATCACCAGACCCCTACCATTACTGGCCCAAAGAGTGGCTGTCTCGAGACCCAGAGTTCAGCTGCGTTCGTGTCCACAGCTTTGGGTATAAGGCGGATTGGGCGGAAAGAAAGTCCAGTTTTCTGAATATCCAGGACTTCTCGCTGGCTCTGTTGGGTGAAATCCAATGCAGTCCTGAGATTCGGCGAAGCGACGTAAGGCCATTGACCATACCCCAACTGATATTGCTTTGGTTAATAAATCACAGACGAGAATTGTTTTTGTCGCGCACAGCATGGGTGGGATCGTCACAAAAAAGGTATGTCACTTTGGGGCTACGCCGTTTCGTCCGTATCTTAGACAGAATTCAATAGGCATACATCTTAGCCAGAGAAGATCCGACGTTGAAGGACATCGCGAGTAGGATTGACACGCTTTACTTCTTGGCGACACCCCATCGTGGAGCGGACTTGGCAGGGACGTTGAACAATGTCCTGAAGGTATGTTTCGGTCAGAAGCATTATGTGACAGAGCTGGAACGCAACTCAGCGTCGCTTCAATCAATCGACGACAGCTTCCGCTATTTCGCGCACGAACTACAACTGTGGTCGTTCTACGAGACCGTCCCATCCAGCCTACCCCTTGGCAATTCAATCATTGTCGAGAAGGAATCTGCGACTCTTGGCCTTCCGAAAGAACGAGTGTTCCTTCTGAATGCCGACCACCGAGCAATATGCAAGTTTGAAACCCCAACGGATGCCAACTACAAGACCCTGAGAAATGCGTTCATCGCCACCATTGACTCGATCCAGGCCGCAGGTACAGTTCCCGTACCACGCCGGTGTTGACCCAGTTTATTAATCCGTACTTAGTCCCCCAGAATACATCCGATACGTCCAAGTCCGATTACTCCAACCTCATCGCTCTCACTGGTGTGAGCGAGGCCCCTATCGATAACCTTATAGCCCTCGAAGACCGCCGTGTTGCGGGGACATGCGAATGGCTGAACTCGAGAGATCAATATACTACTTGGAAATCAGCGTCATTTCCAGGCCGACCGATATTTTGGCTGACGGGCGACGCGGGGAGCGGCAAGTCAGTTCTATCCAGCTACGTGGTAAACGACCTCGAGGAATGTGGCTATCGATGCAGTTACTTCTACTTCGGCCACGGCAGTGCTAGTAACTGTTCTATCACGAGATGTCTTCTTTCGCTTGCCTTTCAGATGGGCCAAAAAGACGCAGCGGTCCTCCGGGGTCTGTCGAGGGCCTACGGGGGGTCTCAGAGCCTAGAGCAGCTGGACGAGAGAACCTTGTGGCGCAAGGCATTCATGGGGTCTATTTTTACCGGACACAGCAGTGAACCGCATTATTGGGTCATCGATGCAATTGACGAGTGTCGACGACTTCCTGTGTTTCTTTCGCTACTGTCCAAGGCACCATCGCATTTGCGTATTTTTCTGACGAGCCGTCACACAGCCGAAGCGCACCAAACTATCATGTCAAACAGTCAGACAGTTGGGCATTATCCAATACAAGAACAGGACACAATCGCTGACTTGGGGATCTACATCGACTCAAGAAAACACTTTCTTCCGGTCGATAACAATGACGGCCAGCAGGACTTGAAGACCAAGATACTGGATAGAGCCGGGGGGTCTTTTCTGTGGACTTCCCTCGTGGTCCAAGAGCTCGAGAATGTATACTCGGAGGAGGCAGCGGAGGAGGTTCTCAACGAGGTGCCCGCGGATATGAACGATCTGTATGCCAAAATGCTGGTAGGCGTACCGCCGAAAGGTCTTAGACTCGCGAGGTCGCTTTTCACCTGGACCCTGTTGGCAATGCGACCACTGTCCCTAGACGAGCTGAAACCAGCCGTCAAGTTGGATACAGGCGAGACCGTCCACAACTTGCCGAATGTCATCATGGCCATTTGCGGACAGCTGATAGGATTGAGTTACAATGGTCAGGTTCAGTGCATTCATCAGACCGCAAAGACGTTTCTACTCCACCAGGAGGTCGTGCCATCGCTAGCCATCAGTAAGCCAAAGGCTCACTCGAGAATCGCCGAGTTGTGTCTCAGGTCGTTGAGTGCGAGGTTCAGCAAAATGGCTGGCCGGGGGAATAAGGCAGCTACGGCATCGTCAGCGTCACAGTCCGATATTGCGGACTACGCTGCCTTGTACTTTTCCGACCATCTGCAACGATGCGCATCGGATGACTACGTTGCTTGGAAGCTACTGGTCGAGTTCCTAGACAACCATGTGCTTATGTGGATTGAGTACCTTTCTCAAACAAGAAGACTGCAGCATTTGACACGCACAGCAAAGAATCTGAAAGTCTACCTTATGCGCCGTCTCAAACACATTCAGCCATTTTCAAATGAGAAGGAAAACCTAGAGGCATGGATCCACGATCTCATCAGACTCAATGCAAAATTCCGAGCGCCGTTGACAGTTTGCCCGTCTGTTATCCACAGCGCAGTGCCCGCGCTTTGTCCTTCCGAGTCGGTAATATCAAAGACGTACGCTGCCCGCCCTCGGGGGATTATCGTGAGGGGTGCGAGGGAGACAAACTGGGATGATTGTCTATCGAGGATTGAGTATTCCGATGCGCGGGCCAACGCGGTCACCTACGGCGATCATTACCTGGTGGTCGCAGTGTCGGACGGAACGATATTGCTGTACCCTCGCGATTCAACAGAGCCCAGCATTACGCTATCTCATGGTGAGCGGGTGCTGGACCTCGTCTTGAGCAATGATGACCTGTACCTCGCGTCGAGTGGCCCGCGGACGATCCGAGTCTGGGACACACAGACGCAAACGCAGATTCGGAGTTTTGATGTTCAGCACTCGCCCCTTACACTGGCCTTTGCGGATGAAAATACCTGTCTAGTGGCTGTGACCAGCGGAAGCTATACAGTATCATGGGATCTGCAGAACGATGAAAACGAAGAAGAAATTTGGTGGTGGGCGAGCAGTTTCCACGAAGCATCGGGCGAAGCGAAGCCCGTCCAGCCCCCGGGAAAGGCCATTTTGTCGGAGGACTGCATGGTCCTTGCCGTAAGTTACAGAGGAAAGCCAATATATCTGTTTGACATAAAGACGGAGTCAATGATTGGATCCTGCAACAGGTCTTCTGCTAGAGCCAAAGGGAGCGAGTACGTCGTTGACGGCATGGTCTTTAACCCGAACCCCGAGATCAGTGTTCTGGTAGCGTCGTACGGAGACGGGGGGCTAGCAGTATTTGATCAATGGACTGCCGACCTATGCTACCAAGTGCCGAATGTGTTCGCCCATACCCTAGCCTGCTCGCCGGACGGGCGCATGTTAATCACAGGCAGCGCGCGGGGCACAATCCAGCTCTTCGAGTTTTCCGGTGCACGTGGCACAAACCTAACGCTGACGTATCGAATCAACGCGTTCGAGGAAGGAATTCGCGGCATTGCATTCAGCAGCGACAGCCTGCGCTTCGCTGATATTCGAGGCTCCCAGTGCCGCATATGGGAGCCGAGTGTGCTTGTCGCTAACGACTTTGACGAGGGCAGCCAGAGCGATCTTAGCCAGGCTCTTACGCTCAATCCACGCTCTGTCGGTATGCTCGAGGGGCCCCCGGAGGCTGATATTACCGCTGTTTGTCTGCATCCCAGTGGGCAGTACCTGTTTTATGCAAAACAGGACGGCACCGTGTCGTATTTCGATGTTTTGGGTGCCGCCCATCGCGGAGTCTTGTATCAGCATGCGCAGAATATTAGAATCAATTGCATTGCGTACTGCGAACAGGCTGGGCTGCTGATTACCGGGGACGAATCCAGTCGGATTCTGGCGACCCAGATCAAGTCTACGTCTAGCGGCTGCGAGCTGGTTTCTACAGTTATGGACATGCGCTCAGATTATCCCGTTCTAGCCTTGCTTGTCAACATCAGTGGCACTAGGCTACTTGTCCAAGGGAGGGGCTCGGCTCAAATGTGGACAATGTCCGGGTCGAGGACCGACACGAAGTTTGACTTGCAGCAGTCCAACAATGACTCTAGTTTCTTAAACCATCCCTTACAGCCCGACGTTTTCTTATCTATTAGCCCTAATCACACCGCCTCCTACGCGTGGGATGAAGACTCGAAAGGAAATGGCACAAGTGGTACCGCAGCTCAGGGTACACATGACTCCACATCCCCAAGTCTGGCACATCTAACTAGCCCTCAAAAACACGTTGCCGTTCTCAGCACATCGCACGACAGTGCAGAAAAGAGTCATCCCTACGAACTCAAAGTCTGGGACGCTTCCCAGATATCCACGAACAGAGACTTTCCCGATCCACTTTCCTTTCCTAACTTTGAACATATATCCGCCAACATGCGCCAGATTATTCATGTGGACAAGAGTCTTCTTATCCTTTTGGATAAAGATCTATGGATATGCAGCGTGGATATCACCCAGTGGATTGCGCACAGACAAGGCGCAAAACGACACTTTTTCCTCCTCTCAGAGTGGAAGGGCAGCACGCACAACTTTCTAATCGAATATATTCCCTTGAGACGGGAGTTTGCCATAGTCCGGAAGCACGACATTCTCATTATCCGACGGGGTCTCGACGTGGGGACGCCGTTAGACTAATGCGCTATACATTTGTGGGGCATTAGTCGATACACTAGACGACATACATGCAATGATAGAAAAGCGTCCATTCCTGTGTCACTATTGTGTCGCATCTGGTTCTCCTATGGGATGTTTTCCTTCCGTGTGATCTTTCTATGCAGTGACCCGGCACTAACGATGGTATATTACCGGGGAGGTTGCATGAACCAGCATGGTGTGTGTTACCACGCGGGAGATGCGCGGTTTATCAGTTGCTACTGAGGTATCAAGATGGGCTAGTGTTTGTAGGACGAACACTCGTGGTTCAGGATTAGGCAATTACTGGACTACACAGTCCATTAAAGTGATCTGTCGAGTCACACAACCGTTGTAAAGAGTCTTCTATAGAACGATGTCACGTCATTCAAAGACTAGGTACTCGAGTACACTCCTACCACCAACCTCCAGGCAATCTGATCTAATGTGAATAAGATTAGAATAGCACCCATACACGTACAACAATCACTAGTCGTACAACAGCGAGCATGTAACCGGCGTCCCCGGGCAAACCAAACTCTATTCATAGATTACTTCGCTTTCACCTCACCACCCAGACAGGGAACAGCCTTGCCGACTGTAACATTCAGCGCCGTAAGCATCCATCCATGGTAGCAGTATTTTGACACCAAGCCTTTGATGAAACCGAGTTAGTCAAAGACGAGCACACTTGGACCACCCCGCAGGTGTAGCAGTCATCTTTTGGGCTGTGGCGTTCTTTGATGACGGGTAGGATTCACTTTGACGACAATATGGCGCAGTTTCTGGACTGGGGATTTTGTCGTTGGGCTTGAATGATCTCCTCTTGCTGGCTTCTTTATACTCTGCGGATGTGCTCTTTGTCGAGGCCGGAATTGTCCTACTCCTGCGGCGATGCCACCGTCTTTGTGGTCACGTGGGGATAGTTACAGCTTGTGTAGATCGTAAGTATTAGTATCGACTTCGTCCCTTGTATTTTCTGGTTGTGCTCAATGAGATCTGTTTTGGTTTCCCGTCAATTGTACTGTTCTGGTAGCTTTCGTTCTTCGCTTTACACAAACATGGCTCCTACCGATCCATCCCAAGCACGGCGCAGGCGCCACTCTAAGTATGTGCATGTCGACGAAAACGCAGGCCTCGAGCCCAACATGCCGGACAAAGTCTCCGGGTATGTCGCGAATATCATCTCGGCGGGCCTTGCCGAGGGCGCTCGTCCGACTGGAGCCACGAGGGTGAAGCTGTTGGAGAATGCGCGCGCGCTGGTCTATGCGTTGGAGACGCCCCGGGAGGCTCTTGCTAGGTATAGCTGGGCTGAGGTATGTCTGGTTTCGTTTTCATCTTCGCTTAAAGATTCGTCTGATTATTGCTTTGTTTAGAGCTCCACATACGCTGCTATTCAGATCGCTAGCAATTGTCGTGTTTTCAAAGATCTATCTGATGATGACACGCCTAAGAGCGCGGTTCAGCTGGCTGAGGCGTGCGGTGCGGATCCGTCCATGCTTTGTTAGTCTCCTTTCTTTCATCTGTGGTCTGTTAAAGTGAGCTTGTCTGATTGTCCAGCCCGCATTTTGAAACACCTGGCTGCGATGGGCGCGATCGAAGAGGTCGGGCCCCACGAGTATCGTCGGACAGGTTTCACACAGGCGATGTGTTCTACGCGCTTTAGCGACTCTTTCCAGTGCATGTAAGTGAAGTGTACCTAGTATAGACAGAGTCGCATGCTGATGTCCACAGGGCTGACTGCATCACCGCGGGGGTCCTCGCCCTCCCGGCGCATCTGAAAAAGAGGGATCACCAGAACCCGGCAGATGGGCAGCACTGCGCGTTCCAAGACGGGTATAAGACGAAATTGGGCTTCTTCGACTATTTGAAGGCGCACTCTACCACCGGGAAGCAGTTTAATCGCTTCATGTCTGTTTGCAGGAAAGGCCGGGCCAGCTGGATGGATTTTTATCCTGCTGAAAGACTGTTTGATGGTTTAGACATTCATGAGAGCCGCCCGCTATTTGTGGATATCGGCGGTGGACTGGGCCACGATATCATGGAGTTCCATGGCAGGTTTCCGGATGTGCCGGGGAGGCTGGTCTTGCAGGATTTGCCCGAGGTGTTGGAGGAGGCGAAGAAGCGTGTGCCCTCGAAGATCGAGCTGGTGCCGCATGACATGTTTAAGATGCAGCCGATTAAGTGTCAGTATTCCCTACCGAGCTTCATGGTGGATTAGCATTGGACTAATGTCGGTTAGGCGCTCGTGTGTACTACCTGCACCACATCCTCCATGACTGGCCTGATGATAGGGCTCGCGCCATACTCTGGAATCTGATCCCGGCGCTGGAAATCGGGTTTAGCAAGGTTTTGATTCATGAGTACGTCATACCCACGACAGACGCGCATTGGGAGAGCACCAGTTTGGACATGGTCATGATGGCAACGTTTGGGGCGAGGGAGCGCTCTGAGGGGCGTTGGCGTAAGAACATCGAGACGTGTGGATTGAAGATCGTGAAGATCTGGACGATCAACAATGCGACGGAGAGCTTGATTGAGTGTGAGGTACCGCGAAAGGGTACTTAGTACGGGTGGCAGTGGTTCGGACATGGCTTTCAGTGTCTATCTCGTTATACTTTCATATGGTTGAAGTCCTTTGTTTGAACGACCGCAATGAGCAAATGAGGAATGTTCAATTTGCTATCAGATATTCATAGTATATCAAACACCATATGACTGTCATGTCAGCGATATGCGAATTGCAAACCGTTGCCAAGTATCTTCTCTGGTTCTTTCCGGTGTAGCCTTAGGAACCAGCTGGGCATAAGCGGCCACGGTGCAACCGTCCTATATTGCCCTCTCTTGTAATCGTCACCCTGCAGTTTTGTCAGGAAATCCACGTCACATAAGTGCTATGTATTTATTGCCAGTTGCACCATGTGGCTGTGGAAGATACTGTCAGTGGTTATAAATGGATGGTTGAAAGGCTGATTATGGGAAACTCACCTGATTTGATGAACAATATATATATCATGAGTCGGACAGCCAGGAGGAATGTCAGGGTATATATCATAACCACACTCATCCATTCAGTGTTCTAATAGACAAGAATAGCAAATTCAAAGGCTCCCAATGAAAATGATTGACACAACGAAGCCATGAAGAATAAAGATTGAAAAATACTACCACCAACAATGACACCTCAGGCACCCATACCCGAGGAACAAAAAAGAGGAAAAAAAGAATAGCATGTCCTGGTTTCGATCCAGGGTCCTCCGGGTTATGAGCCCGGCGCTCTTCCCCTGAGCTAACATGCTGGGATTCTTGAAAGTATAAACTCCTTTTGGCTTTATATTCCATGACCAAAATCTACCATTTGTAGTAGTGTGGCATGACTTATTTTTTGGTATTAATAACCTTATTTTCTTGAAATATGAGATTATTATACTGTTTACCTCATGCTAAACCCTGTACTTACACTATAGGTATCTATTTCTCTCCCCCCAATGGCACTCTTGAGCTTACTGATGTTATTGTCAGACTGGCAGATTTTGATGCACGTGACACACCGTCTACCGAGCAGTCACTTGGCTATCGAGGCCCTTCTCCATTGCTGTACTGTGCTTTTGCGGGGTATTCAGTGACTTGGTCAATATGCTCAGTGGAGATACCTCTACACTGTAAGAAATATCCATTGTTGGGACTGTCTCTGGTGGTGCGGTCGGGTTCATGCGCTGCACCCTATCCATTTCGGCCAGGTTGTCCTTGGGACTATGGAAACTATTATCTGCTTATTTTGCTTGTAATCTCCGTACTTGCTAGATATGAATGGTTGAGTATGGTAATCTGGCCTCAAAGACAGTGATTCGTGTACATATATGTCCTGAAATATGATACCGGCGCAGCAGAACAATCCAGAAACCACGACATGATACAAATATTTACATACTCGCAGCATAAAATTGTATTATTGCAATAAAATGACAATTCTTATTTCCGAAATAGAAACACGTATTCCTGTGACACAACACTTATTGAACCTTGCATGCAGTCCACACACCAGCCACACCTACACCCATCCAAAACGCCCAGCAATCTGAGCGAACTATATATCGACCGTACCCTCCAGGTTTTGGTCTCAAACAGCCTGCACGGACGCAGTGCCATCGTGCCTTGCATTTGAGCGGCTGCCATCCATATCGTTTATCCTCCTATTGTATAGAGTGATGGACGGGCCAAATGACTGGATGAACAGTGCAAATTTAGCCTATGTGCCCAGAACTATAATTAAGCGAGACTTGCTTGTACCACACAAACGGACTGGATCTCTCGCTGGACAGTAGAAGAATAGGATGTCCTGGGAATCTTAGCCGTCCGCGCGAGTACAGCGCCAGTGGAAATCCTGCCACAACGCGGTGTAGGTATACTCTCCCACTTGTTGAAGATTGGACTACGGACCACTACGTAGGAGTGGGTGTGGGTAGTCTGCGGGATAAGGTTCCGAGGATGGTACTAGGATGGACACGGACCTGTTCTCACGAGTCGGGTGCATGGGGTGGTTTTTACCTAGAGGGATGGAGTGGGTGGATCGAGGCTTGTGTTGGCCGAGGGTGCATGGTTAGGGCTTTACGCAATGTACTTTTGATCTCACAGCTTAATTTTGGATGTTCTCGTGGATATAAAATATTTCTCTGTTATTGTTATTATTATTATAATTCTGTTTTTTCTTTGTTTCTTTCTTGCTTTCTTGATTATTCTACGTCAGAATAATATAAATATATGATAATACGTCATTAAGGGTCTACAAAGAATCAAAATCAGACCACCGCCCCGCATCACAGTGTAGTGTGTACGGAGAAAGAGGCTAACCATGCGAGTCCATCCAATATATTGAACCCATCCCGCGTTGGGGCGATGACGAAACACGCTGGCTTGGCGAAAAGGGCAAATTACAGCACGCTGTGAACGATGCCTGATTGGGATGGTTGAGTTGGCAAGTTCGTAGTGTGATCGGCGGGATCCACTGGGATCGGATTGACGAGTCGATTATTTTGAGTGGTAAGTTCGGGAGAATTCTCCTTCTCTTTCTCTTTTTTTTTTTTTTTTTTTAAACCCTTTCTTTGTACGGGGGAGAAAGTGGGTTATGGATTGGAATGGGATGTTGTAGTATTAGGGTTAGATCGTATGGGGTATGTAGAGTGATATATCATGTATCATTTAGTGATGAACATTGTATGAGAGATCGGATGGTGAGATCTCCGACTAGGTGGCAAGACGGCTGAGTTTAGAGTTTGTCCGCATCGGGGAATCCGATCGAGGTGTATTTGATCCATGGAAGAGACAGGATCAAGTCCCTGTGGAAATCTCCTAGCGAACCATGATCGGATGAGTGAGGGAAACGGAGAGAGATTTTCAATTGAGCAGGAGAGATTTCCATTGTTAGAGGAGAGAGAGAGAGAGAGAGAGAGAGAGAGAGAGAGAGAGAGAGAGAGAGAGAGAGAGAGAGATGGATGCCACGTGTAATGATGGTCATGGAATACAGATAGATTACCGATGACTAAGAGGTGATCGGGCTTGGCAGGGACCGGTGGATCAGATCACCATAGAATCTTTGCAAAGTATAACATGATGAACTTGAGAGATTAGAGTTAGGTTTGGGATTGGAACAAGCCGAGGATATTCATAATGAAATCAATTTTCAATGGTATTGGGCCTGTATAGATCATTGTGGCTGAATGATCGGTGGCGGTGCAAGAAGAACAGATCGGTGGATCGGAACTATCCATCTTTCAGGATCTTTTGGGAAATTGTTAATGGATGATGATAGTAGTGGGTATGAGGAAGCTTCTTACCTAGAATAGTTACCATGAGACTCCAGTCTGTTCAACATATACTATATACTTTACTATCTCGTGACCTCCATGGTATGGAGATCATGATCGGGACAGGAGATGGAGAGACTAACACATAGCGTGTATAGTCAGTGGGGAGTGTATCCGAACGGTAACCATACACAGCCATTCTTTTCTCCTGGATCGTCCCTTTTCTTCTTTTCTTCCATTTCTTTTGCTTCGACGTCATTTCTCTCTCTCTCGGTCTTCTTATTTTCCTCTTTCGATCCTTTTATTCTGCTGCCTCCCCTGATTCATTCATCCTACTGATTACTTCTCAGCTTCAGCCACAACACTCCAGACTGTGGCTTGCCTGTTCAATTCCCAATTCCCCGTCTCCTCTTTCCTCTCTCTCCTCTCACTTCTCTCCTCGCTCTACGCTCTCCCCTTGACACCTCTCTCTCTCTGTCTCTCCCTCTCTCTCTTTCTCTTTCGAACACACACTCTCTCACATACTCCCACTATTATACACCCTTCCTGATTGTTACTCCCTGAACCCCCCCAAAATACACCAAATCAGGTACGAATCTCCTATCCGACCCCCGTATCCTTGGTTCCGACCTCCCCCCTCCCCGCTGCGGAGCTGAAGGCAACCACTCAATCTCCAACCGCCCACTCTGCATCCTCCCCTTCTCCCACTTTTTTCCTTCTACTCGTCTCACCTTTTTCTTTCTTGTCTTTGTTTTCTTTTCTTTTTCTTGAAGAGAAGAACTCTATTCTGTACCTACCCGTCCTTGTCATTCAATTCGCTTTGTTCCTGCCGACACCCGCAATTTCCTCCCATTGAGCTAACCCCAGTTCATAGGGACCGCCAGTAATCCCACCCCGAGGATTGGATTGTCGGCCCTTCCTCACCCCCACCTCTCCCCGACAGCCATGTCGCAAGACATTCAAGGCCAAGAACATGAATTGAGGCAGGAGGGTGCCATTGAGACCGCCGTCCAGGCGGCTCAGGATCCCCAGGCCGAGGCTGCGGCCGCGGCCGCCGAAAAGGTCCTCGTCGACGAGACTCGCAAGGCTGGCCTCCCCGCCTTTCAATTCGATCCCGCAACCTCTCCCGAAGACAAAGCCGCTGCGGCCGAAGCGGTATGTCCTTCCCGTTCTCACTCACGTCCTCCCATCCTCATCCTGTCGCCGTGCTGATTCCGACCGCTAGCGGGTGCCACCGGGCTTGCACCGGGATAAGAAACCACAGGGCATGGCCGTCGTCACAGATCGGGTACGTTTTCGCGCGATTCTCTACATCGACCTAGATGGAGTCTATGTCTAACATACGCAGGATGAGGGCACCCCCGACCCCAATCTCCCCCCACCGACCTCCGCGGCGACGCTGCTGAGCGAGAATGGCAACCACACCCCGGGCGAGAAAAAAGAAATGGATGATGATATGCGCTGGCACCGGGACCGGACCGGCTGGGCTCCGCAGTTCGCCAAGTCGGACGAAGAACTCGAAAAGGAGCGGGAAGAGGGCACCCTCCTCGATCACCAGGATCTTCTCGAGTCCCGCCTCGATGATAAATTCTTTGGAGGTAAGCAATGTGTCTCCCGCGCCCCTTGATACCCCGCTGACCAATCCAGACTGGTACCACAATGCCGGCATCATCGTCTTCGCCTGCCTCATGTCCTGGGTCGTCGCCGTCCTCGGCGGCGGTTTGGCCTGGGTGTTCATCGTCATGGCCGCCTGCAGTACCTACTATCGGACCTCCATCCGTCGCGTTCGGCGAAACTTCCGCGACGACGTCAACCGCGAGATGGCCAAGCAACGGCTGGAGACCGACACGGAGAGCCTGGAGTGGATCAACAGTTTCCTGGTCAAGTTCTGGCCCATCTACGCCCCCGTGCTCTGCGACACCCTCATCAGCTCCGTCGACCAAGTGCTCAGCACCTCGACTCCCGCCATGCTCGACAGTCTGCGCCTGAAGACCTTCATTCTCGGCACCAAGCCCCCCCGCCTCGAGCACGTCAAGACCTACCCCAAGACCGAAGTGGACACCATCATCATGGACTGGAAGTTCAGCTTCACCCCCAACGACACCATGGATCTGACGGCCCGCCAGCTGAAGAACAAGATCAACCCCAAGGTCGTGCTCGAGGTGCGCCTGGGTAAGGGTGTTGTCAGCAAGGGTCTCGACGTCATCGTCGAGGACATGGCTTGCAGCGGCTTGATGCGCGTCAAGGTCAAGCTGCAGGTCGCCTTCCCCCACATCGAGCGCGTCGACGTCTGCTTCATGGAGCGGCCCGAACTGGACTACGTCTGCAAACCCCTGGGCGGCGACACCCTGGGCTTCGATATCAACTTCATCCCCGGCCTCGAGAGCTTCATCAAGGACCAGATCCACAACAACCTGGGTCCGATGATGTACAGCCCCAACGTGTTCCCCATCGAGATCGCCAAGATGCTGTCCGGCAACGCCATGGATCAGGCCATCGGTGTCGTCGCAGTGACCCTCCACGGCGCCCGCCAGCTGAAGAACCCCGACCGCTTCTCTGGCACCCCGGATCCGTACGCCGTCGTCTCGCTCAACAACCGCAACGCCCTCGGCCGCACCAAGACCATCCACGACAGCGAGAGCCCCCGCTGGAACGAGACCATCTACGTGATCATCACCTCCTTCGCGGACACGCTCAGCATCACGCCCTACGATTGGAACGAATACCGCAAGGACAAGGAATTGGGCATTGCCACCTTCGGCCTGGACCGGCTGGAGGAGGAGCCCGAGCACGAGGGCATGTACCTCGAGGTCATGGCGAGCGGTCGTTCCCGCGGCTCCGTCCACGCCGACATCCGCTTCTTCCCCGTCCTCGAGGGCCGTCAGCTGGAGAACGGCGAGGTCGAGCCGGCCCCGGAGATGAACACCGGCATCGCCCGGTACACAGTCGAGCAGGCCAAGGACCTGGATTCGAGCAAGAGTCTCGTGGGCCTGCTCAACCCGTACGGCGTCCTGCTGCTGAACGGCAAAGAGATCCACATCACCAACAAGCTGAAGCGCACCAACAACCCCATCTTCCAGAACGCGTCCAAGGAGTTCCTCGTCACCGACCGCAAGAACGCCCGCCTGGGTCTCCTGATCAAGGACGACCGCGACCTCGCCCGCGACCCGATCCTGGGCAGTTACCAGATCAAGATGAACGACATGTTCAAGATGATGGAGAAGGGCCACCAGTGGTTCCACCTCCACGGCGCCAAGAGCGGCCGCGTCAAGTTGACCCTCGACTGGAAGCCTGTGGCCGTCGGCGGCATCGCCGGCAGCTCCGGCTACGTGGACCCGATCGGTGTCATGCGCATCCACTTCAAGCGCGCCACGGACCTGCGCAACCTGGAGAAGATGGGCAAGTCGGACCCGTACGCGCGCGTCCTGCTCTCGGGCTACCAGAAGGCCCGCACGGTCACCTTCCGGAGCAACCTCAACCCGGATTGGGACGAGGTCATCTACGTGCCGATCCACAGCGCCCGCGAGAAGCTCACTTTGGAAGTGATGGACGAGGAGTCGGTCGGCAGCGACCGGACCCTGGGCGCCGTCGAGATCTCCGCCTCCGACTACGCCCGTGAGAACGAGCAAGGCGAGTTCGAGATCGACGACGAAAAGCAGGACCTCACGAGCGGTTTGCGCATCGGATCTGGCCCCGTCAAGGGCAACCTCCACTACACCGTGGCGTTCTACCCCACGATCCCGGTTGTCAACCCCGACGACGAGCAGGAGGAGGACGAGTTGGAGGATGGCCTCACCGTGGACGGCGAGGGCAGCGAGGGGGCCCGCAAGAGCGTCGAGTCCCGACGCAAGGGCTACCACTCCAAGAACGCGAGCGTGGATTCCAAGGCCTCCGCCAAGGACCTCAGCTCCAATGGCAATCTGACTCCCGAGCCGCGGTCTCTGAGCCGCGCGCGGAGCAACGAATCGCTTGGGTCAAAGGCGCTGGCGTCCCCGACTACTGCGCGAGACTCGGAGACTATGTCGGTACGGTCTATCAAAGAAGTGCCCAAGACGTTTATTCCCGCGGAGGATCTGGCTCAATACGGTTTGTTTGCCCTATACTCTCCTGTCAGCGCATGCTAATCAATAATCCTGCAGAGTCCGGTTTCTTCGTGTTCAAGTTCCATGAGGTCCACCTGGCCCATAGCAATGTGCAGGTGGAGGTGCTGATGGACGATCATATGTTTGCGTCGTACTCGACCGGCAAGATCCGCACCAAGGTTGCTCAGATCGAAGATAGTATGTCTCTCTTTTTTCCGTCCCCTTATTGTTAGCATGCTAACGGCCATAGTTGGTGACGCTTTCGTTCGGGAACTGGAGTTCTCCAAGGTCACCCTGCGGATCGTGGACAAGGATGACCACTCGGACAACAGTGATGAGCACACAGTATCGAAGCTGACTGGCGACACGCTCAGCACGCTGCAGCGCATCTTGTATACCCCGACGGAGCTGAGCCTCCGATCCAACGATGGGGAGGTCAGCAAGGTTACCGTCAGTGCGCGGTACATCCCAGTCAAGATGAAGCTGGATCCGTCAGAGAGCATCAATAACATGGGAACCCTGCGGGTCAACGTCATGGACGCGGCGGAACTGCCGTCGGCGGACCGCAACGGGTTCAGTGACCCGTACTGCAAGTTCCGCCTGGACGACAAGGAGGTGTACAAGACCAAGGTACAGAAGAAGACGCTCCACCCCTCGTGGAACGAGTGGTTCGAGGCGCCGGTCAAGTCCCGGATCGGGGCGAACTTCCGCTGCGACGTCTACGACTGGGACTTTGGCGACAAGGCCGACTACCTGGGCGGCACCGGCATCGACCTGGAGACGCTCGAGCCGTTCCAGAACCGGGAGGTGTCGCTGCCGCTGGATGGCAAGTCTGGCGCCATCCGGCTGAACCTGCTGTTCAAGCCCACGTACGTGATCCGATCGCGACAAGGGTCGTCGACGTTCTCGGGCACGTTCGCGACGCCCGGCAAGATCGTCGGCGCGCCCGTCAAGGGCGTGGGCTTCGTCGGCGGCAACGTGATCAAGGGTGCGTCGTTCCTCAAGCACGGCATCATGTCGCGATTCCGCGGGGACGACGGCGCGAGCATCCACGAGGGCGACGAGGCGGAGGAGGGGTCCTCGTCTGCGTCGCCACCGCCGGCGGCGCCCGCGCACCAGCACCAGCCGTCCACCGACACGGTGCCGGTGCCGTCGGCGATCCTGGTGGACGGTGCCACGCCGTCCAGCAACGGGCTCCAGCACGGGCGCACGCGCAGCCTGGTGTCGCACTACGGCGACCGGCTGGGGATCGGCGGCGGCGGGGGCCGCGGCGACAACGGAACGGCGTCGATCTCGGTGGTATCGGCGAGCGGGTTCCCGGCGTCGGCCAACTTGCGGGTGTCGGTGCGAGCGGTGGGCCCCAAGGGCGCGAAGGAGGTGTTGAAGACGAAGGCGCAGCGGGCGGGCGACGGGGTGCAGTTCGAGGGATCGCACGCCTCGTGCCGAGTCCACAACACGACGGCGGACGCACAGTACCAGGTGCGGGTTGTGGACCACGCGACGTTCGGGTCGGACACCGGGCTCGGCGAGGCGATGTTCTTCGTGGACGACCAGGGGTCTGTGGCCGGGCAGGACAAGGCGATCGCCGTGGGCGAGGGCACGGTCACGGTTCGGAGCAGTTTCTCGGTGCCCGACGGGGGTGCCGCCGGTGGGGGGTTGCGACCCGGGACGGCGAACTCCAATGGGGGCGGGGATGGGTCGTCGGACGGCGGGGCGGATAGTCCAGAGTCGAAGAAGATGCGACGGAGCTTTTTGAGTAAGCGGAATGTGAGTGGTGCATGATTTTTATTTTGATTTCCATTTTATTGTTACTGGTGATGTTTTGTATGGTATATGGTATATGGTATACATGGGATGGATGGATGGAGGGCGGGGGGGGGCTTGATTGATGCCTGATGAGTTTCTTTTCTTTTCTCTTCTTTTTTTATTTGTTAAAACGGTTTGTGACTGCATCTATGCATTGCAATTGGGCTCGAGCGAGATATCCGATCTTGAATTAGATTATTCTATTGCTGTACCTCTAACAGTAGACCGTATTGTGATTCCTAGACACACCGCCTGTTGACATGCCTTAGGTCGTCGCCTCGGCAGGTAGTTGTATGTTTGTAACTGCAGGAGGGCGCGTGACGTGAAGATATTGAAGCTGGTTGTAACTCCGACGGGGTCTGAATCGACGGTTAGGTTTGAGATGGATTGATGGACTAGCGGGTGTTCCACTTTGATGGTTTTGATTGTCTTATAGTTATTTTAATGTTATTGTCTTATAAATGGGTATGGAGATTATATAAATAGTCCAGGATATTATATAACCATGGATATTATAGAGAGAATGGATCTCCGGTAAAATAAAGAAAGAAGATTAATATAGCAGTACCAATAATATACCAATACCAATACCAATAGTAATAGTTATAGTTCTGAACCCACAAAACAGGGTCGACCACGAAATAGATTAAGATAAGCTGCTGGTGACGAGGCCAAGTGGAGCCGTCTGGACTGTACTATGGAAATAAGGAAATAAGGAAATAGGGAAATAGGGAAATAGGGGCTGGCCAGACCGGTGGAGTGGTGAGACTTGGTTGGTTTCATCTTCTTCCCTTCTGTTCAGTAGGTGATTCTGTTGAATTGATTTGGATCTGTGAAGAGTGAACAGTCGAATTGAAGTCCCGCCTGTTGGGTACCTTCGTTGGAGGGAGTTGAAGTACTGGTACCTGATGGTACTCATGTACCTCTGGATGCCTGAGTGCGTTCTGCCGGTCGGCCTAAGGCTGGGTAATGTATACGGTACGGTCAGGTAATGTGTCAGGACCGGAACAGGAACTTTCCCCACTATTTGTCCGTTTCTTGTTATTACTCCTGATTCTGGCTATTTATGTTTATCGTCATCGCTGTTTTCATCTTCCTTTCTTCTCTTCTTTTTCTTCTGTCTTTTGTCTTTGGATTCGCAGGTCTTGTTTCTTCTCTCAATTCTCTTCATCCGGGTGATCTCATTCAATTGCTTCCATCTCTCTACCCCCCAATTCAATCCTAGGTATGATGACGCAGCCCAAGAGATCGACACTCTGGCGTGGCAACTTCCCCTCCTCCTTGGTCCTCAATTAAACTCAACAACCCACATCCCCTCTTCTCCCTCTCCCTCTTTCTTCCTCCCCTTTTCCCCCTCCTTTTCATCCCTCTTCTACCTCAATTTCCCTGCTTCCTTCTCTCCAAAGATTCTTCTTCCTCAATCCTCCAAATTAACCTATTATACTCAATATAGTCATCATGGCAACGAAAGCTTTGCCCGCTCACCTGCGAGCCCCCGCCAATGATGCCGCCGGTGGCTTTGGCAAGCATCATGGCAAGTCCCAGTCTCATATGGTATGTCTTCCTTGATTGACTACTATCGTCACAATCATAGCTGATAAGGGAAGGCCTTCGAGAATGCCTCCACTAGCGTCGCCGCCTCCCAAATGCGCAACGCCCTCAACGCCCTCGCCGAGACCGTCCCCGACGACTCCGAACGCAAGCGCTTCGAGGCCGAGACCGACAACTTCTTCGCCCTCTTCCGTCGCTTCCTCAATGACAAGGCCAAGGGGAACGCCGTCAACTGGGACCGCATCGCGCCCCCCCAGCCGTCCCAGGTCGTCAACTACGATGACCTGGGCGGGGACGCCGCCGTCGAGTTCCTCAACAAGCTCGCCGTCGTCAAGCTGAACGGCGGTCTCGGTACCTCCATGGGCTGCGTCGGCCCCAAGTCCGTCATCGAGGTCCGCGAGGGCATGTCCTTCCTCGATCTCTCGGTCCGCCAGATCGAGCACCTCAACCGCACCTTCAACGTCAACGTCCCCTTCGTCCTGATGAACTCCTTCAACACCGACCAGGACACCCAGTCCATCATCAAGAAGTACCAGGGCCACAACGTCGACATCATCACCTTCAACCAGTCCCGCTACCCCCGCATCATCAAGGACTCCCTGCTCCCCGCCCCCAAGAGCTACGACGCCCCGCTCCAGGACTGGTACCCCCCCGGCCACGGTGACGTCTTCGAGTCGCTCTACAACTCGGGCACCCTCGACAAGCTGCTCGAGCGCGGCGTCGAGTACATCTTCCTCTCCAACGCCGACAACCTCGGCGCCGTCGTCGACCTGCGCATCCTGCAGCACATGGTCGACACCCAGTCCGAGTACATCATGGAGCTGACGGACAAGACCAAGGCCGACGTCAAGGGCGGCACCATCATCGACTACGAGGGCAAGGCCCGCCTGCTGGAGATCGCCCAGGTCCCCAAGGAGCACGTCAACGAGTTCAAGTCCATCAAGAAGTTCAAGTACTTCAACACCAACAACATCTGGATGAGCCTGCGCGCCATCAAGCGCGTCGTCGAGGAGAACGAGCTCGAGATGGAGATCATCGCCAACGAGAAGTCCATCCCCGCCGACAAGAAGGGCGACGCCGACCAGGCCATCTACCAGCTCGAGACCGCCGTCGGCGCCGCCATCCGCCACTTCCGCAACGCCCACGGCGTCAACGTGCCCCGCCGCCGCTTCCTGCCCGTCAAGACCTGCTCGGACCTGCTCCTCGTCAAGTCCGACCTGTACCGCCTCGAGCACGGCCAGCTCGTCATGGACCCCAACCGCTTCGGCGGCGTCCCCGTCATCAAGCTCGGCTCCGACTTCAAGAAGGTCTCCGACTTCCAGAAGCACATCCCCAGCATTCCCCGGATCGTCGAACTCGACCACCTGACCATCACGGGCGCCGTCAATCTCGGCCGCAACGTCACCCTCAAGGGGACGGTCATCATCGTCGCCACGGAGGGGAGCACCATCGACGTGCCTCCGGGGTCTGTTCTGGAGAACTGCGTGGTGCAGGGTAGCTTGCGGATTCTGGAGCATTAATTTTGGACCTTATTGGTAGATTGCATTTTTCTTCTTTTCTTTTCTTAATTTCTTCCTTTCTTATCTATTTTTTTTTTTTTCTTTTTTTGGTTGTCGGTCGATCTAGTTTGACTGGGATTGGTTGAGGCGCATATTCACGGATCCGGATCCATGCGAAGGGAGAGAGAAAATGACTGTTGGGTGCATCCAGCGTTGTCTTGTTTAACTTTTCTTCTTGTTTTGATTGGTGTTGATTATTATTATATTATTTTACTATCTCTTCTCTGAGCTGTCCAGCTATCTAGTTGTCTAGCTGTCTAGTTGTCTCGCGGCCTAGTTGTCTAGCGGTCTTTCCCTTAAGCTATTAAGCTTCTGACTCGGATAACTAATCGGAACCATACAACCATCAGAAGGATCCAAACCACCAGAACTAGAATGAAACATCGGTTCCAACTCCGACTGAACCAGACTGGTCCCTCTGGTTGACGGCACTCTCTACCGGGGCTGTCACTGTCAGGTGAACCGGCTACCTCAGGCGTCATATCCATCGACCCCTCACGCCGCCCGCGTCATTCCCCCCCGTTGGATTAGGTCTAGATGCTTCTTTCTTTCTTTTCCTCCCTTTTCTGTCCATCAACTCAACTCTGATTCCCCATATCCATCTGTGATTCCTCCCCTTCATGATTTATAATATATCTCCTTCTCATGGAGGGAGGAAGACGGAGAAAGGGGGAGGAGGGGGGGGAGGATCTTCTCCTCCGTCTTTCCCCCCCCCTCAGGCACATGAACGGAAAAATCGGTCGAAATAGAATACATAAATAAATAAAACCGGCTGCAGTTGCTACTACCCCTCCCTCCATCTTCCAACTCACATACAAATGGCGTCTATACTCTCCAACTAGGTGGCCTACCTAGACAATGTCGCTCGATCGCGCCTTCCGTCTTCTATATAGTGTTGAACGCTCCAACGACTATGATTGATTGAATCGCCTCCGCCCTTCCATGTCAAAACACCACGTTGATCAACGCTCTAACAACCATGTCTCAGTCGCCTTCGTTCGTCCGTGTTCCGCCCCGTCCTATCGCGCCTGGTCCGTCGCCTATCATGGACGTGAATCAGGGCGAGAGTAGCGCTGCTGGTGCGAGGAGTGGGCGGCGCAGCTCGCCTAAGAGGAGGGTGTCCGTGGCTTGTACGAGCTGTAAGAAATCTAAACGCAAGGTGTGTATATTAATCCTCAATCCTCAATCGTCAATCAGTCATTTATTCAGTCAATCAATCGATCATTGTGGTTCATTGAAAATATTAACGGAATAGTGCTCCGGTGTCAAACCCTGCGATAACTGCGTGGCCTACGCCCGAGTGTGCCTCTTTGACAAATCCCTCGACAATCGTCGTCGCGTGGCCGCCAAACGCACCTCGGACGATCTCACCTATTTTCTGGAACTGTGCCATGATTTGTTCCGCATCATGCGCGCCGATGACGACATCCACGGCCTCCGCCTCATGCAATACCTTCACGATGGGCCTCCCATCAATGTTGCCCGCGACCCCACTCGCCCCGAGGAGCACCCCGTGCGCCCCGAGTTTCTCCGCGCTTTCCTCGACGAGGTTCTCTTCGACATGGGCCTGAGTGTCGCTGTCCCCGGTGGTGATGGTGGCGCCCGTCGTGGTGATGATGGTGGTGGCAGCGGCGGCGGCGGCGGCGGCACCACTGATGCAGCCGTCGCCCAGACGCAGGAGATGCCCGCCGACATGGACATCGAGGGCCCGACCCCGGGCCCGACTCCGACCCCGGGCCCCTCCTCCCATCCCCAGGTCATGGATATTCACTACCTGTGTGACGAGATGCTGTACCGCGTGCCTGCGGCTCCGTGGACTTCCGTCACCGACGACGCTGACCTTGTCTCCCACCTCGTCTCCCTCTACTTCACCTGGGACTACCCCTTCAACCTCTTTCTCGACCGTGACGTCTTCCTCCGCCATATGGCCCGCGGTGATCTCCGATCGGATCTCTGCTCCCCGTTTTTGGTCAATGCTTTGTTGACTAACGCCTGTGTAAGCTGTTTTTCTCCTCATCCTTTCCCCTCCTCTTCAGCCTGTGCTTGTGTGTCAATACGTAAGGGGGCGTGTTGATGGCTGATGACCTTTAGTATTACTCGGATTATTCGGAAACTTATGTCAACACTCGCGATGTTGTCTCCAAGGGTGCCCGTTTCTTGGCTGAGGCTGAGCGTCTGTGGAAGGACGAACTCGCTATGATGAGCTTGCCGTTCTTACAGGGAACGTTGATGCTTTATGTACGGTACTCAATCGCCGGTGCCGATGACATGGGCTATCGCATGCTACACCAGGCCATCTGGACCGGCGAGTCCCTCGGCCTGATCGGCCCCGGCAGGCCCATGCTTCCCACCCCATCCTCCGAGGATATGATGATTTCCTTCCAGCAGACGGCCTGGGGGCTGTTCAACATTGATGCGTATGTTTCTGACCTCGTATGTAAAATGAAGTTGGCCGCAATGACTCACGATCCAGGATCGTACACCCCAATCTCCTGCGCCCCACCATCATTGGCACTGTCAACGTGCCGCCTCCGCCGGGCGCTCGACCCGACGAGGTAGCCATGTGGAAGCCCTATCCGTCCGATCGCCCCGCCCGGCCCTCGCATTTCGACCGGTATTTCGAGGCATCGTGCGAGCTGTCCCAGATCGCCCGCGACATGTCGCAGGCCCTCTTCCCCGCCAACAGCCCCGGCCTGGCTCCAGCCTTCCGGTCCCAGGCCCAGGAGACCATCTACGACCGCTTGCAAGCGTGGCTCAATCGTCTGCCCGAGGCCTTCCACCCGGACCGACGGCCTCCGCCGTATGTTCTCCTTCTCGGGTGGGTAACTCCCTTCTCCTGACCCAAGGGCCGATAAAACTACAAGATCAACCGATAACTGATACATGAACAATAGCATGCGCTACCACAGCCTCATCATCATCTTGGTCTCGCTACGGCCCCAGTCCCAGCCGTCCAGCCACGCGTCGGTCGGACCCCAAACCCCCGTGAGCCCCCCGGGTCTCAGTCCGCTCTCCACCCTCGACCCCGGCCAGATCATTCAGGAGTCGGCGCGCGCCATCTCCATCCTAGCGTGGTGCTATCGACGCGAATACAGCATGAAGTGGGCGCATCACTTCGCGCTGTACGCCCTCAACTTGGCTTTGTTCGTCATGGCGAACGGACCCGCGTTCGACATCCTCGCCCCGGAATTTCTCTCGCTCGCTAGCTCCTTCGCCGACGTCGCTGGCTGCTCCCAGCTCGGCCGCAACCTGTTGTACCTCTTCCATGTCTTCGTCTGTAGCCGCGGCCAGAGCTACCGCATCCGCCATTCCGCCGACATCTCAGACGAGCTGAAGATGCTCCTCGACGATGAACCAAGAGTGCCCTCGCCGTGGGCTCCCTACACTGTTGGTTTGAACAAACTTGACGTGGGGCATTACGGTGGTGTACCGCCCAGGGACGGCGAGTGGAGCCTCTTACAAATGCTCGATTGCTACGAGAGCTTGAGCTTGGGGAAAGACGAGGTTGCGCCTGTGCGGTTTCCAGAGGGACTTTGATTTGTCCTTTCTCCTTGATTGTTTGTTCTTTTCTTCTTCATGTGCTGTTTTTCTGTTGCTTTACTATTTTGGCTGTCGCTCTTTTCATCCTTTCTCTGTCTATCATTTAATACGTCCGCTATCTTAGTGCGCCGATCGCTGATTGGTCTCGTCATGACGGCATTATGACTCTGGCGTGCTCTTTCCCCCCGTTGATCCTGCTTGTTCCTTGTTTCGTTGCTCCGGCTCCTTCTGTTTTGTTGGGTATCCTCTCAGTTTGACTCTACCCGGGGGACCGTGTTTGTGGTTGCGCCAGAGTCGACTCCCTTTGAAATCACCCGTCCGTGGTGCGCGGCCTTTAATGACGTCACGGCCCGACTTTATCTGACTTCAGTTTTCATCCCGTGTTTAACTCTAGTTTTCTCCGATTTGCCTTCTCATGATCCCCGAATTTTCATTCCTAGTCACGATTCCCCGGTCTGTGTGATTGTCTGTATATCATGTTTGGTTTTCACTCCGTTCCTTCTTTTTATCTACACATGTTCTACTGTTAGCGAACATCACCCCGCCGTGACTATTGGAGATGGAGCATAACCCTCCCTCGCCCTACCTCGTCAACGTCCCCCCCGATGACCTCTTCGGTGGGACAGACCCCAACGTTGCCTCACCCTGGCGTGCAGGGATGAGTCCGGGCTCGTGGGCGCCACCCTCCGGCGGGCCCGAATTCACACCGTACGCGATGCCGCCGCCGCAGTTCTACGAACCGTCGATGCTTCATGCCCCTCCTCCTTCGACGCCGT
Organism: Aspergillus candidus; assembly: GCF_002847045.1. Classification (NCBI taxonomy): domain Eukaryota; kingdom Fungi; phylum Ascomycota; class Eurotiomycetes; order Eurotiales; family Aspergillaceae; genus Aspergillus; species Aspergillus candidus. The sequence goes on along the minus strand of NW_020194030.1, from coordinate 49,552 downwards.
CGTACGACTTCCCCATGTCTGCCCCGCTTCCGAAGGTACCTATTCCGCGTGCGTCGGCATATAGCACCCATTCGCAGCGCCGCCGCTCCGCCCGGGCCTGTGAACCGTGCCGCCAGCGCAAGATCAAGTGCGATGGGACCCGTCCGAGCTGCAAGCAGTGCGTCGAGAACCAGGTCAAGTGCTCCTACCTGGACGTCAAGCGAGTCCGCGAACAGAAGGAGTTGGGCGCGCTGGCAAAGAAGGTCGAACGGTATGAGAGGTTGCTGGAAGAGTTGGAGTCGGATGTCGATAGTGCTAGTGCCCGGCGGATTCGAAGGGCTTTGAGTGTAATTCTCTCCTTTCCTTTACTGAATGCTATTTCTATTGCAACCCTCCGGATAATGTTCTATGTTTGGATGCTCTATATATGAATGTTCTTTATATGGCGGGTACTCTATATTGGGTGCTCTCTGTATACTGGACGTCTATATATTGGGTGCTTTATGTATTGGGTGCTCTATATATTGGATGCTCTCCGCATGCTGGATGCTGTCCATATATGGAGTGCCCTTCATATATTGGATGTCCCCATATACGGTATGCTCCCAATATACTGGATGCTCTCTATATTGGGTGCTATCTGTATATAGATGCCCTTCATATATGGATGCTCTCCATATACTGAAATGCTGTCCACATACTGCAACCCCATACACACCTTGCGAAGTCGCGATCAATGCTCATATCGAACAGACTGACCCCGTCTCCGTCGACGACCCCGCGTCCGACTCCGAGAAATCCGACTCCTCCATCGGCTCCCTCGACGACATCGACCTCGTCGACGAGGACCTCAACCGTAGCGAGAAGACCATCGCCATGGGCTTCTTCGGCAAAAACTCCGAAGTCTCCTGGATGCAGAAACTCGAAGACGAAGCCTCCTCCCGCAGCCAGGACACAGCCCCGGACAACGCCCACCCAGACCAGCAGCCCCGAGGCTCGCCGCACGACCATCCCCACCACAAACCAGGCCCGTCCATCGCAACAATGAGCTACCACCTCGACGACCTCAGCATCCCCTTCCTCGACCACGTCGACCCCCACGCCCTGCCTCCCAAACCCCTCGCTGACCGCCTCCTCCAAGCCTACATCGACTTCGTCCACCCCGGTTTCAACGTCATTCGCAAATCGACCTTCCTCGCCCAGTACCACCAGTTCTACCACCAGCCGTCCAACCCCCCGCGCCGCTGGCTTGCCATCTTGAATATGATCTTCGCGATTGGGTGTCGGTATTGCTGCTTGACGGGTAGTGATAGTGCAGAAGACCCTGACTGCAATGATCTGGTTTATTTGACCCGCGCTCGCAAGTTGAGTTTGGGCCCGAATGTCCTGTTTGAACATGCCGACTTGCAGCAGATTCAGATCGAGTTTTTGGTGGGGTTTTATCTGGTTGCCATGGGGCAGATCAATCGGTATGACTTCCCCCAGCTCTTTGTCCCAATTTCTTCTGCTTGGAAACAAGCAACGGAAAGAAGAGAAGGAAGGCTTACAATTATCACCAACCAGTGCTTTCAAATTTTCGAGTCTCGCTTTCCGCTCTGCCCTCTCCCTAGGGATCAATCTCCGTTTCGTTGATGATCGCACCCACCATGCCGCCAAAGAAGCCCGCTCCCGGCTCTGGTGGTCCATCTACCTGCTGGAGCATCTCCTAACCACCATGACCGGTCGAGTGTCCTGCGTCGGGGAAGACCTCAGTGCCGCGCCCCTGCCCATCCCCTTCGAGGAGGAAGACTTTGGGCGCGCCGACGTGCAGCGGCTCTTCCACCACCCAGAGGAGCGCGCCCACCGCCTGAAGCTCACGCTCCTGCAGACCGACGAAGAAGCCAAGGTCAGCGCCGAGTGGCTCTCGCGGTGCGATCCCAGCGCGTCGCTGTTCTTCCACTGCCTGGTCGACCTCGCCACCATCACCCAGGCCATCAGCACCAAGGTCTACAGCATCCACGGGCTGCGCGAGCGCTCCAGCAAAGTCGAGCGCCGCATCCGCCGCTACAGCCACTCGCTCGACCTCTGGCTCGCCAAGGTGCCCCCCGCCTACCGCTTCGACCCCGTCCCCCCGTCCTCAGAGTCGGCCACCACCCGCCCCACCGCCGGCCCGACGTCCGCCAACGAGCGAGAGCGCGTCTCCCTCGCCATCAGCTTCTACTCCTCCCGACTGACGCTCTGCCGCCCCTGCCTCACCCACACCACCTGGCGTCCGGGCCCGCAAGACTCCGGCATCGAACCACCGGGTCGACTGCCCTCGCGCGCCCAGCTCCGCTACGACCTAGCGCGCACCTGCCTCCAGTCCGCCTGCAGCCTCATCTCCATCCTCCCCGACACGCCAGACATGGAATGGCTCGCGCACACGACCCCCTGGTGGAGCATCCTCCACTTCGTCATGCAAGCCACCACCGCGCTCCTCCTCGGCCTCAGCTGCTGGCCATCCCACGGTCACTACAGCGACGGCGGAAGAAGCAGAAGCAGAAGCAGCAGCAGCAGCAGCACCGCCCGAGCCAGTCGCAGCGACAGCGGGCCCCGACACGACCTCCCCAACCAACGCTTCCCCCACCTCTCCGGCACGACCGCGTCCTCCTCCACCGTAACACCCTGCTCCGGCTCCGGCTCTACCCTCAAAACCAACACCGGAACCGGAACCAGCACCCCCAACACAAGCATCGGCAGCGCCAGCCCCTCTACCACCCGCCCACCCCCCAGAAACAACCCCCCGCGCCGCCTCAGCTCCCTCTCCAACGCGACCCCCACACCAGACCAACCCCAGTATCAAACCCAAGACCACCGGTTCCAACCCCCCGGCGGAAGAGGCCACCCCGGCGACGAACTCTCCATCCCGTCTCTCACAAAACACACCAAGAAAGCCTTCGTCTGGCTCCACGCGATGGGCTGCACGACGGCCGCCGCGCGTCGCGCCTTCCTCCTCTGCGATAGCTTTCTGAGACGCATTGCGCCGAGTATAGGCCTTGATGTCGGCGATTGGCCTGGGGTGGGGTCGTTGCCTGTGCAGGCTGGTGGGGCGGGGGAGGCTATGGGGTTGGGGGTGGGGATGGGGAGGGGGATGGGGAGGGGGGGTAGTGTTGATGGGGGTAGTGTTGATGGGGGTAGTGTTGATGGGGGTAGTGTTGATGGGGATGGTGTTGATGGAGATGTGGGATGATATCTTGTACTTTATGGGTTTTGTTTTGGTTTGTTTAGGTGTTTAGGGTTGGTTTAGATTGGGTTGGTTGGGTTGGTTAGGTTTGGAGTATGATATCTTATTGATTATGGGTTATTTTGTGAACTTGGTCATGGTTTTTTGTTATTGTGAGTTGAGGGTGGGGTTTATGGTATGGTATGGTATGCTAGGTTGTAGGTTGTAGGTTGTAGGTTTAGCAGTAACAGTTAGCAGTATGGAATTATCGAGTATCGCGTATCAAGTATCAAATATCAAGTATCAGTATCAAGTATCAAGTATCAAGTTTGACGTGTAGAGTTCAAAGCGAGAAGCAGTACTCAGTAGTAGTAGCAGTGTCAACGTATAGTGTTTACAGAGTAGGTAATACATGGTAGCGTGGCAGTGAGCGGTATAACAATGTAGATTGTAGTAGTTGGGATAGAGTAGTGGGTAGTGGGCAGTATGGCAGTGTAGCAGGTATCAGGTAGCAGATAGCAGGTAGTATACTATATGTTGAAAGAAAGGTATACCGCTCGGCTGAAACTGATATCGTGGCATTGTGCTTCGTGAAGATCCCTTTAGGATATCATATTGCGACATACAGTGTAGTGTAGGAACAACTGATCCAGTCTGTCTTAACATAGTACGTGTATACTACATGTACGCAGACCAGGATATAATGAACTGTAATATAATGTAGTATGCATAATGAACCACAATGAAGTGTATATAATATGCCACATGATATAAGAGATAAACAGACCCGATAATCAGAAATTATGATAATGATTATAAAATAGAATAAGATACTAATAATAATAATAGTGATATAGATCAATAATAGACAGAGAAATGGCAAAACAGAACGAAACCATATCAAAGCAATGACTCAAACCAAACAAAGAATAAATAATAGATAATAGATAGATAACCACCCGCATCGCATCCCAAACGATAAAAAAAAGATAGATAAATAAATAAGTGATAGATAACTACAATGAATCACTGCATCTGAGGCAAGATGAATCCTCTCTTTCGCGGATCATCGTCCATTCCGCCCTTCTGGCCCCGGTTCAGCATCATCGGGTCGTGTGGTGCGTGCGATGCTGCCGCGGCCGCGGCGTTGTGGTGAGTCGCCTGGAAGGGCATCTGCATGTGCATGTGCATTGGGTGGTGCTGCGCATGCGTGGGCGCCGTCGCTCCCTGCGCTTGGAGGTGCTGCGGGTGCTGTTGTTGGAGGTGTTGGAGATGCTGGAGGTGTGGCTGGGGGCGTTGGAGGTGGGCTTGGGCCTGAGCCTGCGCCTGGACGGCTGCGTGGTTGTGTTGATGCGGATGCTGGAGTTGTTGCTGATGCGGGTGTTTCTGCTGATGCGCTTGATGCTGATGCGGATGTTGCTGCTGCTGTTGCGGTTGTTGGGCCTGCTGCTGCTGTGTATGCTGTGTATGCTGTGTATGCTGGGTATGCTGGGGATGCTGGGGATGCTGGGGATGCTGCGTATGTTGGGTATGTTGGGTATGTTGCTGGTGTTGTTGGTGTTGTTGATGCTGCTGCTGCTGCTGATGCTGATGATGCTGGGGATGCTGGGGATGCTGCATGGGTAGCTGCATCGGGGTCTTCTGCACATGGGCCTGGAGAGGCATCTGGTGGTGCTGCGGCTGCGGCTGCGCTTGCGGTTGCGCTTGCGGCTGGGCCTGGGCCTGGGACAGGGCCGGCTGCGCCGACAGCGATCCCGCACCTCCATTAGGCGTCACCTGGGATGAGCCGTGCGTCGCTCCCGAGACGGGCGTGGGCCCGTGGCTCCCGGGCGCCTGAGCCTGAGCCGGAGCCGGAGCCGCACCCGGAGCTTGACCCGGAGCTTGACCCTGGGCCTGGGCTTGAGCCTCGGCTTCCTCGGCGGCCTTCCGCGCAGCCACGTCCGCCTTGCGCGGTCGGCCCCTAGGTCGGCCGGTCCCCGGCTTGGAGGACGGCTTGCGCGGACGCTTGGGGCGCGGGGGCGCATTCGGGTCGATCTCAGACTTGCGTGGGCGACCCCGTCGGCGCTTCGCCGGCACGACGGTCCCGTCGGGGTTGGTGATCATCAGTGGCGCGGCTGGGGCGGAGGGGCCCGCGGTGGCCACAGCGCCCGACGCGTCCGGGACCATGGGCGCCCCGGGCATGTGGGGCTCCCCGGGGTTGGGGGCCGGGCCAGCGACTGCACCGTCCTTCGGGGGCTTGGGCTCCTTGGGCTTGCGGGGCTTGCGTTTCTTGGGCAGCGGTTGGCCGTCCTCACCGAGGACCTCCGACTTGCGGGGACGGCCCCGTTTCTTAGGGGTCGCCGTCTTGTCCGTGGCGGGCGGATTCTGGCCCGGGGTCTCGGTGTAGAAGGCGGGCGCGGGTCCCGGGGGCGGGTCAGCGACGCCGAGGGTGGTGGCGGTCTGGAGGGGATGGGGCTGTTGGGCGGGAGACGCGGCGGCGGGCTTCGGCGGCGGCGGCTTCTTCCGTGGCTTGGGGGTCGGGTCCGGCTGGGTGGGCTGGATGGGCTCACCGAGCAGATCGATGGTACCGGTCATGGCCGACGCCGGGGTGGCTGACGATGGCGGAGCCCGTGCGGGCGGGACAGCCGCGGCCGGCTGGGACTGGGCGGCCGGCTGCGGGGTCGAGGTCGCCCGGGGCGCCTGGGAGACGGGCGGCTGGACGAGAGACCGGGGCGACTGCTGGGCCTGCTGGTAGGGGGAGGGCTGAGACTGTGGGTACGACGACGCCGGCTGCGCGTGCGGGTACTGGCGGGAGAAGGCCTGTGGCGGCTGGAACTGGGCGGGTTGCTGGGCCTGAGCCTGATAGGGCGACCGCTGGGCCTGCTGCTGGTACCGGGGGTGTTGCTGGTATTGTGCCTGTTGCGCCTGCTGCTGCTGCTGTTGCTGCTGCTGCTGCTGCTGATAAGTTTGCTGCACGTGCTGTTGGTAGGGCGAGGCCTGGGCGGCCGCCTGGGCCGCCTGGGCCTGATAGGGAGAGGCCTGAGCCTGGGATTGGTAAGGGGAGGCCTGGGCGGCCGGGTGGGGTTGATACGCCTGTTGAGCCGCGTAGGACTGCGGCTGGGTGGAGGCGAAGTGGGCCTGCTGATGCTGGGGTTGAGTGGTGGTGAGCATGGGCGAGGCGGCGGCCGGAGAGGTCCCAGCAGGATGGGCGGCCTGGCGATGCTGCAGATGCGAATGTTGCTGTTGCTGCTGCTGCTGCTGCTGTTGTTGTTGCTGTTGCTGCTGCTGTAGACGCTCGAGCGACTGCTGCGGGGACCCCAATGTCATGGCGTGGGCGTGGGGGGACAGGGTCGTGGCCTGTGGGTTCATGGCGTTGGGGTGGGCGCGAAAGTTGGCCATGGGGTTCATATTGCGCTGCAGATTCTGCAAGGACAGGTAGGGATCCTTGAGCTGACCGACGGAGTCAGGATTGCGCGACAGAAGATCGGAGGAGCCCTGCGGGGGGAAGTGGTTGGGAAAGGTGCCGAAATTGCCGCCCGTGGGGAGACCGACCAGCGGCGCCGACGAGGCGGGGGTCATCTTGCGGAGATCGGGGGAGTGAGCGGCGGCGACGTCGGCGGCGGAGGGACCACGCAGAAGACTACCGGCGCTAATATTGGAGCCCTGATGGGCATGTCCCGCGGAACTCATGGACGGGGACTGCAGGGAGTGTTGCTGGTGTTGTTGTTGATGTTGTTGTTGCTGTTGCGGGTGCTGCTGGGCGGTCTGCGGGGGGCGAGGGTGGAAGGAATGACCACCGTAGCCCATCATGATGGGCAAAGGGCGCCGTCAGAATCCGGGCGCGAGGGAGGATATAGGATTTAAACAATGGGAGGATGGAGAGGAGTGGAATTGGATGATGAGATAAGGGTGGTGATGCGTGGTCGCGCAGGATCGGCGTCAGACGAACATGTGACGCGTGGTGGATGGCTCAATGGATGGGAGGGGAAGAGAGAGCAGGAAGATACAACTGTCGAGAAAATAGGACAGTAAGAAACCGGGGAGAGAGAGAGAGAGAGAGAAAGTGAATCGGAGAGTGAATAAGAAGGAAGTGAGATGAGGTCAAAGACCGAGAGAGGAAGTTGAAGTCGAGATGAATTTGCGGTGTTTGTCCGATGCGCGGCCTGAGGCGCGATGCGGTCGGGCGGCGGACAGAGACCAGAGGCGCAGTTCCCTTTTTTTCAGGCAGCAAATTAATGATTTAAAAAAAGACCAGAAAAATAAATAATAAAGAAAAATCAGGAGAGAAAAAAGGGAGACGAGCGAGGCCAGACCCCTTGAACCCCGGAGGTCGATGGGGCACGATCACTCTGGACAAGATTCTGGATTCTGTCCAGTTCACCGGATCTCAATACCCAAGAAGAGAGATGACCCCGATGATGATGGAGACGATGGAGATGGGCGATGGAGATGAGGTTGATGGTGGTGGTTAATTATTTTTCAGAAAATGATTTTTTTCCCGGCGGGTTTGGGGGGGGTTTTTTGGGTCGCGGGCGGTCACGTGGGATTCCCGTATCAGAATACCGTCTCATACCGGGTATTGTTGAGATTCCCTCCTGTTGTCGAGACGGAAACACACCCATACATAGATTACATACCTCCCCCTCAATAATCCAAAATCAAAATCAAAATCAAAAATCAAAATCAAAAATCAAAATAGAAAAGAAAAGAATAATAATAAAGAATCATCAAAATATGTCGATCCATGATGCAATTAATCAATTAAATCATTATTAAAATAGACATTTAAATAATAAATACACCATATCAATTTGATAATAAAGTCAAAGTATACAACCAGACGATGAGATCCCACCACCTGTCATTCCTTAGGTTTGAACACTCAACAGTAGCCTCATCCTATATTGTGGAATAACGGATACCTCCACCAAAATAATCTCTATCTATCATCTTTCTATCATATGATACGAACAACCAGTCCATCGGGAAAGCGATGGTCGATAATGATGATAATGATCCTACAGCGACGGCTGCCATTATCTGTCTGAAAACTCTGCATCAGCTGACTGGCTTCCACGTAGATCTGTAACACCACCATAAATACATCTCTATCCAATATAACCATCGCATCGTCACTACGCTGGAGGTAGTATAGTACTTTTTGGTGTTTGGACTTGAGTCCGTCAACAGCCGGCTATTCATTCTTTTGTACCGAGAGAAACAGTATAATATATTAATATTCCACCGCATCAAGACTATTCAATGGCCTATACTGAATATACCCCATACAACCTGTAGAATATTCATGAATATAAATATACTATTCAATGGTCTAAGAATATTAGAGATACAGGGACTACTACAAGTAGTCTACTAATGACCAAGGCGTGGAGGACTTGGGGATTTAGTCGAGCGCTATCCACCACATTTGTACTTGTTTTTCTAAGAGCATCCATGGCCTACTCTCTCCATTTTTGTGCTCACCCTTCGCTGCTTTCTGCTTACTGAGTAAATCTGAGCACGCCCTGGGGAGCCTGAGATAATCACCAAGTATGAGATAATTAAGTGATCAAGTACCCTGAGCAAGTAATTAAAAGAATGAGAGGGTCAGGAGCTTATAAATATATAGTTTATAATACTTGTAATAACTTAGTACTGATAGGTCTTAGTAAACTAGCCATCTAAGATTATTATCTCAGATTATCTTTTTTTTTTTATAATTCTAGCTCTCAAAGTCCTGTATAAGTACTTTTCACCCTGAAGACAGATCAGGGCAGATCCTTTTCAGGTCTAATGGCTAGGTTATTATATAAAGAACTTGCTGGTGCTTAAAGTCCTCCTAAAAGATTATATAGAACCAGGTCATCTGTAAGTATTTAGATAACAGGGTATGTAAACAGCTAGATATATATATACTGGCCGGGCTGGATATAGTAGTAACAGGGAATAGTAATCTCTAAGTATAACAAGCTATAATATAAGAAGACCTGGAGCTATGGCCAGGGATAGTCACAGCCTTTCTTAACTAGAATAACATAGAGCATCACCACTATGCTAAGCATACCCTATAAAAGAAATCGAACAGCGGCATTTTTTTGAAATATATATCAAGAAGCCATCCTTCTAGACAAGTGAGGCTCTGATGAATCGTAGAACAAACTCTGCTCATTTAATCAGATGAGACCATTGAAATCAGGATTACCAGGGGTTTGAAAACAGAGAAGTGTCAAGAACGTCTCTAAGGGGAAAAGAGAGCATATAGCTATCTATCATCTATTCGAACACTGGTAATATGGATTCTGTCAGTAATCATGAAGATATCTTTTGCTCTAATCAAACCCCCTCCCTCATCCTTGTATCTCTTTGCAGCCACACTTGTGATTTGCATAAATTTCCTCCATCTAAATCATTGATTTGACTCTGGTTTGCAACTCAACTATTTCGTCTGGATGTCTTGACCAATGAGCTTCTATGGCTTAGTTGGTAAGCGCATCACTAGCAATGATGGAAACATTCTTTGGCCTCTGTTTTTTTTTCTTTTCCGATAGTTAAACCTGATGCAGTATCTTAATCACCTCAGCCCATAGTATGTACGAATCGATGAAGTCTTCGTGGACAGGTTGGTCCCAGAGCATGGGGTTCCAGCCGGGGTAGTGGACGGCAGTTGAGGTTGGAAGTGAGAGATCTCGGGTCAACGATTGGAGAAAGAGGATCTGGATGCTTGTCTTGCTAGTAGACAAATCTCCCCTGATCAGAATGGATCTGGGGGGTAAAGATGGAGTTTTGTTTGGTTGGGTACATACCACCAGTTTGGGGTTTCCTGACTCCAAACATGGGCTGGCACCTTTTTCGCGCTAGTCATCAAGTGATTATATCAGTTCCATCTTGTCAGAAGCTTCAACTGCTGCTCATGGGTGAGACATTCAACAAGTTCACAAGTGTCCTAGAAGGGCCCGGCGATGGTTCATTTCCCCCCCGTCTAATTGTTGCTCACCGTTATTCCGAAACTGTGACCTCCGAGATTATTGCTTTAGGCAACAAGACAGGTAATCTCCTATGAAGAGTTTGAACCGGTATCGATCACCATATCCGGTGTAGGTACATCCCTACATAGGTAGATATAAGGCAACAGCGGCCCTGGATATGCACAAAGCAGGCAGCAACTCTTTAAAGACGGACTGACCGAGTTCCCTTGCATTGGCATCACTCTATATAGACCGCGAATAGCACCCCACGACAACACTATACTCATCATACTCTCATTCGAAAGCAGACCAAATATCGGAATATTCTTACCGGACAATTTCCACTCAATTTCCAACGCCCAACAGAATCATGTCCATCGCGAATCTGCCAGGGCTCGGCGTCGTTGATGCAGGACTGTCCAGTCTGCTGATGTTGGAAGACATCACCATACAGAGAAATCACAAAGACAAAGACGGCCGCATCGCTCTGACAGTAGCCGCTCAAAGAGGCGACAAGGAACTCGTGCAGCACATTCTCGAAACCAAAGCGAAGTTGATGGTCGAGGACGCCGGCCACATAGGCCAAATCATGGCGGAAAAGGTGTATCTCGGACTCTATAATCGCGTAGTGCCTGCGAAGGAGCCGGCTCGGTCTGCCGTCTTGGACTCGGTGGTTGGGGAGACGCCGCTGTCGTGCGCTCTTCGGCTTCGTCATGTTGAGGTGGCTCGGCTGCTGGTGGAGGGCCCCGAAGGTGTGAATCGGGCCCTGGCGAAGCGTATCAGACTGGAGCAGCTCCATTGGGCTGTGTATTATGGACAGCTGCCGATCATTGATCATCTGCTGCTAGAGGAAACTGATATCGAAGGCGTTAATGCAGATGGCATAACTCCGCTGGGTACAGCTGTCAGCAGGTGTCAAGCTGCCGTTGTGGATGTTTTACTGCGGAAATACAAAGCAAACGTCAATGCCAAGGAAGAGGACGGCACGACGCTTTTACATTATTTGTTTCTTCAGATGGAGCCCGAGACGAAGCAAAGCGGTGCGTGGAAAGGTGTCATGAAGCGGTTGATTGACGAAGGAGCTGACCTTGACGCTCGCACCGAACCTAATGGAGGCACAATATTGCATCACATCTCCTGGATCGATCGCATCGAAGAGGTACAGCTGTTGCTGGAGTACGGGGCGGACGTTAACGCCAGTGACAAAATGGGCCTGACGGCGCTGCATGTGGCTGCGAGCATGGGTCATGTGAAGATCGTGGAACTGCTTCTTCAACACGGTGCCAAATGCGAGGCTTCTGGCCCCTCGGATTACACGCCGTTGGATCTCTTATTAAAGCCTGACCCCATCCCTAGGTCGAAGAAGACCCCGATCTCCAATAGGGTGCGTGTCGTGAGACTGCTGCTGAACAGCAACCCCGGCCTACTCATGAAGAAAGATAAGTTTGGATTTACCAGTGTGGGAACGGCTATCCATCGGTCCGAGCTGGAATTATTGGAGGTGCTACTCGATTATTCAGGCAGTGATCCCGGGCAATCATCAGTCAATTTGTCTACCATGTGCTTTGCTGCGTTGCTTGGTACGGTAGATGTGATCGAGTTCTTAATAAAGAAGGGTGTATCTCTCCAAGGAGTGGATGAGCGCTACGGGCGTAATGCACTCTGTTGGGCTGTCAGCCGGGGCCGGAAGGCTCAATTCATGTCGCTCCTGCGGAGCCCTAGAATGGGATGGGATGACGTGGACAAGTTAGGGAGGAATGCGCTTTTCCTTGCTGCCGCCAACGGCGAGCACGACATGTTCGTGCAGCTCGCAGACCGTGACAGCGACGTTCACCGCCGGGATCGATTCGGCCTCACGCCCTTATTTGTCGCCGTTCAGCACGGCCATCTGAGTATTGTCCGGCAGATTGTGGAATCTCGTCCGCTGCTGTTGGAGCCTAAGGATTCCTTTGGTCGGAGTCTGTCGTGGTGGATGCGCGCAACTGGTAATACTTCCATGCAGAGTATTCTGACGGGAACCGGGATGCAGCTGCAGGATGATGAACAGACGGGCGACATCCTATCCTTTCTGGAAAAGACCTCTTCAATAGAATGCGACGTGTGCACTCTTTGCTTGTATCAGAAGGATCGAGGCGTCCAATGTGGTTCCGGAATCCGGAAGTATAGAATCTGCCACGTCTGCTGCGACTTCGGAGCCAGCGCTGCGGACTTTGCGGACCTTCTTGAGGGATAGTCCCTTTTCCTTTCTATTTTCCTTCTTCTTTTTTCGTTCTCTTTTTTCTTCGTCCTCTTATTTTGTCCCTGACACCCTGCATCTGAATGTTCTATGGATGGGGAGGAGAAAAGTGAAGCTTATCTACGCGGTCAATTTGACAATGACATCTGAAAGACATTCTTGGAGTTTTCGCTACCGGAAGGTTGACGTAGCCTTTCCACGAAATAGAACGAAAGTAAGAACCTACAGAATGGCCATTTTTCTTCTCGAATTTCAACCAGGACCGTCAATCTCAACTGTTAACGAGACAAGACCATCCTACTACTCAATCCCCCTACCTAGCACCACCTCAAACCCAAGAACTAGAAGAAAAACCAAATCGCATCCTCACATCCTAGCGAAAGAACTGCTGCAGCTTGTCCGTAATGCGATCCACACGCCCCTGGCGAGCCGCCTCTTGACGTCGTCGAGTCCGACTTTCAGGAGGCTCGCTGTTCAGCAGTGTCGCTGGCAAATTTGGTGGTCCGTCGGATCTGTGGCTGGGCTTTTCCCTCACGTCGGGGGTGTCTCCCCCCGCGGAGTCTCCGCCGTGGTCATTTGTGGAAGGGGCGATGCTTGTGCTGGGGTCTGGGGTCGACGCCATCGACATGAGCTGGGAGGGCGGTTAGGATGGGGTTCGGGGCAGATGGGGTAAGTAGCTTGCCATTGCAGCCATGGTAATTTGAGAGGTTTTTGAGATCCGTTCTTTTGGGAAAGACCGGTTCGTTGGGATGGACATGCACAAGGAGACACAAAGTATTCCCTTTTACAGATCAGGCGATATATGATGCTGAAATGTGTCTGCCTCGGAGAGGTCACAGGGCGAGGCGCAGCCAGTGCCCGTCCGACACGGGGTATATCGCACTTGCGTGTCTATAGCTGTCACCCCGGCAGTAAACAACGTTCTATCATCTGGGTTGGTCGGGTCACAGTGCCCCACTAGGGTTGGTTTCGCCTTCCACGAAGTCATGTCATGCAATGTATCCAACTGCAGGTGTTGGATGATTTGTACGTTACTTACAGAGGATGGCTCATAGTGGCACGTCTGCTACGTAAACACCCCAAGCAAGAACGTAATGAAAGCAAAACCATGGCGAACATTTTATATCCCTCTCCTACCTACCATATATATATCAAGAGAGACAACATGTCAACCTCCCATGATATCCTGACTCTTCTCACATCTTGCAACTATTCATTACCCTTTCTATATCTCAAAGAATCATCGGATTTATCAGGATTTGACCGTCTTATCAGGTGTTTCCCAAGATAGATGAGTGTCACTATCCTACACACCCCACTGATTCAAATGACACAGATCCCATCCCTTCCCCTTCGATGAGAAGGTCCAATATCACGATCGTCATGGTGGTCATCATCTATCTATCAGCTTTATAGTCTCATCGTGAACCTAGAGCAATTCGATACTCTCTCCGTACTCCACCGTCGCCTCACCAGCTGTAATGACGCCGTCTCCTTATCTAATGCCCTCTCCTCTCCCCCCCTCCACCTCGAGATTCATCTCCCTAGATACATCCCACCGCATGTCGCTCCAACAACCCCATCACCGGCCCAACCACCCACGCGGACGGTCAGCTGCGCTTGTGGCGTACGAGGTTGACAGCCGCCATGACGTCGTTCTCCTGGTGGCTTACACAATGACGGGGGGAAGTGTGCAGGTTGTCGAGCGGTGAAGATGTCGCCGCGGGTGGATTTGTAGGAGTTCTGTAGGGATGGATGAGATACGTTTACACGTGCAAAGAGTATGGAGCAATGGTTGACTGTATTAAGTGATGGAGAGTGGAGAATCTGGAGTGGAGATACCCCGCAGGATCTTGTTTTGATCTTATGGTTCATCCACCTTGTCTCAATGATCACTGCATGTCTATAACAGACAGCATCATGACAAAAGATGAATCAGCTGAATCATTTCTCTTGTTGAATCCTTACTCCACTCAATATCAATCTTTATATCGGTCTGTCTATACCATCCTCGGAGATGTTTATGACCTTCCTAAATGAGACAGCTCCCCCGGCAACCGTCTGACCTCCTTACTTCATCTTTCTTCCCTTCCCTTCTTCCCGGTCATCCCATCCTCTCTTCGACTTCATCTTTCTGCACCTTCCTTGGACTGACCCCCACATCACCAATCAGGTCTGCCCACCATGCGGGGTTTCCGCCAATGGTCTCATTCTCTTCCCGAATGGCGTTATCCTGCAGCCTCCGGTCATGATCTCGACGACCTCGAGCGGCGCCCGCTCGCCTCTCCCATCGCCCGTTCACCCTTTCTCACTGCCGACGGTATGATCTCGTCGATGCAAATAAAATCCCACTGACCCTCAAAGACGCGATGGACGCCCCTCAGAGCCCCAAGTCCGACCCGGAAGGGGCATCCGGGGGTATGACCCCCCCGGACGATGCCCCCGCGCAGTCTCCGTACGAGGCCCGTGCCGCGGTCCTCAACCGCGCCATCCAAGCCATCGGCATGGGTCGCTACCAGTGGCAGCTGTTCGCCGTCATCGGATTCGGCTGGGCCAGCGACAACCTCTGGCCTATCGTTACCTCCCTGATCCTCGTCCCCGTGTCCTACGAGTTTCCCGGCCCGGAGCCTGAGCTACTGACATTAGCCCAGAACATCGGACTGCTGATCGGAGCCCTGTTCTGGGGTTTCGGATGCGACATCTTCGGTCGCCGCTGGGCCTTCAACCTGACCATCGGCATCACGGGCCTGTTCGGCCTGATCGCCGCAGGGTCGCCGTCCTTCCGCGCCATCGCCACCTTCGCCGCCCTCTGGTCCGTCGGCGTCGGCGGGAACCTCCCCGTCGACTCGGCCATCTTTCTCGAATTTCTGCCTGGCTCACACCAATACCTTCTGACCGTGCTGTCCATCCACTGGGCCCTCGCCCAACTACTCGCCACCCTCGTCGCCTGGCCGCTCATCGGACGACGCACGTGCGCCTCCGTCGAGACGTGCACCCGCGCCGACAACATGGGCTGGCGGTACTTCCTGATCGCCATGGGCGGGCTAGCCGTCGTCATGTTCATCGCCCGCTTCCTCTTCTTCACCCTCTTCGAATCCCCCAAGTACCTCATGGGTCGCGGGCGCCACGCCCAAGCCGTCGCCGTCGTCCACGAAGTCGCCCGCCGCAACGGCCAGCCCTGCCATCTTACCCCCGACGCGCTTGACGTGCTCGCCGACGACCACCCAGACCGCCCAGCGCCGTGGTCGCAGCGACTAGGCCGACATCTCGAGCCGCTGGCGCTGCCGCATGTACGGGCGCTATTCCACGGTCGGCGACGAGCCCTCGCTACCACCCTCCTCATCGCCATCTGGGGCCTCATCGGGCTAGGCTACCCGCTGTACAACGCCTTCCTGCCCTTCCTGCAGCAAACGCGCGGCGTGCAGTTCGGCGACGGCTCCATCGACCAGACCTACCGCAACTCCCTGATAATCGCGGCGGTCGGCGTGCCAGGCAGTCTGCTGGGCGGGTACCTAGTGGAACAGCCACGGATGGGCCGACGGGGATCCCTAACAGCCGCAGTGCTAGCGACAGGGACGTTCCTACTCGCATCAACGACAGCGCGCACATCAGCCGCCCTACTGGGCTGGAACTGCGCGTTCAGCTTCGCGAGCAGTCTGATGTACGCCGTGCTGTACGCGTACACACCGGAGATCTTCGACACGCAGCACCGCGGGACGGGCAATGCACTGGTCAGCGCGGCGAATCGCGTTGGGGGGATCCTTGCGCCGATTATTGCGCTGGTGTCGGATATGCGGACCAGTGTGCCGGTGTGGGTGAGTGGGGGGTTGTTTTTGGCTGCTGGGGGGATGGTGATGTTGATTCCCTATGAGACGCGGGGGAAGATGGCTAATTAGTTTTTTGTGGCGGTATTACCGTTTTGTTCCTTTCCTTACTTTTGTCCTTGACGACATGGTTATTTTATTGTTATCAACTTTGTATTGTCTGGTCACCTTGCGGGAGTAGACACTGTAAATGACAGTTTGGAGTACCTTGCATGAATATGCTTGGACAGTGTCCTACAAGGATAACATATTAGACAGACTCATCCAATCATCAATCAACGCTGTTCTCATCCGTAGGGCTCTACTCTATAACCAGACTGATCCATCCCTGTAGGGTTTATATCATCCATTACACTATTACCGGATTGACCCTCCGACCCCTTACATACGTCCAGTAATGTCTAAGACATGCGTGAGTTGCTATGGTGTTGATATCGTATGTCGTATGTTTGACATTAACATGAGGCAGAGGTGTTGTAGGTAGGAGGTAGGAGGTAGGTGGTTGTAATTATGATCTAATATGGGGTTAATATGACTATCTACTATGGAGAGGTATAAATATTCTTCTTATCCCCCCCTTCTAACTCTTCTTTTCATCATCTTGCTAAGTACGTGGGATATATCTAAGGTAAAGAATTCATCTATAACACGGATCCATCTAAAGACAAGGAAGAAGAAAGAGACAAACAACAAAATGCATCTCTCAACTCTCACCATCGCTACTGCTCTCCTCTCCCTCGCCAGCGCCTTCAACAGCACTCATTCTCTGGATGCTCGCTCCAACTCTACCCAGCTTGATCACCGTCATGTTGCACGGGGGAATACTACTACTGCCAACATCAACACCCGCAGTATGAGAGCCCGCCGGAATGATTCTGTTCCTGTTGATGCTGTATGTCTATCTTTTCTATATATTTAGGTATACGTGTATAACTAACAGCAACCTAGGTAACGGTTTACATCCACACTCCGGACCATCCCACCCCTCAGCAACTATTCGTCCCGCCGACCATATGCGTGCAGCCTGCGCCTATGTATCCCTTCCCTTCCCCCCCTCTCCCCCTTGTAACTATGATCAAAACTAATGATAATGATGATAGGAAAATTCACGGCTTTGACCTCTCTCATGGATCGTGCTATCTATACTCGTACGTCCCCCTTTTTTACTCTATCAAGCTATGTCTTGTGGATACTGACGTAACTAAAGGCACCCACTGTGTTATGGACCGTCCGTGTTGGTCTCACCCGATGTGAAGCCCGTGTTGGATGGGGTGGAGGTGTTGGGGGTGAAATGTGCTTATTGATTCATCTTCCACCTTTCTCTCCATTGATTGGTTTTATTGTTCATTGTTTTATGATGAGGTAGATTGATCAATTTGATTCTGATTTGGATACAGATAAGGATGTTATCGATAAGTGATAAGGTTGATTAGATAGTGGATGACGTCATGACGTCACGGCATCATCGTGATGTCGTTTATACAACCTCAACTTATGTCTATATCATCTCTTTATTTCTCTTCTATTTCCCATCTTATTTCTACTTCTTACACTCATTCTATTCAATTAATTGTATATTTTATATCCTACCTGTTTCATACTCAACATGCCTGCCCATCACTCCCACGCCCCTCGTCTGCATCAGTATGTCTATATCATCCCAATATCATTCCACCCCCCAATCACCCACATATCTAACTGATGATCTAGTATCGGCCGGTGGATGCCCTCCACCAACGCCGCCCACCACGAATGGCTCGGCGGCGTCATCGACCACGTCGACAAGCGCAAAGCCCAACCCCTCCACCCCGCCCTCGAAGACTTCAAGAAGCTCATCGAATCCAACACCCGCGTCTTCCTCCTCATCTCCTCCATGTTCGAGGAACTCCCCCGCAACCGCACCTACTCCACCGATCCCACCGGCACCCCCCAGATCAGAGACTACCACCACCTCCTCCACGTCCTCAACTACCTCATCACCACCGCCCCCACCTGGTCCGACATGTCCCACCGCGTCGGACTCGTCGGCCTCCCCATCAACGCCGTCCTCGACTGGTCCATGGGCACCCCCTCCGGCTACGCCGCCTACCTCGACCCGGACATCAACGCCGCCCTCAAGAAGATCCTCGACGCATGGGGTGCCTTCCTTTCCTCCCCGGCCTCCGCAGAATGCATCAACCCCGGCGCCCACGGCTGGCTCGGCCCCACCGCCAAACCCGACCTCTGCGCCGTCGCCAACGAGCCCACCGCCTCCTCCCTCTCCTTCGAAGACCTCTACGTCTGCGACCCCTCCGCCCCGCACCACGGCTTCACCTCCTGGGACGACTTCTTCACCCGCCTCTACCGCCCCGGCGTCCGCCCCGTCGCCGACCCCCACAACGAAGCCGTCATCGCCAACGCCTGCGAATCCACCCCCTACAAGATCGCCCATCGTGTCAAGCCCCGCGACCGCTTCTGGATCAAATCCCAACCCTACTCGCTCCAGGACATGCTCGCCCACGACCCCCTAGCCCACACCCACTTCACCCACGCCACCGTCTACCAGGCCTTCCTCTCCGCCCTCAGCTACCACCGCTGGCACGCCCCCGTCTCCGGCACCATTCACAAGGCCTACACCGTCCCGGGAACATACTACGCGGAGCCTCTCTTCGAGGGCATCGCCGACCCGGAGTCGCAGGTCGCCCCCGCGGCGCACCGCATCGACCTCGCAGGCCAGGTCACCGCCCAAGAGTACAACAGCGCCACCGCCACCCGCGCCATCATCTTCATCGACTCGCATAACCCGGCCATCGGGATGGTGGGGTTCATCGCCGTCGGGATGTGCGAGGTCTCGACGTGTGATGTTACGGTGCGCGCGGGCCAGGAGGTGCGCAAGGGGGACGAGCTCGGCATGTTTCATTTTGGAGGTAGTACCCATTGCTTGGTGTTTCGGGAGGGCATCAAGCTTGAGGGGTTGCCTGTGCCGGGCGAGGTTACGCATAATGTGCCTGTTAAGAGTAAGTTGGGGACTGTTAATGGGTGATGTCTTTTGACTTTTTTGATCTGTGTGTTGTAATTGGTGGACTTGGTGTAGATTGTTTTAGGATTGATATTTGATTGTATGGTTGTCATTATTGATGTATAAGGGAAGTGTATCATATGATAGTACATATGGGTGTACATTTTATATTGCTCAATATTAATATGCCCAGGTTTCATACGGCAGATTTATAATGTAGACAGCATCATGAGCTGTGACGTCTATAGAGGATAAATAGAACAATGGATTGCTGGATATCAAACTCTACGACTCCCAATTAATGCTTTTGGTTGAGTGGTCGAGATAAGAAATGCTGACTGAATGAATATACTTCTACTGAGCTTGATTCAAACAACACCACCATAGATCCATCGAGTATACCAGTGCATTTATTTATCACTAACATTCCCAGACCACGCATTGATCGTTGTATAACTTATATCCCAAGAATATCCTATGTACAATCCATCTCATTCTCAGACGCAGATGCATCAGTGTATTCGGATTCACTCTTATACTCACCCAACTCAACCTCATCTGAATCAGAATTACCCGATTCAGATTTGTTGTCTGGATCAATTTCATCCATGCTGACTCGTTCAAAACGCAACCGTTGTATCGCATCACGCGGAACAGAGCCCGTCTCCTCCTCGTCCTCATCCCAATTCTCCTCCTTCGGCCGCTTCCACCCCCGCTCCCCTTCATCCTGCCGCACTGCCAGCCGCTTTGTCACCTCGTTCGCATCGTGCAGACTCACGAGCTTGCGCTTCCCCGGGTTCCGCGCTGCCCGCGCCTGACACATGTCGTACGTGATCTGTCGTTCGCTGCGGCGCTCGGGGTCGCTCTCGTCCAGGTGAGTGCTCGTTGTGCCGCGCTGCGAGAATTCCGTCCACGGCTCGTTCGCCGTCACTTCTCCTGTCCATCGCTGCTTGGCGACTTCCAGCGGCGTCATCCCGTTGGCGTCTTCGCGGTGGATCAGGTCTGGCCGGAAGTCGAGTATCAGCCCCAAGGTCTGGCGCAGTTGTAGCTTCGCCGCGTGGTGCACCGGCGTGTTGCCCGTGCCGTCCATGAGCTCGAGCTGCCTTTGTTGCCCCGTCGACTGCGACAGCTCCAGCATCTTCCGAAACACGGCCACCTTGCCTCTGGGTTCCCCGTAACTGTCGTCGCTGTACGGGTCCGACCAACGGGTAAACGAGTAAGATGTGTGCATCCACCGGGCGAGAGGCGTCAGGGAACCAGGCGCATCTTTCGATCTCTCTGTCAGCAAGGACGGAATCAGCCTGCGGTCCAGGAGTCCCAGCAGTTCGTCCATGTGCCGCGGCCCGTTGCGCTCTCGCCCGTCAAAGTCGCACAGAAGTAGGTGGAGTAGGTTGTTTCCGGTGGCGCCTCGCACCGTCTGGTCTGCTCCGGCCTGGACTAGCATCTCAGCCGCTTTTACCCGCGACAAGGCGAATGCTACGCTCAGCGGCGTGTAGCCCTGGCAGCATCTCGTCTCCAGACACCCTGGCATTTCTCTTAGTAGGTATTTGATCAGCTGCCGTGACTCCTCGGTCGGTTCGCTGCCAATCGCACAGTGTAGAACGAGATGTTCTGCCTTCGTTAGCTAACGTAAGAGGAACGGGATACCGAGAAACCTACTGCCCGCGTTCAGCCACCCCATCAGAGGACGCTCAATGCCTTTCTCCGACTGCGCCAACAAGCCAATCCGTTTGTCGTCCGTGTGTCTCTGCATGAAGTCAAGATAGTAACGGGCCGGCGCCGTGCCGAGGTACCACTCTGTGCTCTTCAGGTTCCCTTTCCACGCCGCGGTCAACAGCGGGGAGACCCCCATATCCGTGTTCTTCTCCTGGCCTTCGCGACCCGCCCAATCCGCTCGCTTCCTCCCGCGGACCGAGAGTCCTTCGTAATACTTGGACTTCTCTTTGATTCGGATCCCCGCTTGGTGGACCAAGGCGTCAATCGGAAGTTGCGCCCCCGTCCGCTTGATCAGCTCCTCAAGACATGCGAGTCGGCCTTTCTGGATCGCGAGGTCCACGAGTGATTCCGGTACGCTGAAGAAAGTGGCCTCGTTGTTTGGGCCACGGCGTTGAGCCTCTTCAGCCAGTTCCAGCAGGAAGACGAGCAGTTCCACATCGTCCTTCTCAACGGCATACTCAAATACATTCTCGTATCCGCGCCCGGTCGAGTATCTCAACTCGTCGACGGTTTGACCTCTCGCAGCGACATCCGAATGCTCCTCGGTAAACAGAAATCCATAGAATTGATGGTACATCATCGAGATAGCGGTCTTGTCGCACTCGATCTGTGTAACCGCCTCGCCGATCTCCTCGACGGTGAATTGGTCATCTACCACCTCACTGTATATCTCAAGGTCGTCGTTGATCCGGTATCGCACATTTGTCTCTTCTTCCTTTCGCGGGTTGTATTGGATCTGGCCGATTTCGAGCATGACCCGGGCTAGTGCGCGATGTCCTCGTACGATGGCAATGGTAAATGGCGTCATATCCATATAGTATTCGTCGCCTGAAATCAGAAGAGGGTCTTTCTTGCCACCTTCTCCCCATTTTGCCAGAGTAAGCTTTTTGACCGTATTCAGGTCACCCCGCCACGCCGCCTCGAATCTTTGACGGGTTAGTAGCCTGTCGTAAAAACGGTTGGAACACACATTGTGAACTTACAACTCGAAGTATCCGCGTACCTCCTCCTTATCCATGTTTGACCATCCGTACCTGGATTGGCTGTGTTTCCCCTCGAAGCGAAAGTTTGCCTGGAAGGGCTTTTGAGGGGATTTCTTTTTGGTCTTTTTCGAACGGCGCGTTTCGTAAACCGTTTTGGTATTAGGAAAGAGCTCAAGAAAGGTCTTGGCTCCTCTGTCCAGCAACGCGGTCTCGAGCTTTTCGTACAACTCGAGTTTCTTTTTGTAAATGGTACGTTGTCTCTCGGCGTTCTCCCCGTTAGCCGCTTGCACCGTCGCTTTACACTCTCGGAGCGCTTTATCGTATTTCAATCGCGCATCTTTAAGTTTGTGTGCTGCATGCCATCTCTTGTAGGAGCCCATTGGAAAGCCCTCTAAACAAACCTCGTCGGATGGCAGCGGACGAGGGAGTTTGCAGTTTACTTCCCTGGCTACACGGGAGCGGATCTCCTGGATCTGTTCTCGCACGGCTTCCAAAAGAGTCCGGGGTTTATGGAGATCATTCTCGTGGATGGTCTTCTTGGATTGATACCTGGTTTCATGGCCTTCTTTGGTCAGCGTATTCGGGTCGCAGCCTCTTGTCACCATCTCTAAGGCCAGCCTGGGTAGGTCTTTCAAAACGGCAAGAACGATAGGTTGAGAGCATTCGCAGGCGAAGATTTTCTCGGGCTCCCTCATTTCCACCTTGTTCACGATATATTGGGCTCCTTTGACGAAGTCGACTGAGAGGGCGGCGCCATTTTCGAGCGTCCTGATCGCGACATCGGTATTTCGGGCACTGATGGCTACCATCAACGGTGTAAACGCGGTGACGTTCCCCCATCTGCGGCCGGTACAGGAAACATAGTTGATGGCTTTGAGGGTGGCAGACGGGCTGAGCCGTGTGAAGACATCCAACAGTTCCGCATGCTTAGAAGCAGCGACATAATGTACAGGGGTCCTGTGTCCAAGGTCCGCTTGGGTTGGCGTCGCTCCCAATTGCAGCAGCCTCTCCACCATTGGCCTTGCTTTTTCCGATGGCAGAGCTAGGGCCAGCACTAGAGACAAGATGGCCCCTCGTGGCCTGGTCCCGTAGTAACCATGCTCGAGCAATTTTATGGGCAGCAAGACGTCAGCGCCAAAAGAACTGACCAGCTCCTTGACCACGTCCACATGCCCGTTTACAATGGCCAGGTGGAGTGGCGAGGCATTGGTATCCCAGGCGAGCGCATTTACATCATAGATGTCGGGGCCGTCCTGGTCATCGCTCTCAGAAACGTCCATTTCACCGTCCTCGTTCACCTTCACGAAGGATCCACTAGTGTTCGATTCATTGTCGCTGGTATCGACCATGTCGTCTTCGGGCCCGGCTTGCTCGGGATCGGCCGGACCGGATTCATCCTGACCGGTCTCGTCATGTTCCTGTTTGACTTCTTGAATCTGTCCTGGGCAATCTTTCTCTGCGGCGGCTTCATTTTCTTTGCTCTTTGTCATGAGGATGCGGACAATTTCGAGACTACCTCGCTCGGCGGCTAGATGTAATGCGGTGCGTCCGTCTACAAGGCGCGGTGTGATCCGCGCCCCGTGATCGACCAAGGTTTGCACGATGGCAGGAGTGGATGTCAAGCTGGCCAGATGCAAAGGCATGCGGCCGGTATAATCGCGGGTATCGGGGTCGGCACCCTCCTGGGTTAGCCATCCCTTCACCCCCTCAAGATCGAGGTTCACGATCGCATGGCAGAGACTCTCCGTGCTGCCAACGTAGGCCATTTCTGTCGCGGTCAGTCATCATCACACAGACAAAGAGAGGCACGCCCCTACCTGTCCAATCGATATCGGTGATTGGGTTAAAGCTTCCAATCTCCTGGCGGCCCGGATTGTCCTTGATGAAGGAGACATCACCGGAGATATATGTTTTCCCTTCTTGTTCGGCCACTTCCTTTTCTTCATCCGTCACCGGAACAGGGCAGGTACCACAGCAGTCATGAACGATGTTCTCGGCATCCCCGAAGAATACAGGATGCCGGTGGAGGTTGACATCCCGGTTTTTCTTTACATTCCACTCGCTGTTGAGAAGCAGGTCCTTCTGGAACAACAGTCGCTCGACCTTGGCCGCATTGAATTTCGGGCCGTATGGGATGGTCTTGACGGTTAGGATTCGGCTCAGGTTTAGGGGGCGAAAGACTTACAAAGGTGTTATAATTCGACACTTCATCCCCGTCCGCCCAGTCGGCAACCTCATCCTCGAAGTTATCCTTAATGTTGCCCCCTACGGTGTCATGTTGGTACCGAGATTCCTTTGCAGGACGGCCTCTCTCCTTCCGTCTCTGGTCGAGATATGAATCACGATCGGACGAACTCGGCAGGTGCTCCATGATCAGGAGACGGGCAAGACCGAGGGTCCGTGAAAAGCTTCGCTCGAAAATTGTCTGTGGCTATTAGATCGTGGGTGGGATGGCATTTAACAAAAGACTCACCGGGTCGACGCGTGACCGCTCGAGACCTGACCAGAAGATCTCGAAACCACGGCGGGAGTATTTCGAAAGACGATTCTCATAAGATGGCGACCGCCGCGTCAGATCAATATTATTGATCTGGGTGATATAAGACGCGAGGGCCCGCGGAGCGAGATAGACCTGCTTGCCATCAAACGCGACACAGGAGCAGTCCACATCGAATCCCGTTAAGATCTCAGAGACTGATTTGTAAATGCGCAGAACGATTTGGACGTGACGAGTGGGATACTGCGACACAATCGTAATGGCGTTCTTGGTGCGGACCGAGGTGGTTTCGTAGATGATAGCATCCTTGATCTTCGTTTCGATCTGCTTGATCTTGTCGATAGCCTGCTCCTCCGTCAACCCATAGAGAAACAGGTCAACATCCGACGCTGGAGTAAACTTCTCGTGATAGTATTCCCGCAGTGACCGCTTTGATCCGCGGTACTTCTCGGGAACAGGCAACAACGAGGTCACCACGGCACTCCCCGCAACCACGACGTTACTCCAGTCCATCTCACTCAAGGCGCCCTCGGAGAAAATGCTGAGATTGTGCCGGAATTCCTCCAGTTGGGGGACCACTGCGGGCGAGCCGTGAGGCTTGCGCTGATCCTCCTTCAGGGGAATCATGTACTTGTCCCGAGTCTCCTGGGTCTCCGCCGATGGGTTGCGTGCTCGAATACGAACATCGGTCGAGCCATCAGGACCATAAAGAGGGACCACATTCAAATCATTGGTCTGCAGGATGGGGTTCGATGGCTCCTGAGCAAAGAGCTTTCGGATCTCGGCCTCATATTCATTGAACGGCTGGACTAACTCGGAGATTGAAGTATCCGGATGGGCCTGAATCCACGATGGAAGATGAGAATGGCTTGTGGGGAGTTTGGGGAGACTGTCTGCCATGATGATACTGCCTTTATGGAGCTGATTGTAGTATGACTCTGCCAGTAGTCGTTGATTGGCAGTTGCATCAAAGCCCGAGAGGTTTCACAGGGGGAAAACGGAAGCAGAAAACAGACAACGATCTAATGAATCAAAGGCACCTCAATGGAGTGAAATAAAGAGATAAAGAGATTCCGAGGCTTGGGATAGTTACAAAAACAGAATTCTCTCCGTCGCTTTTAAATCCTGGGGCAGCATTCAGGCTCCTGCGCAGCCTTGTATCGGAGTTTCCTAATCAGGTTTAGCGGCAGGCGACAGGCCAGGCAGCTCCAGGCAGCTCCAGGCAGCTCCAGGCAGCCTCAGGCCAATCGTTGCCTATCGTGGAAATCAACTTCTTTCATCTTCCTCTTCTTCTCCACTTCCGATCGCCACGTCGATTCGCGTGCTTGTATATACGCACGATGGTTGTATTATGATATGGTGAGAGTCAGGGATTCTACGCTAGTTCTCGTCGCGAGTCAGTGCATTTCCTGCCCAGTATTGAGCGGCTAAAAGGTGAAATCACCATAGATGTGGTTTTTATTGGGTTCATGATCACAGAACTCACATCGCAGGCAGTCTTTGCTTCGGATAATGCCGTTCAGGGATAAAGTCATTTCACTATCTCGTGGTTGCACTGGCCCTGTTGTGATGAGCTGTATAATATTACCACCTCATAGGCGGAATATATATATCTTGTTCCGGCATTCCCCCGATGGGTTATACAAATACTCTCCGAACTGGTGTCATCCCCACATATAAAGTTCATGGAATCTTCAAAGAGGCACTATGGAACGTTCTTGTGGGACCATGACAGTATGGCAGGCCTGCGCCCTCGATCACAACCCCACATTATGTCACACTTGTCAACAGGCTATAATCTGACAGTCGATTCAACACCAATCAATCCCCAGCGCAGAAAAACTGCTGCAGGGCCCAGTACCGTTTGAAATTCCCGTGCTGCCGTCGTCTGACTGACGTCGAAGAATATCGGCCATGCAGTGCCACCCCGATTTTGGCTGGCAACGGCATCCCGTCTAGACAATCTCGGCCATGTTTCACAAGCCACCGAACAGGCTTGCGCGATATTGCCTCAATGGTATGGGCAGTGACTAAGAGCCATTGCCAGCCGACTCGATTATACGCCAATGTGGCGCGTTGTTGCTCTCATGACAGTGACGACCCATGCGCGCCACGCGTGGTGTCAGAACGAGATTCAGTGCGACAGGAACCAATCGCTCCGCGTCACTTTCTATCCCAATGACCCTAGAGCTAGCAATCTGAAGGGTTGCAATGAGTTGATATAGTTACATCAGCCGAGCGTCTCTTCTAGGCTGGGGGACGGTCAGCACCGGGAGGTCTACTACTTAAACACCCCTTTGTTCATTGGAAGGAGCGGGTGGGAGTTCCTCGTCAAGATCGTTCCACTAACGGCACAATCCATCATGAAGACTGTCAATCTCTTTGCGACTATCTTGTCGACCTTGGGTCTGCTGGCCCAGGCTCTTCCCAGCTCCGATGCCACGCTGGACACCATGGCCGCTTCAAATCGTTTGGTCTTTGCGCATTTCATGGTACGTCCCTTCGTGGCTCTGACTGTACGCATACCAATCAATTCAGATCGGCATCGTCAGCAACCGCAACAAAGCCTCGGATTACGATTCTGACATGCAGCGCGCCAAATCCCTGGGCATCGATGCCTTTGCCTTGAATATCGGCGTCGATCCCTACACCGACCAGCAGCTGGGGCTAGCGTACGAATCGGCGGCCAACAACGGCATGAAGGTGTTTATATCCTTCGACTTCAATTGGTATCACACAGGGCAAGGTACCCAAGTCGGACAAAAGATCGCGCAGTATGCAAGCAAGCCAGCGCAACTCATGGTCGACGACAAGGTGTTTGTGTCCAGCTTTGCGGGCGACGGTCTGGATGTCGCAGCGATGCGTTCTGCGGCCGGCCGGCCAGTATTCTTCGCGCCCAATTTCCATCCATCGTATGGGACGAACATGGATCAAGTAGATGGGTTGCTAAACTGGATGGCCTGGCCAAACGATGGCAACAACAAAGCACCCAGGCCGGGTGCGAATGTCAGCGTGCAGGCAGGGGATCAGGAGTATATCAAGGCGCTGAATGGAAAGGCATATATTGCGCGTACGCTTCCTGCATTTTTTTACTTCTTTTTTTTCCACGCTGATCAAGCCCAGCTGCCTCTCCCTGGTTCTTCACGCATTTCGGCCCTGAGGTTTCGTACAGCAAAAACTGGGTCTTCCCGGGAGATCTCCTCTGGTATGAGCGCTGGAACGACCTCCTGGCCATGGGACCTCGTTTTATCGAGATTGTGACGTGGAACGACTACGGTGAATCGCATTACATCGGACCGCTGAGCTCGCCGCACACAGACGATGGATGCTCCAAATGGGTCAACGATATGTATGTAGTAGATGTGATATTTATGCGATTGCAGAGCCCATGCTAATGCGAAAAAGGCCCCACGACGGCTGGCTGGACATCTCCAAGCCCTACATCGCTGCCTACAAGGCGGGGGATACCTCCGTCGACGGTTACATCAAAGACGAGGAACTGGTATACTGGTATCGACCAGCGCCTCGTGAGGTTAATTGCGATGCCACCGACACGTGCATGGTAGGAGCCAACAACAGCAGCGGGAATTACTTCATGGGACGACCTAACGGCTGGGAAAGCATGGCAGACGCCGTTTTCGTCGTGGCCATGCTCAAATCGCCGGCAACCGTGACAGTCAACTCCGGGGGCAAGGTTCAGACGTTTGAAGCACCTGCCGGTGCTAGCGCTTTCCAGGCACCCATGGGCGTGGGATCGCAGTGGTTCGCCCTCAGCCGCGGTGAACAAACGGTATTGTCCGGGACGAGTCTGCTGCCAATCATCGATGGATGTGTCTGTGGGCTGTATAACTTCAACCCCTACGGTATGTACTCCAGTCCTAATAGAAAGCAGTATCCCGCTAACGCATCTCCACAGTCGGCACTCTGCCAGCCCAGCCTCTCGACGTCTTGCAGCCTGACGGTCTCGCGGCTTTCACCTCAGGTCTCAAGGTCAGCACCTGCCAGGCGACACCTTCCCTAGGAAAGTCCACACCGACACCGCCACCATCAGCAAGCACCACCTCCGGCGGGACCGCACCACCAACGACGACCTCGAAGTCTTCCACCACCACAGGCAAACCGCCAACTACCACCTCTCAGCCTACAACCACCACCAAATCTACCACCACCACATCCTCCCGAACCACTACGACAACCACTGGAGGCACACCCCCCGGAACCGCCTGTATCGGAGGAACCGGGCCGGGC
Organism: Aspergillus candidus; assembly: GCF_002847045.1. Lineage (NCBI taxonomy): Eukaryota > Fungi > Ascomycota > Eurotiomycetes > Eurotiales > Aspergillaceae > Aspergillus > Aspergillus candidus. The sequence continues at coordinate 20,946 of NW_020194030.1, read as the reverse complement.
AACTACCTCGGTCTGTGCGACTTCTGCTGCCACTACGGCTACTGTCCCCCGGGGCCGTGTACATGCACGAAATACGGAGCGCCGGTTCCCACGCCGCCGACGACGGGTGCAAACGGGGTGCCGCTGGCCGGGTTGGATGATAGTTATCTGGGACTGTGTAGTTTTGCGTGCAATCATGGGTATTGTCCGCCGACGGCTTGTACTACCCGGTCTTAGGTAATACGAACCAGAGAAGCATAAGGGTCGGGAGATTAGGGAGATTTGTTTCTGGTTCTTTGCTTGGGTGATTTACCTTGGACAACGTTGCCAGGGATGTGGCAGTTGTTAAGGCTTTGTACGTCGGTAGCGAATATCACATTGCCGTCTACCAATGGATCTCTTTCTTTTAAAAAAGCAGTGGGGAGTACGAAGATGACAACCAAAGTATAGAACAGAAGGAAAGACAGTCAATAAACAAAGTGGGCCCTATCTGTCGACATATAGAGACTAATGATAGAGTGTTTATGTGAGTCAAGTATTGTAATGCCTTAGGCATCAATACACGGTACATACACAAATTCCTGGCATCCAGGTCATGTGGACAGGGGCTATACACTGTAAATCCGGCGATAAACTCCATTACCCCGCAGAATAACATACCCTGATACTGACTCGTACAATACACCCCATATCCAATTCTATAGAGAGTATGAAACCCTCGAAACTCGGCAGTTTCATCCGCCCCGAGTGGATCCGACCCATGATGATATCATTCCCATCTCCTCTTCCGGAAATCCTTCTTTGCCCGCATGGTTCACTCGGATGTCTTATTCTGGACTATTCCGTACCTCGGTTGATGTCTCTCTTTAAACATGAAACCCATCTCACCTCATCCTCCATACTCTAACCACCCCTACCACCCTTATACACAGCCACCCACCCATCACAGGATTACTGAAGAATGAGCCCCTCTTATCGCCAGGCGATCCCCGTCTCTGTTGTCGTCGCACGCCACTCGATAACCTCCCCTTGCCACCCGCGATGAAGCTTCCTTCCGCCGTCAGACTTGTGGAGGTCAGTCCCCGCGACGGCCTCCAGAACATCAACCACCATATCCCGACCGCGACGAAGACCGAGCTTATCCGCAGACTGCATGCCGCGGGGCTGAGGACGATCGAGGTCACTTCTGTTGTCTCACCACGCGCGATACCACAACTTGCGGACTGTAGGGCCGTCTTGAGTGATGCCTTTGTTCAGTCTTTGTTGAATCGGGATGATGCCGATGAAGAGCGGCGGGGGACACTGCGTTTACCGGTGCTCGTCCCGAATAGGAAGGGTTTTGAGGTCGCTGTGGAGCAGGGGGTGCGCGAGGTCGCTGTCTTCGTCAGTGCCAGCGAGGGATTCAGCCGTGCGAACGTCAACTGCGGCATGGAGGAGGCGCTGAAGAGAGCTCGGGATGTTGTTGGGAGGGCTTCTGCGAAGGGTGTGGCGGTTAGAGGGTGAGTTACTACCCCCCCACCCCTACGATTGTACTACATCTACTGTGGTTCTATAATTTCTATTGGGCTCGCAAACTAACAGGGGCGTCAATAGATACGTATCATGCATCTTCGCAGACCCCTTTGACGGCCCTACGCCACTTACATCCGTGCTACACTGCGTCCGCGAGTTGTTAACGATGGGCTGCTACGAAGTGAGCCTAGGCGATACCCTCGGCGTCGGCACCCCAGAGCAAGTCCGTTCGCTCATCACATACCTCGTTGAACACGACATCCCCACCTCGCGGTTGGCGGGCCACTTCCACGATACCTACCACACTGGCGCGATGAACGTCTGGGAGGCGTACCGTTGCGGGCTGCGCGTGTTCGATAGCAGCGTTGCCGGGCTGGGTGGATGTCCGTATGCGCCTGGGTCGAAGGGAAATGTCGCGACGGAGACGCTGGTGGATATGTTTCATGCTGCGGGGGTGGAGACTGGTGTCGATGTGGCTCGACTGCGCGAGACGGGGAAGTGGATTGCGGCGCGCGTTTCTGCGTCTGCGTCTGCGTCTGAAGCGTCGATGGGGATGTCCCGTGTGCAGTCGAGAAAGGATAGAGAGGATAGTAATGTGCGATCTGAGGGGATTTTGCAGTTCGATGGCGAGGGAGGCTTGTCTATGGCGGCTCATATGGGGCGGGAGGTCGATTGGATGTGTGTTCTTAAGACGATGCTTGGACGGTAGATATACATAGAGTTAAGAGTCACATTTGCATAGCGTTGAATTATTAATTGGATGGTACTCTGCCATGACACCTTTAAACTACCCAGGACACTCCCAGATAGAGGTTCAAATTCTTTTTGGTAACATTGAAAAGAAGACTCCACAACTGCCTGTAGCTGGTCATCGAAGGCGATTCTCTAGACTATCTTAATTAGGTAACTTGCCATGGTTAACTTCCCAATAAGCCAAGCGAAGAAAAAGAGGGCAAAAAGAAATGATGGAACAATCTCTAATGTCTATTGCTCAAACACACCCTTATTTCCCATTGGAAGCCTTTGATCATGTGTACTCCCGATACCCTGGCAACCCTAGCCAGCCAGGTAATATGGGAGGGGGGGGTAGACTTGTTGGCGCCTTCATGCGCTCTCCTCAAGGATTCCAAGCACCCATGAATGAACCTGTGATTCCTTGAATGGTCTGATCTATCCCAAGACCTCTATTATTTATAGACTTGCGAGTCTCGCTCCTAGAGATTTAACACATATATGTGTGTATCTTGTTTACCACCTCAGGTCAACGTGCATTGATCTCGGCCCGAGTTGGTAATCCCCGAATTGATTCTTAGTGTCCGCCTATAATTAATCTAGATATATGAATTCGAAGACGTCTCAGCCTCGCATTACTCTCAAAAGGGATTAGCTACTATGACAAGGCTCCGGTTAAACACCGTTCCAAGAGCAGCAAGGCTGATTTGACTGTTATTATTTGCACTGATGCCCCCTATATCAATCACCTGTCACTTCAAATTCTTCCACACCCTACGAACATGCATGTCCTATCTTTGCCATGGCCTGCCACTCAAAGCACAATACCAGTCTATCACAAATCCCCCTAATCGACTTACCTACCTCCGAAACGGAAGAGATTAACGGGGAGAGTGATCACCAGCACAGTCATAAGTCTCGACAATGGTTCAACCTCTCAACACTCCGCCGTTTTGTATTTCAAGTTCGATATTCACGCCTCCGTGACTACACCTTCAAAGGAACAAACATCCTCCACAAGGCTAAGTCACTGGTGAATCTCAATCGAATCCCCCTGCCTCTGCTTGGTAAGGACACAGATCCTGGACAAGAATGGATCAAGGGCGTCCTGCTCTGTGCCTGGGGATCCAGTGCGATCCTGGCCCTCAACGTGATATTGGCCGTCATTGCGATCGCCCTCGCTTACACGCGGCCCTCAGGTAGCGACACACGTTTCGAATATGCGGAGCTCTATCGCGGTAGCTGCCGCATCACAAACGGCTGGACGACTGGGATGCATCTTGTGATCAACGTCCTTAGCACGGCTCTCCTTGCCGCGAGCAATTATTCGATGCAGTGTCTCAGCGCGCCGTCCAGAGCAGATGTTGATCGGGCTCACTCAAAACGGACCTGGCTCGACATTGGGGTGTTTAGTGCTAGGAACCTGTGGGCCATGGATGTCAAGCGAAAGATTCTCTGGATCATCCTGTTCATAAGCTCAGTGCCAGTCCATATGATGTTGGTCTGCCTTTCTATGGGCATTGTCATTGCTGCGATAAACTAACATCATGACCCAGGTACAATTCAGCCATCTTCCCATCCTTAACTACAAGAAAGCATGGGCTTGTTGTCATCTCAGACGGTCCTGGGATGAGCGAGCTCCTCACCAGAAACAAGGATGAAACCCATTCCTTTATGCAAAAAATCGGTTATAGTCCGGAGGACGTCCATGCTGAATACCTGAATGGAACATTAACGCCACATGAAGACGCGTCCGAGTGTCTAAAACCATACGACATCGATTTCAACACCAAAAGAAGCACACTGTTGCTCGAGGTGCCCGCAGACCACATCAATGGATCCTCTATCGTTGGAAATTTTGATAGGAAGATGGACTTCCCATTCAAACTTGGAGACAACAGCTATGGAGGTAACTTGAATAATCTGACATACCCGGGCTGGTCTTTTCGCGCCCCAGGGAACAATACGTGGCTGCACCTTGGGGACTTCTTCGCTGATCACTGGACTGACATTTACCGTGGCTTCTGGCCTGATATCGCCGCCGACCTTGAGATACTTTACTCTAATATTATCCGCACCAACCCTGGAGAAGACCAACTGCGTGATATCCTGGAGAATTCCGTGACCACATGGGCCAAACAGGTTGATTTCCAATCCAATGGCCCTGGAAAACGTAACACACTAGGGCGCGGAATGTACGTGAATGGTGAGTACCTGCAGCCAGACCAGTTGACTATCTCCAAGTGTTTCAGCAAGGAGCTCGAAGAACAGTGCCAATTCTATTTCAGTCTGCCGATATCGCTTACCGTTATTGGCTGCAACATTGCAAAAGTGATTTGCATGTACTTGACGGCACGATGCCATCGCAAGTCTATTCTTTTGACTCTGGGTGACGGGCTCGCTTCCTTCCTCAACAAGCCTGACGCAACGACCAAGGGTCGCTGCTTCATGTCCAAGTCGGATATGACGACAGGGCAGCGCCCGTGGTGTCGGGGTTCCTCCATTCCTGATACCCTAGATACTACTACGCCTGTGGGCGAAATGGGGAACCCCCAACTTCGTCAACTGAGGAGACATCCCCAACATCTTCCTCGGAGAAGCAGGTGGCTTCGATCACCTGGGTGGAAGCCCTGGACCTTGACGTTGATTTTGTGGGTAACAGCGCGACAGATACGGAACTGTTAACTAACAAGCCATTTTAGCTTCTTTATTTGTCTGGGGGCGAGTATCTTCCTTTTTGTCTATGGACTGAAGGGGGGTGTCCAAGCGTTGGCTCGGGAGATGGGCAGACCGACTGGTGACACGATCATCTACAACGGAGAGAACGTGATTTTGTTGATCCTGCTGGCCAATTCCCCGCAGCTCGTATACTCCATCTTATACATTCTCTGCAACGGCCTGCTCACGAACATGCGCCTCGCAGTGGAATTCAACGAGTTCGCCACCAACCGCAAGCCCCTCCGCGTATCCTGGCCCAAAGGCCAACAGCGGTCGGCATACTACATCAGCCTCCCGTATCGTTACGGGTTCCCACTGATCGCCGTATCAATCATCATGCACTGGCTTTTATCGCAGAGTCTCTTCGTGGTCAAGATCCGCGCCCAAGACGTCCATGGGGATGAAATAAAAGCAGAATCCACAACTGCCTGTAGCTGGTCATCGAGGGCGATTCTCTTGGCGATTTTGACTGGGTCACTTGCCATGGCGGTGCTCATTGGGCTGGGATTTCGGCGTCTTCCCTCTGATATGCCGCTGGCATCATCGTGTAGCGCTGCGATCAGCGCCTGTTGTCATCCTCCACCGAAGGATACAGGAGCCTCACTGAAGCCGGTCAAATGGGGAGAAGTCATAGACCGCCCACGGATATCAAGCAGGATTGAAGAGAGTTCTGAACACACATCAGAAGATGATCATGTAGAGGGCACACAGGTCGGATATGCTCACTGCAGTTTCACATCGGACCAAGTGATGAGGGCGAGTCCTGATGTTTTATACTGTTGACCTTTGTTGATTGAGTACATTGAGGGTTACGCAGTCATATACCAGTAGTAATCATAACTTATTTGGTAAGTTGCTGGTATTACGAATACAGTTGTTTTGCCAGACGGCCAACCGGGCCATCCGCCGAGCCCTATAATCAAGGACATTTCTATAATTAATCCGCCTAGTATCACACTATCCTCAAATGGGACGTGCACGCGTGGGGCTTCTAGCATTATCCCATCAATCAACACCCTCCGTCTCGATCCTTCTCTTCACTTCTCTGCTGATCGATCGGCTAAGCTGAAATACCTCTGCTTACCCACTCTATCGTAGCGTGACGGAGACATTGCCGTCCACCCGGAGGTTACCCTCGTTGGTCGGTTCGACCGTACCCAGCCAGTCATCCATACTACTATGGGAGTGGGTTTCTACTAGTTCGCCATGGACGCGAGAGGCCCCACAGATATGTATCGACAAGTTCGCCAGAGCGTGGCTCTGTGTCTGGTATTGGATCTGGCTTCCGGGACGTCCGGCGCTAATTCCAGCCTGACTTTGAGGGCTGAACCTGAGTAATGCTGCTTGAGCTCGCTTAAATACCAGGGCATCTCTGCGCTGGCCTAGAAGATGACCGAGTCGGTGCCAGCTCTCAATCGCCTGTCACGATGCAGCTGTCGTCTCTGGTGGGAGTTTTGCTTGGGTTAGGGCTCGCTTCTGCGGCTCCCCATGGCCCAGTTGCGCCGGCGAAGCTTCCCTCCATTAGCTCGCTGGGAACGCTCCAGACTCTCAAATACAACAATCTGGGCCCCGAGAATAACGGCACTGCTGCTGTGCTGGTGCACGATCGGCTGTCTGCAAAAGCAGCTCGAGCTCGCTGTGCCGCTATCGGAGAAGCTCTCTTCCCGCTACAGGATACGCCCAAGGCGAATCGCACTGATATAGATTACCAGCTGGACTATCTGGTCTTTGCGCACGACCTGCAGCCATCTGACTCTCTCTGGGTCGGGAGATCGAAGTCCAAAAAAGGTCACCAATGCCCGGCCTATTCCTACAAGCGCAAGGAAATTGTCCTCAAACCATGCGACGCGAAGCTGCCCGCCCTCTGCACCTCCAACGTCCCCCCCACGACCGATCTCAACCGGGCTGCCGTCCCTTCGTCGCGTGTCTCCGTTGCGTCAGATAATTACACTATCACCGGATACCGCGATGCGCGATCGTTTCGCTTCTTGGGCATTCCCTTTGCCAATCCCCCAGTCAAGGACCTGCGATTCGCCCCGCCGCAGCCGTACTCCGGACCCAGTCGCATCGACGCCACCCGTCTGGCTGCCTCGTGTATCCAGTCTTCGTCCGACTACGAATCGCTTGGCAGTGGGATCTCGGAAGACTGTCTCTACCTGAACGTATATACACCTGTTCTCCCCAAGAACAGCCGCAGCCGGCCAGAAGGCCGCCCAAATAACGGCCACAACACCGCACGACGCCCCGTCGCCGTCTACTTCTACGGCGGCGCCTTCACCTCAGGCAGCGCCAGCATGGTCGACTACGACGGCGGCAACTTCGCCAGCCGCAGCGACGTCGTCATCGTCACAGTCAACTACCGCGTCGGCGCCCTCGGCTGGCTCGCCACCGGCAACCTGACAACCGGCAACTACGGCACGCGCGATCAGATCCTAGCCCTGCACTGGGTACAATCGCACATCGCCTCCTTCGGCGGGGACCCCTCCCACGTCACCATCTTCGGCCAGTCCGCCGGCGGCCAGAGCGTCGTCGCGCTCCTGTCCTCCACCGCCGCGCGCGGCCTCTTCTCCGGCGCCATCGTCCAGTCCGCCCCGCTCGACCTCCCCTGGTTCACCCGTCAAGTTTACGCCGACATCGTCGCGCCCGGCCTCGCCAAAGCCCTCGGCTGCGACGAAGACAAGCACACCGAGTCCGAGTCCGCCCTCCTCTCCTGCCTGCGCGCCGCCCCAGCAACCAGCTACCTCGACAACTCAACCGACATCGGCGACGCCATCGACGCAACTGCCAAAGCCCTCGCATCCGACTTCCTCCACGTCAGCAAGCTCCTCGCCTCCATCGAGCCCCTCATGCCCATGATCGACGACTCCGGCTCCGGCGTCATCGACAACCAATTCCACACCCTCCTCGCCAACAACGCCCTCCCCAACGCCGTCCCCACCCTCTTCACAGCCGCCACAGACGAAGCTGCCCTCTACGTCGCAGGCTCCGTCCCCAACCTCGGCGCCACCCAAACCGGCCTCAACCTCCTCCTCTCCATCGCCTTCCCGCCCGACCTCGCCAAATCACTCATCAAGGAGGACGTCTTCCCCATCAACCGCTCCGACCCAGACGGAATCCGCAACCTCGGCGCAGACGCCCTCACCCACAGCGAGTGGTCCTGCCCACAGTCCCACCTCCTCGACATCGCAGCCAACAACACCATCTTCCCCTCCCTCTACGAATTCCAGATCACAAACGGCCACGTCCAATCAATAGACGACACCCCCGAAGTATGCTCCCCCAACGATAACTTCAACGCGACCTGCCACACAGCGGACGTCCTCCCCGTCTGGGGAACCCTCAACTCCAAGACCCACAGCGTCGACCCCTACTACAGCACCCGCGATATCCTCCACTCCCAGCTCCTGCACGACGTCTTTGGAGCGTTCCTCAGAACGCGCAATCCGAACCCTGATCCTCAATTCCTCCGTATTCGTGGACCTGCTTACGCCGCTACCCATGCTGTCTATGGCGCTAGCGATCGCACACCATACACCGTTCCGGAGTATACAGCCGGCGCGAAAAACGTCAGTCTGCTCGGGTGGGACCCCTCGTGGGCCGAGAATCCGGGCCGCTCGGAGAAGTGTCGTGTGTTTAGGGAGTATGGGTTTACGTTTGAGAATGCGGAGTATACTGGTTGAGTATGGATACAATAGTGGGCGGTACGTACTGTATGGTGCCCGTGTTGGTCTTTGCTAGGTTAATGAGAGGAGGATAATGATGTAATGATCGGGGGATGTTGCTGTTTCATTCGGTGTTTATTGGAATCCAACCCTGCGATGGGAGTCATATAGTATATTAATATTGGTAATTCTGGTATACATACATTAAGACTACTGCTACCTACAAATACTACCTATCCCGCCGTCCAGCCACCCCCCCATACATTCAGCACGGAAGCAAGCCAATCTCAAACCAAGGCGAGTCTGGACCTCCTGTCTGTAAAATCAATCGCCAAGTTCAAGAACACGCCAAAATCATGAAAACAACAACAAATGTGCCGGGTATGTCCATCAACCGATGTAGCTAGAATAAGCGAAAAGAAAAACAAAAACAAAAAAAAAGAACAGAAAATCGAATCCAAACCTGAGCGCCCGTGTGCATAATTGACCGTTTTTCTTTTTTTTTCTTTTCTTTCGTCCTTCCTTCTTTGTCTGCCTCTCCCACACTCTCAACGCTAAAAGTAAAAACATAATAAAACAGAGACATAAAGATGAGACTCAATCCCTCATCCAATTATGCCTCGACAGCCACCAAAGAACGACAACCACAACGATAATAATAGCGGCAAAGACACCAATTCCAATCATGCCGCGAATGATACTCCTATTCCGCTTGCGGCGTTCATTCTGGAGCCATTCATCTCTGTATATTCATTCTGTCTTAGTATTGTATTTTAAATCCAAAGATTCTGTACATCTCATAGACCGGGCAAGAAGGGGGAGTAAACATACGAGCACACAGCAGACTTCTTGATAGAAGGAACCTTCTCGTGGGCTGCGATTTCGGCTGACGAGGACGATATGGATGATACCGTCTCGCCCGACCCTGCGACTGGCTTGGATTCGTTTGGAGGGCTGAGCCCTTTGGCTTCTTCGTCGAGGTGGATCGCGCGGGAGAAGCGCCGCCAGAACATGGGGTCGCGGACGAGGGCCATCTTCTTTTGTTTTCTTTGGTGCCCTTCTTTCTTCGGTAGGCCTTGTTTCTTCCCAAGTGGTCTTTTTGTGATTGGGTGATTTTGTGCGATCAATCCAGGGATGTGTAGTTCGAGGTATCGAATGCTAGATCGTCGGCTATCTCTTTGATACGGTTTTTGACGAGATGTAGATTTGTGTCAATATTCGTTGATAGGATCGTTCTGTCTCGATAAAAGTCCAGGTTCACGAGAGAGGGTAGAGTAATAGAGAAGAAAACGAAGGCCCAGGAGACATCGTGCTGTTTGGCCGTCGTCTCGGTGTTGGATTCCTCGGATGCGTGGTATGTACGCTGCTGCGCCAACGCGTTGTGCGCTGGGTGTGGAATGTCGGGGTTTGGTGGTGGTTGGTGGATGTGCATTATGATCGGAGCTTTGAGTCTACTGTTCCATTGTCACCGTAGTCGTCGATAAATTGCATCAAGTTATCCAATATGTGGTGTTGGTGTTCTCGTGCCGTGTTGGTATAGAATCAGAAATAGCACGATGGTGGGGATAATGGCTGACTCATCCAGGTTTATTCTCTGTTTCGTCGCTTCAACAATTTCAGTTAAAATCCTATTTCGTAATCACTGTTTGATTCAAATGTATTGTGGCGATAACTCCATTCCAATATCATCTGATATACTCGGGGCTACCTTCCTAGTCCTCCATGCCACGCCATACTTACGTAGTACATCCAGGCAAACATCTAATAAATATGGTACCACGGTCAGACAACCCAACAAAGCCATTATCCAACGATCACACCAATAACCATTCAACCAACCACCGAGGTTGCAATTCCAATACGCGACCGTGGCCTCCTGCATGGTGATTTGCAGCCGCCAAAGTGGGGACGCGGGGGCGGCAGGTGGGGAGTGCGGAGTGCGGAGCGCCCCGACGCTTTCATTCCATGGTCACGATGCTATCCGCTTTTCTCTTTCTCTGGAGTTACAAAAACATTGCTTTTCCCGGTTGATCCATCGATACAGCATGTCTTCTACTGCGACGAATCTCACGGTCGATGTGCTTGACTATATAGGCGTCATTAAGGTAGGACGGACTGTACCCTGGTGGCTTGGTAGTAGCCTACTACGAGGGTTGGCGAGATCGCTGCTGACGTTTCGCTTTCACAGCTCCACGCGTCGAGTGCGACTGAACCATGGACGGAATCCCTTTTGACAGAGCTGATCACCGCGCTTCGAGAGCTCGATGATCACCCCCGCACCGTCTTGACCGTCATTACCAGCGAGGGGCCGTTTCGGCTGGCGGCGACGCGCATCCGAGGTTCGTCTGGCCATCCCTTCGGCGGCGAGAACAGCGTTTAACCCATATTAGAGTACATTATAGGTCCCTTAATCAGCTCCAACACGGTCAAAATCAAGCAGTACTATATGCGCAAATTCTCCCGCGGTAGGACACCAACCGAGTAACGTAAGAACCCTGTGCAGCGACTGACCCCGCCATGTCAGAACTCCTCAATCTCATCGTCAGTCATCACAAAGACCTCGCATTTGCCCTAGACAATATCCCCGTATGGGGCGGTCCCGCGTGGGTCCAAGGCGCGGTTGATCTCCTTGCCGTTGCCTCTCGTACTTATATCCGGTCGGGTGAGGCCAACACAGCTTTAGAGAGCCACAACCCCCATGGGTTGGACACCCTCGGACCGGCGCTACAGCATCTACTCGAGGATATCGATCGGCTTTCGGATATTGCGTTCAGTGGGGAAGACACGATGGCTGCAGCGGGCTGGGGAACGGGAACGGTCCTCACCACGGAAGAGCTGCGCTGTGCGTTGGATGCGGCGACGGTGTCGAGTGAGCGGTCGGTGGACTGGGCGGTGCTGGATCGCTTCTTGGGTACGATGCAACACATCGCTAGTGGTATGTCCTCCTCCTCTGTTGTATGATGCTGGTGTGGACTGCGGCTAATATGATCGCAGCTGGCAAGGCCAGAGGTGGGCGCATCAAATCGTCGTTGTGAGGAAGATTGGGTCTGCGTTTGGAGTTTTTATTGTCCCTGGAACGTATCAAATTAATCTTGCACGCAGTAATGGCAGGGTGTAGTCATTGAGTGGGATGTAGGGGATTGTGTGTGGTTGCATGTATATAGGAAGACCATATAATTGCCATTGATACCTTTCAAAGTTGTCAACCCCAACCAGATCTAGGTACCTTCACAGGAATAGGACCGAAAGGAAGAACAGCCTTTGCAGATTAAACGAATGTGCAGGATGAATTATTTGAAAACATCTATGTCTGGTCCCACGCGATCACGTGGGCCAGGACCACCCTTGCGTCACCCAAGACTCCCTTCAACGCGACCTCGGCATCATCACATCTACACCCCTGACCATCTGACAGCATGACACATACGTTGAGGGCAACCCCCAGGTATCATCAAAAAAAAGCAACATTGGAATCCTTCCATAGTCACCCTCCCCTGTCCCAACGCCAGGGGTCATTTCATCAGCTGCGGGAGTCAAGATCGGCGATGAACCCGGCCCAGATGTCTCCACGGTGGATCCCTCTGGGACACCGTGGGCACTAATCAAGAATATCTAGACCCGCAAACCCGGAAAATTTTTGCAAGCGGCGTCAGATGGCTGCAGGGCGGCTGGCAGGGCGACATATCACGGCACTGGGATTGTTGCCTGGTCCGGGGTCTGGGGAGGGACCGACCTGAGCTGCTGGCCAATGGTACCACGGAAGAAAAATTGAACTGGGGGCCTTTAGTTTCCTCAGATTCGTACGGTCACTACAGTGGGATCTGCGTCGGAAAGGATCGTCGGCATTCCTTGCTTGCTTGCGGTGCTGTTCGGCGGTTGATATGTTTGTTGCATGGCTGTCGAAGTTGCGTTATACCCCTGGTTGCACTTGGAGTCTAACGTGCATAGTGCATGGTTTATGATGTTCCATGGTTTGTGTCATTCAGTGGTGTTCGCCTGGATCCCCACATCTAGGAACTCGTTATCTCTGGACTCAATTTCCTCAAGCCTCTTTCAAGATGTGGACACAACTGTCGGTCAAAGGCTGGCATCCGTGCTCAAGCACACGCCGAGGTATACAGAATATACGCCAACAATCCACCCCAACAGTATTCGACGGTCATATGATGACGCGACCATATGTCCTTGAATCGTGCTCCGCTAATGGTGTCTGATCGGTAATCAAAAGGAGAAAACCGGATCTATTTACAGATGAAGGTTGGAACCTTGGGACGCTGCCGACCCAAATCATGGAGCACACTTCCCCACACCCACTCTTGAAGGAAGATACCGAATTTCGCATCGCGATCTGGCTACAGATCCCCCTCGGGGTGACTTACCCTGCTATACACTCGAACATCTGTGGCAAATCCCAACGCATTCGACCCCAGTCTGCCATATCAGACTTTGTCGGGCCAGTCTCGGCCAATACATCAGCGCGCCTAGCCCTAACTCGGAACCGATCGCCGCAGGGATCGGCAGCCTCGGCGGTGGATTCCTGGGACTGTTATTACCATACAATTACCCAATGGGGCATCGGAGGTTATTTAATAAACGGCTAGTCCGTCGGCGGTGATAGTCGCCTGTCATTTCGCTTGTCATGGGTTACTGAATGACTTTGACCTGAATCCCGGGATTCCTGGGGAGGAAACGACCAACAGCAATATTGGATTGATCATCCGCAGCTCACTACTAGTCCTTACAGCACAGGAACAGGATCATATGTGACGGGTCCATTTTATATCCGGCAATTACCATGTTTACCATGATCATGGTCCACGAACCGTCGTGATCCTGTAGACCGTGGGTCCATCACGGGAAGAAGGTGAATGCCAAGCCCAGTTCTTCAGGCATCTGCCTCCTTTCGATCCCTTTTCGTTTTCCTTCGCTCCCTCGACAACTTTCTTCCCCCTCTTCTGCTTCGTCGCTTTATTTTGATTTTGATTTTTTTTCCCTCTTTCCATTTTCTCTTCACTCTCTCTCCCTCTCTCTCTCCCTTCTCCTTCCCTGATCCTTCCTCTCGGTCAATCTCTGTTAATCGTTCTCTCCATCACTCTCGTCATTCGTCAATTCGTCAGCCTCTTACAGCCACCGTCCCCATACGTTCTCCCCAGACCCGCCTTTAAAACACCACCGGTCCCTATCCAACTCCCCCGATCTAGTGGACGCCCTGCACCTCACCTCATTCCCTCACCCCAGAATGCGCATCGCCTTCACCCTCCGTTGACCCCCCGAGTAATGCGCCTTTAGCGATCCATGCCGCCCAAAAAACCCGCCGGTGGGCGGAAAAAGGACGCCATTCACTTCGTTAACGCCCGTCCCGCCTCTGAGAATGAACGGCTTCGGATCCAGCGCCTGGTGCGCGCTCACGTTGGCAAATGGATTTCCGATCAGACCAAGGACCGTGGCGAACCGGGCGAGAATGCCCCAGTCCCTTCCGCAGACCAACCCCGTCCCGCCGACCCGCCCACAAAATCTGAGCTAGACGATGCGCTGGTGACGGTTCCCTCACCCTCCTCCGCTCGCTCGTCCCCGTCGACCCAATCGTCGGGTTCCTCGAACCCGCCCAGCTTCACTCTCGCCGTCCGAACATCGCCCAAACCGACCAAAGACCCCGAACCTCAACAAACTCAAAAGCACTCGGTCCGCACCGACTCCCAGGACGCCGATGAAGAGGAGAAACCAGCGTCGGACCCTTCCAGTCCCCCGCAGCAGTCGGTGGAAGTGATCGGGGCCAGTGCCATGGACCCGTTCGCCACGTATCCGGTCACCTTGCATTACCCACCCGAGTTTGTCTCCGCATGCGAATCTTACTGTTCGTCTTCTTTCCCCCCTCGCGACCCCTTTCTTTTGCGCCACGCTGACGTCCCCAGCTGTGCAAATTCTCTGGCCCGGCCTGACCCCCGGAAACGGCGTGTCGGCCGTACGAAGCTGGTTTCCGCTGTCGCTGTCGGAACCGACCCTGTTCACGACCTTCCTCTACGGGTCTCTGTCGCATCAGCGCGTTCAGTGGATCAACCGGTGGATTCCCGAGGCCGCCTTCTCGCCACGCGACCAGCAGCTGCTCCATTTCTGCGAGATGGAGTCCATCAAGCTGATCCAGCATGATATCAGCCAGCCGGACCGTGCCGTGCAGGATGCCGTGATCTTAAGTGTCATGTGCATGGCGCACAATAACGCCGACATCAACGATGCCCGCCGCCATCGTCGCACCCCGTTCACTCCGCCCATGCAGCGGCTGCAGTGGCTGGATATCTACGGCAGTCTCCCGCCGAATCTGATCCACACCCGGGGGTTGGCCCAGCTGGTCCAGATCCGTGGGGGATTGAAGAATATCCGTCTCCCAGGCCTGGCGCCGATTTTGTCCTTGTACGTTTCCCTGTCCTGGTGCATTTCCCTCGTGAAAATATCCTGACCGAAACAGTTCGGATATCATGACTTCCACTACCTTCCTGGTTCCTCCCGCCTGGGAATTTATCGCCCTGCGCGAAGAACATCAGGACGTCTCGTTGCACGACCTCGTAGGATACAACACCGACATCGCAGAGCAGCAATTCGGCAGCCTGCGCGCGATTGGCGGCACGACGCAGATGATCGACATCTTCTGCGCCATGAAGACCTACATGAACCACGTCGACGTGCACCTGCGTCATCAGCTCTCCACCGATGACACCTCGCTGCTCGCCGACCGCCGCAACCTCATCCAGTACCACACGCTACACATCCCCACCGCCACCCAGCTCGGCGGATCAGCCTACGACCCCCCGTTCGTCCTCTACGAGACCTGCCGCATGACGGCGCTGATCTACTCCGCCGGCGTGGTCTTCCCCATGCCCGCCCAGAGCAATCCCATGTGCCAGCTCGCCGCCTCAGTGCGCAACCTGCTCGTCGCCGCTCCCGGGCCCGAGATCTGGTCCCACCCGCAGGCGCGCGTCATCTTAATGTGGGCCCTCACCCTGGGCGGCATCGCCACCCAGGGCCGTCCCGAACGCCCCTGGTACGTGAGCATGCTCCGCCAAACGACAGCCGACAACCACATCGACACGTGGGAAGCCCTGCGCAAGATATTACTCCTGATGCTGTGGCACGACCCGTCCTGCGAGGTCCCAGGGAGACGTCTGTGGGCGGAGGTGGAAGAGTCCCACACTGCCCCTACTCCAGCGTAATCCCTCTCTATTGATCTCTCTGTCTTTCCTCTTTTTCTTCTTCTTCTTCTCCTTCTCCTTCCTCCATCCCAGCCTCCCTCTTCAGCACTCTCACTCTCATCCATCCATTCATTCCACCCTCTTTCACCCCCCCCAAACGGCTGGTCTACGAGTCTCACGAAATTTCACGAGTTGCATGCGGTTTTTACTCTGCATATCTATCCCATCTCATCCTGTTCCATCCTCCTCCTGCCGGTTTTTGTCTCTCCTATATATGGTAGTGGTTGTGGTTGTGGTTGCGGTAGTACTAGTAGTAGATTCTAATTCTTGTAATGTCTGTTTTTACTACATTTTTTCACACATTTTCCTAAATAATTGGCTTGGATGGCCTTTCTTATTGTATGGTTTGCGTAGTCTGTAAAAAAGGTTTGTTTGTAGGTGTGAGTGTATGGTGCTGGTGTACACGGAAGGCTGGGGGTTAATCAGCTGCAGTCCGTGCGTGCTTTTGGTTTGTTAAATGGAGTACTACACTGAGTACCTAGTGCTGATGGTGCTGCAGTTACACGGCGCTAGCTACCTGGGTACGGACGGGTGCGATCTACTAGGTAGAACGCAGTAGCAAGTCCTTTCTCTTGACCAGTCCACCAGGAAAACATCAATTGGCGAGTGGTGGGGTTTTTGATATGTACTAGAACTAAGTGGTATCAGGCTTCTGGTATATTTTCCTACGATGTATTTCGTAGTTGCTACGCTGAAATACTCCCCGGTGCTTGGTAGAGCGTTTGGACCTGACGGACTCATATCCCCAACATATATCATATATATATCAACGATGGATACCATACATTCAAATCATATTATACCATAACTGCCGTTGATGTCGACATGCTCGTTACACTAGCGGTAGATGCTTCAATCATTTTTATCCGCCTGTTAGCTAGCTACGCCGAGCTTGCAATCCCGTAAGACGGCGACGGGCGTCGACCTGCGGGGACGCGTACGCGCGTTTGCAGAAGCGGCTCGCGCTCCCAGTCGCGGACTACCACTGCTTCGCCTGCTGGTACTGCGGCCGGGGGCGGTGGGCCCGGCTCGAGGGCCGCCTCCGTTGTTGCTGCTGTTGTTGTTGGTGACGAGATGATTTTGGCCCGCCACCAGACGAAGGATACGAGGGCTAGACCGACGCCGCAGGTGATTCCTGTTAGAACTGTGTTGACGGGGATGGGGTTGCGGTGGAAGTTTCTGAAGGTTAGGGCGTCGAGGCCTGCCTGTGCGAAGTTCCCTACGCCTGCGAGGCAGATGATCAGGCCGTAGACTTTGCCGAAGGTTTGGAAGCCGAAGACTTTGGCTGCGTAGTCGGATACGGTGGTGTAGTAGAAGGGGCGGTAGAGGACGAAGAGGATGATGTTCGCGTAGCTTGCTTCTAGGCTGTGGGGTATGCAGCCTAGGATGCCGATTGTGGTGGCTGTTGTGACGAGGAGGAGGAGCACGAATGGCGTGGAGGCATTGTCGAGGATCGCGCCGATGAATGGGATTGAGAGGAGGCCGCCGACGGGGAGGAGGAAGTCGAAGGTTTCGTTGAGGCGGCGCGCCGCGGCGCGGCTGGAGAGGAGGTATTCGTATTGTTGGCGGATTGTGGCGACGAAGTAGTTGATGCGGAGCATTTGGAGGACGGTGAATAGCATGATTAAGATAAACCATGGGGACTGGATCTGTCGGAGGGCGGAGTAGCCGTGCATGACGCCCCAGATGCCGCTGGGGGGGTCGGGGACGGTACTGGGGCTGGTCTTGAGGATTGTTGGCTCCTCCAGTGCGTCGCCGTCGTTGCTGTGTGTCAGGAGACGCCGGATTTTACTGACGACATTGTGACGTCTCTGGCGACGGCGGTTCCGCTGGCGTTCTCCTTCGCCGGGGTCTCTGATACGGTCATCCACTGTGTCGTGAGCCTCCGCTGCTATGTGCGCCTCCGCCTGTTGGACTAGTTCCCCGGCGGTTTTATACGATGCCACCGGCATGATGGTGGATTGGACTGTTAGGATGAATATAGGGACGATCAGGTAGAACATGAAGAATTTCCTCGAGGTAAATGAGCCGTGCGTGCGCTGGTTGGCAAGGCGGAACAATAGGAACACGGCGCTCGAAGCATCAAATGCACCGGTTAGTGTAGATAGGATAAGCCCCGAGTGGGTCGGAAAGGTGTTGGATAGATGGAACGACGAGATAAAGATGAAGGGTCCCCCAAGGGACAAGAAAAGGTAACCAGGGATGTAGGTATCGAATGGGACGCTGGTTGCCAGTCCAAAAGAGAGTGCCCCAATGATCAGGCACATACTCCCGATCACCCCGCACACGCGGGGGCCATATGTATCCAAAATGGTCCCTACAGGCAATGCGGATACATTTGTCACTACGGCCGCGATGGTGAACATCAGGTTGAGACTGAGAGGTTAGACGCAGACGTTCAACGGAGTAGGGCGACCCACCGAAGCTCCTGTCCATAGCAGACCTCCTGGCTCTGCTCGATCTCCTCCTGTCCACACTTATCACGGTAGACGCCTTCTTGAATCAGGACAGGTTTGATAGCTGCAAAGCCAAAGACAATCCCCGCAGAAAGGAAGCAGTATATCACTGCGATAACGACTTGCACTGTATACCATCAGCATCCTTCAGTGATCACGGGACCACACCACGCGTTCCCAATGCATTATTTTACACTACGGATGGCAAAGCAATTGCGAACATACATATACGTTTGAGACGAGACACCTCGAAGGCACCCTTTGTCTCAAGGACACCTTCTTGGACGTCGAAATCCAAAGGCTGTTCTCCCTCTTGCCCCACCCCTCCGTCAACCCCAACGGGCCGAGGCGTCGAAGCACCGAGGAGAGATTGCCGGTCATCGGTGCCGTCATCCACCGCTTCAGTCCATCCCGGACCAGCGTACGGGTTGAAGTTCACGCGATGTCGCGAAGCAACAGGATAGCTGAAGTTTGAGCGAAATGACGACGACAAACTGTCGTCTGGGAGATCCTGACCCAACTCATCTTCGGAGTCTGATCCTATGACCTCATCACGCTGTCGCTGGAAGATTGATGCCGGGTTCTGCACCCACGACTCCAAGTAGGAAACTCGGGGTAAAGACATACTCCGTCCCTCTTATTAGCCCTTCATCACTGGGTTAGACAAAGGAGCCTATCATGGAAGTCGACACGGAAAGATGGAGACCTTGTGGGTCCAACCGGCCTCTTGCTGCTAGCGGTTCCCCAGCTAGATGATCGTGGCCCTTGCGATGAGCAGGGGGATTTCAGGGATGAATCAGATAAGGATCAACAAGAAGTGAGATGACCCAAAAAACCGAACTTGTAGCTCAAAACAGATGACAAGAAAGGTACCAAGGAGGCGATTGTCTCCTTGATGTCGTGATGATGCGATGATCAATGATGAGGCGGGACAACCACTCACCGCCCAGGTCACCTGACGCGCGTCTCTCCCCGCGATGAGTCAGCAGGCATATCAAACGGGACCGTCAAACAAGACAAACAGGCGTTGTTGACCTGCCACCCCGTACACTAACTAGTAACTACTGCTGCTACTTCCTCCTGATCGTTGTCCCGTCTTCTCCTCAAATCTCTCCTGAATGGATACATCTAAATGATGATGCTCGTCATGTGGGCCTCCTTCATATATCGATCCATTGGGATTGACACCCCGGTCTCCCGTTATCACCTCCTAATTTATCATCCCCACTTCTCGACTACGGATACCCCAGTAGCTAGTTAGCTCACCGAGGACTCGGAGAATACCCGGACTCATGGAGATAAACTATTTGGTTCCAAAGTCCTTAACTTCTCCAATCGGAGTCTAGACTGTCTTGCGCTTTGAATGAGGCTAATGAACTCTATGCAATAGCGATCCTCGTGGTTGACGTGGACCAGAGATTACAGTAATGATAGGCGTCATTCTGGACAGCTTGACCGATTACACAATCCATCGAGAGCAAGCTGTCGGTTCACGAAGATGGGATCCATGCCCTATGGACGTGGTTGATCCCGACGGGTGTGGTTAGTTTACCGTTGATCTCTCGACCGTGTAAGGGGGTGTAAACCAGCCGTGAGCTATTTTACCGGGTGAACGTGGGAAAACAGCTGTTGAACCACTGATACTCAATCCTTCTCCAACTACGGAGCAGCCCAAGGGTCCCGCTACTACTGCGCCTAGTAGATATGGCCAATGTGACTAGTGCCAGTTTGGGCTAAGGGGCAACCTTTCCTCACGAGGGATTATGCATGCAACGGGCTAACTAACCCAAGGCCAGTGTTGGCTCCGCTTCGCTCGCTGCACACCAAGAGAGTTTGGAAATGGTACCAGAACGCCACAGAAAGAGGACCAGTGCAATTTTATGTCCCAGTCTATTGTTCGCCCCCCTCTGACCCAAGGGAATGAGGAATGGGAATCTTCCGGCCCGCAGAGCTTTCCGCTTCTAAACTCATGAGTATTTCCTATTTCGGGCAATGATCGGTGGGCACATAACCATGCGCTGGCCGGGGAGAACACAGTTTGACTGCATGGTTATCTCATTTGGAGAGCTCTCGGGACCCTATCAATGGAGGATAATCGTGCTACAACTCCAAGGGTGCCCCTCTCCCCACACGCACACATGTCCATCCTACAGAATGCCTACACGCATAGGCTAAGGGCAGGATCACCTTGGGCTAACTGGGGGTTTACGCCGGGGATTTTCGCACCAGCCTCTCTGCGTTCACGCCAAGAGGGAGATCTTCTCATTCTCCTCCTCCTTCTCTATCAGTGGTGGTTTCTACGTTGGGATTTTTTCTGGTTGGCTCGGAGGGGGAATTGGTGACTTTCCTCCACTCTGCACGAACCATCCATCTTTTGGGCCATGCTTTAGCCGTTGAACTTGAGGCTTCTACCCATCACAGTCGCTGTCACTTGAAGTCATCACATCCTACCTGCATTCAAGTCTTTATTGCTGTCTGTTCCCCTCCGCTTCTCCCCATCTTTTGTGGGCATTCGATCTTCCCTCAAATTCTTTGCTTTTCGTTTCTTTTCCTCTTTGCTTTATTATTAATCTTCCCTTTTTTCTAGTTTTTTTTTTTTTTTCTATTTTTTTTTTGTAATCTTCTTAATTTTCTAATATCTAT